>NC_051066.1:138948604-139252604 GCF_004664715.2 Peromyscus leucopus | reverse complement strand
CCTAGGAAGGGGAAATAGATAAGATCTCCTGGGTAATCTGGGTGCAGGGAGGAGGGGAAGGAGTGGGGATAGGGGATGAGAACATGAGGGAAGGGATGGTCAAGTAAGGGGAAGGACAGAGAGGGAGAGCAATGAAAGAGCTTTTGATAGGAGACATGATGGGGTTAGGGAGAAACCTGGTGCTAGGGAAATTCCCAGGAATCTACAAGGATGACCCCCCAGCTAAGACTCCTAGCAATAGTGGAGAGGGTCCCCGAATTGGCCTTCTCCTGTAATCAGACTGGTGACTACCCTAATTGTCATCATAGAACCTTCATCCAGTAACTGATGGAAGCAGGTGCAGAGATCCACAGCCAAGCATTGGGCTGAGTGGCTGGAGTTCAGTGGAAGAAAGGGAGGAGGGATTAATTGAACAAGGGGTGGGGGCAGGGTGGGAATGTGGGGTTGGTAGTTGTCAAGATCATGATGGGGAAACCCACAGAGACAGCTGACCCAAGCTAGTGGGAGCTCACAGACTGGACTGACAGCTGGGGAGACTGCATGCCTGCATGGGACCAAACTAGGCCCTCTGAATATGGATGACAATTGATTGTTCTGTTTGTGGGGCCCCTCGCAGTGGGACTAGGGTTTACTCCTGGTGCATGAACTGGCCTTTTGAAGCACATTCCCTATGGTGGGATACCTTACTCAGCCATAATGCATGGGAGAGGGGCTTGGTCCTGCCTCAACTTGATATACTGTTGCTGGAGGGCTTCTCTCCAGGTTCCCCAAGTCCCGCAGTTCCACAATCCACGTATAAAATAATCACTCAGACGCTTATATCACTTATAAACTGTATGGCCGTGGCAGGCTTCTTGCTAACTGTTCTTTTATCTTAAATTAACCCATTTTTATAAATCTATAGCTTGCCACGTGGCTGGTGGCTTACCGGCGTCTCTACATGCTCTTCTCCTGGCGGTGGCTGCAGTCTCTCTCTTCCTTCTTCCTGTTTCCCCAATTCTCCTCTCTCTTTGTCCCGCCTATACTTCCTGCCTGGTCATTGGCCATCAGTGTTTTATTTATATAGAGTGATATCCACAGCAATATACCATACCTTGTTGACTCCTCATGGGAGACCTTACCCTTTCTGAGGAGTGGATGGGGGGGAGGGGTGGGGAGAAGGTGAAAGGGAGCAGGAAGAGGGGAGGGAGGAAGAACTGTGGTTGCTATGTAAAATGAAAAAACACTTAAATAATAATAATAAAAAAAATTTCAAAAAAACCCCCATTATCTTCTTCCTAGAAGATGGAAAGGCTACCCATGCTCATGGATAGGTAGAATTAATATTATGGAAATGGCTATATTGCTGAAATAAATCTATAGATTTAGAGTAATCCCTATGCAAATTCAAATGACATTCTTCACAGGATTAGAAAACAACACTAATATTTATATAGAAAGACAAAACTCCCCAAAGCTATCTCTAATAGATAAAGCAGTATAGGAAGTATCATGATACCAGACCTCAAATTATATTATAGAGCCACAGTAACAAAAACTATATGGTTCTGGGCACAAAAGGAGATATTTAGGCCATTGGAATAGAACACTGAAAAAGAACCCATGCAATAAAACACCTAATTTTTTTTTAGGTCAAACATTTATTGATAATCATGCTGAATTTTTAAAAAGATTCTTTGGCACAAATATCTAATTTTTTTTTACCATAATTAAAGACTAAAGCAAATTTTCATACTACTAAGGTAGATGTCCCTTTTTTTGATGGAAACCTTTTATTACTCTGTCGCTTTTCTCAATATAGCATTTTTAGTGGTTGATTGGGAGTTTCACATCAACTGGGAAGAGCAGCACTTCAGAAACCCTATCATAATTTTTTAAGAGTTCTCTTCAGTGGATTCCTGTCTAGACTATTTCTTTTTCATTGGGGGTGGGGAGTACAGAGAGGTTGTCACAGAAGCCTTCTGTGTCTCTCATTGTCAACAGTGTAAACACCTAAATTTTTGACAAGGTTGCTAGAAACATACATTGGAAAAAAAGATAGCCTCTTTAGCAAATGCTGCTGAGAAAATTGGATTTCTACCTGCAGAAGAATGCAATTAGATCTATATTCCTGTACAAAATTCATCTCAAAATTGATCAAAGACCTTGATATGAGAGCTGAAACTTTGAAACTGACTAAGAAAACATAGGCAAGCCACTTCAAGACATAGACATAAGGGCTGGAGGGTTGGCTCAGTGGTTATGAGCCTATACTGCTCCTGTGGAGGACCCAAGTTTGATTCCAGAACCTGCGTGTAGTGATGGCTCCAGGGGGTCCTATCTGGCACCTCTGGCTTTTGTGTGTCTTCACTCACAGGCACACAACATGCACATACACACAGATGTACATACACGCACAATACTTGCATACACACATGGGACACACATAAGCTTAAAAAAAAAACAAATCTTTTTTTTTTTTTTTTTTTTGGTTTTTTCGAGACAGGGTTTCTCTGTGTAGCTTTGCGCCTTTCCTGTGACTCACTTGGTAGTCCAGGCTGGCCTTGAACTCACAGAGATCTGCCTGGCTCTGCCTCCCAAGTGCTGGGATTAAAGGCGTGCGACGCCGCCGCCGCCGCCGCCGCCGCCGCCGCCGCCGCCGCCGCCGCCACCACCACCCGGCTAAAACAAATCTTTTAAAGGACAATACATACATAGCAAGGATTTTCCGGACAAGACTCTATACAGGAAATAATCCCAATAACTGACAAATTGGATTACATGGAATTAAAAAGCTTCTGCACATGTTTCATAATTTCATTTTTTCTTTATAGTGAGTAATGTTACATTTTGATAACATACCACATTTTTATTATCTATTCTTCTGTTGATGAACAACTAAGGTGTTTCTATTTTTTGGCTATCGTGGATAGAGCATCAGCAAACATGGATGAGCAAGTATCTCTGTAGTAGGTCATGTAGTCCTTTGGGAATGCACCCAGGAGTGGTACAGCTGGATCATATGATAGGTTTATTTCTAGCTTTTTGAGGAAGCTTCACACTGATTTCCCAGTAGTTGCACAAATTTTCACTCCTACCAACAGTGAATAAAATTCCTCTTTCCTTACACCCATTCTTTTATTTTTTTTAAATCTTAGTGTTCTGACTGGGGTTAAAAAAAAAAAAAAAAAAAAAAAAAACAACTCAAGGTGGTTTTAATTTGCATTTTTCTAATGGCTAAGGATGAAGAACAGATTTTTTTTTTTAAAGTCTCAGTCACTTGCATTTCTTTTTTTGAAACCTCTATTTAGTTTCACGCCCCAACTTCCAATCTGAGTGTTTATTTTTTTTGGTGTTTAGATTTTTGAGTTTATTGTATATTCTAGTCACTAACCCTCTGTCAGATGTATAAGTCATAAAGTTTTTTTTCTCATTTTGTAGACTCCCTCTTCATTTGAGTGTTGATGTCATTTGCTGTACAGAGCTGCTAGGTATCATGAAGTTCTATTTGTCAGTTACTTGTTTTAATGTCTGCACTACCACAGCCTTGTTCACAAAGTCCTTTCCTGTGCCAATAAGTTGAAACATATTCCCTACTTTCTCTTCTACCAGGGTGTCAGGTCTTAAGTTGAAGTTCTTGACGCATTTGAAGTTGAATTTTATGCAGGCTGGGAGACAAGGCTCTAGTTTCATTCTTCTACATGTAGCTATCCAGTTTGACCAGCATCATTTGTTGAAAATGCTGTCTTTTCTCCAATGTGTATTGTTGCCCTATTTGTCAAAACTCATGTAGTTAGAGGAGTGTGGGCTTATATCTGGGTCCTCAATTCTATTCCATTGACCAACGTGTCAATGCCAGTATTATGCCATTTTCATTACTAGAACTCTGTGGTATAACCTAAAATCAGGAATGGTATTCCTTTGGGAGTGTTTTATTATTCAGGTTATTTAAACTATCCTGAGTCTTTTGTGTTTCAATATGAATTTTGAGATCAATTTTTCAAATTTTGTGAAAAATTGGATTGGAATTTTGATGAAGATTGAATTTATATCTGTAGATAGCTTTTGATAAGATAGTCATGTCCATAATATTAACCCTACTAACTTATGAGCATGGGAGGTCTTTCCATCTCCTGGAATCTTCTTTAATTTATTTCTTCAATGTATTAAAGTTTTCAATGTACAAGACTTTCAATTGCTTGGCTAGATTTATTCCAAGATTTTTTTGGGGGAAGCTATTATGAATAGGATTGTTTGCCTAGTTTCTTTCTCAGTATATTTATCATTGGTATATAGGAAGTCTAAACTTGTAGGTAAATTGATGGAGTTGAAATAAGCATTCTGAGTGAGGTAACAGATTCAGAAAAGCCAATGCTGCATGTTTTCTCTCATATGGGATGCTAGCTCTGAATTTTTAGATATGTGTATTTAAACTGGAGTATCCATAGAAGGCAGAAAACTAGTGAGGAACCACAGTGAGGGGGATTTCAAGAAAAATAGAGTAGAACAGGAGTGACATGAAGGGGAAAGGGAAATAATAGAATAGGAAAATGTAAATAGGTGGATCACGGAGGGCAGGGTGAGGGAAGAGTTATTAACACTAAAGACATTTGAACATATGGAAATCTATGACTATAGAACTTCCCAACTCTCTCTATCCCCCGCCCTCTCTCTCTCTCACACACACACATACACACACACACACACACACACACACACACACAATTTAAATGGAGTTACCCTACAATGAGGGTACAATGCCTTTTCAAGACACCATAGGTAATCGAAAATCCCAGTACCAGGTATTGATTACCTGTTTTTGAATTGGTCAGTGGAGTCTCACAGATCCCTTCCAAGCATTAAAGTCTATTGCTACTGATCTTGGTTATTCTCTAGAACTTGATGGTAAGATCCCATTATTGAAAACACCACATACCCAAGTTATAGAACACGGAGAAATCAAACTGGTACTGATTTGGAAGCATTAGTGCTGACTCACCCAATAAAATTTGTTCATTGGTACAACAGTAGCAGGGATGTTATGGTAGTAACCAACCACTTTCTGATTGGCTTTATAGTCCACTCCACATGATGAAACCTTTGCTTGGTACTGTTAATTGAGTCAAAAATCTGTTGCTGGCTAGGTCACAGGCCCTAGGGAAGAATCTAATACTATTATTATAGTACTAAATGGACATGGTAATAAACTGCCCAATAAGTTCTTAACTTTGTGCCCATAGATTAGTGAATCTTTCAATCCTCATCAGAGAAGCTTCTTATTGCAGTAGATGGAGATGAATACAAGGACCCACAACTTGTCAATGTGGGGAGAATAAGAAATCATGGAGTGCTCAGCTCTAAATGGGACATCTATATCATACCTTCCACCAAGGATCAGGGATCATCATGGAAGAGATAACAGAAAGATTGTAAGAGCGAGAGAGAGAGAGAGAGAGAGAGAGAGAGAGAGAGAGAGAGAGAGAGAGTTGTTGCCTGTAGCAAAATAGCATTGTCAGACTTGACAGCACACTTGCAAACATGCATGCACAGAAACTAGGATCGCATGTATAAGACTTGTACAATATAAAGCCAGCCAAATTCTCAACATAGATGAAGGAGGGTCTTGCGCAGTACCAACTCTATCTGAGAGCTGTTGGCAACTGGTTGATGCTGGTGGATGGAGAGTCAGTTTTCTTTAGGTGTGTGAGAAGTTAACCATGCTCCAGATTGTCTCATACCCACACACAAACAAGCAGCACTAAACAGACTCAGTGGGTATGAGAGAGAGAGAGAGAGAGAGAGAGAGAGAGAGAGAGAGAGAGAGAGAGAGAGAGAGAGAGAGAATGAATATGTAGTTGGGAGGACAAAGTGGAGAGTGTGATAGGGAGGAATGGGAGGGAATGTGGGGTGGATTTGATCCAAACACATTATATACAGATGTAAATATTAAAATATTTTAAAAGCTCATGCACAGCAAAGGAAACAAGCATCAGAGTGAAGAAAATGCCTGAAAAATGGTAAAAACAAAAAAACTTGCCAACTACACATTAGACAGGAGATTAATAACCAGCACCATACGTAAAGACTGCAAAGATTAAACAAAACTCCTGAACTGCTCAGTCAATAAATGTGTTAATGAACTGAATAGACTGTTCTCAAAAGAAACACAAATGACCAATAAATTCTTTAAAAAATGTTCTGCACCCTTAACCACTAGGGAAATGCAAATCAAATTTGCCTTGAGATTCTGTCTCATCCCAGTCAGAGTGGTACCCACCAAGGGAACAAAGGGTGAAAAGGCTGGTTAGGATCTAAGGAAATAGGAATTCTCGTTCACCAGTGGTGGAAATGTAAATTTGTAAAGCTATGCAAATCAGTTTGGAAATTCTATCAAAAACCTGAAAACAAGGGCTGGAGAGATGGATCAGTGGTTAAAAATTGAATCAAAAACCTGAAAATAGGGGGTTGGGGATTTAGTTCAACAGTAGCACACTTGCATAGTAAGCGCAAGGCTGCTGGTGGCAGCACACACCTTTAATCCCAATACTCAGAGGCAGGTGAATCTCTGAGTTCGAGGCCAGCCTGGTTTACAGAGTGAGTTCCAGGACAGTCAGGGCTACACAGGGAAACCTTGTCTGGAAAAACCAAAACAAACGAACAAACAAACCTGAAAATAGAACTACTCTATGACCCAGCTATGCCTCTTGGGAATATACCCAAAGGACTCTTGAACATCAATGTTTATGGCTGATGTACTCTCTCAATAGTTAGTTCATATAACTAGCTTAGATACCCATCTATAGATGGATGGCTAAGAAAAATGTGGTATATACCCATGATGCAGTATTATATAACTAAAAAGAAAAATGAAATCACAACATTTGTAGGAAAATGGATGCAACTAGAAATCATTACACTAAACAAAGTCAGAGTCAGAAAGACAAACTTTGTCTCATATGTAAAACCTAAATGTAAACTTTTACATATATATATATATATATATATATATATATATATATATGGATATTTATATAAGTATGTGTTCTTAGGTTATAAAACTAGAAAGGGGACCATTAGAGAAAAGGAAGAACTCTTACAGGAGGTGAGAACTTTTAAAGATAATGCAACACATACAAAAGGGAAGCAGAAAAGGGTCTGACTAGGGGAGAAAGGGAACCGGCCAGAACAGGGATGGGTAACTCTGTATCTAACCTAGAAACTAACAAAAACTAAAATAGCTTAAACAATTTTGCATTCAAATATTATATTTTCATTTTTTATTTATGTATATGTATGGTATGTGGGGTGTATGTTTGTGGTTGTGTGTGTGTGTGTGTATGTGTGTGTAGTGTGTAGAGAGAGAGGGTGGGTACATGCATGTTTGGTATATGTATGGTGTGTATGTGTATGTGGGGTTTGCTCACCTGTGCATGCATTACTTATGGAGGCCAGTGATTAGTGTCAGGTGTCTTCCTCTGCCCTGTTTCTCTTTTGTAATGGGGTCCATTACTGATCCTAGAGCTCACTGACCAACTGGCACGGCTGGCGAGTGAACCCCTAGGACCCTCCTCTCTGCTTTGCTAGTGCTGAGATACAGGTGCACTTTGCTCTGCTCAGCCTCCCCCCCAACATAATATTTTTATTGATTTATTGTGGGGGGAATTTCATATAATGCACCCTGATCACACTCACTTCCCATTCCTCCCAGGACCACCCTCTCACCCTTGAGACCTCCCCCTCTAAAACAAAGAAGAAGAAAAAATACCAAGGCCAATGTGTGTTGCCTAGATACTCACTGGAACATGGTCAAATTCCCAGTGGCCAACCCCTTAAAGAAAACTGAGGCCATGCACCCTTTCAGCCTTTTATGTGGGTTCTCCGAATGCAAACTCAGATCCTTATGCTTGTTCAGCAAGTACTTTATCCATTAAGTCATCTGTCCAACCAGGCCTCCCCCCCCCACCCCGAGACAAGGTTTCTCTGTGTAGTTCTGGTGCCTTTCCTGGATCTCACTCTGTAGACCAGGCTGGCCTTGAAACTCACAGAGTTCCTTCTGCCTCTGCCTCCTGAGTGCTGGGATTAAAGGTGTACGCCACCACTGCCTGGCTCCAGTCAGGCCTTCTTATTTTTTGAGATTATAATTGCATCATTTCTCCTTCTCCTTCCCCAAATACTCCCATCTACCCCCATTTCTCTCTTTCAAATTCATGGCCTCTTTTTCTTTAATTGATATTCCTATATACATAAATATAACCTGCTGAATACATATAATGCTATTTGTATATATTTGTTTCAGGGCTGACCATTTGCTACAGGATAACCAATTGGTGTGCTCTTCCCTGGGGAAAACTATTTCTCCTACTCTAAGAAGCCACACTTATGATGTCTTCTTATTTTTAATATTTATGGGGTACAGTATAATAATTTGCTACATGTAGACATGTTATGGTGAGAAAATGGAGTCATCAACATTCCCTTCTCCTTAAACATTAGACATGGCATTGCGTGGAGAACCTAGATGCTCTCCTTGTTCTTTATCAGACACATAATAAATGATGGTGCTGTGCTGTAGATCCCCAGGTTATCCTTCCCATCCAGCTGTAGTTGGGGGAGCTCGGATTTTTGAGAAACAACAGACCAATAAGAACAAGGCAAAACTAAACCTCCCTGGTTTCCAGTTCTGGCACCATCACGTGTTAGTAGTGTGACTTGTAATAATATTTAAAATCTCCCTAGAGCCTGATTTCTTCATTTCTGCAAAGGGAGTAATAAATCCTACTTCAAAAAAGTCATGAAGTTTAGGAGCTATGTGGATTCTTTAGGCTGGGTAACTGTTAGCCCCTCACCATGCTTCACTTTTGAACAGTACATTGTAGTTTTCAGAAGTTTTTAATAGTCCTTCGCTCCCTCCCTCCTTCCCTCCCTCCCTCCTCTCCCTCCTCTCCCTCCTCTCCCTCCCCTCCCTCCCCTCCCTCCTTCCCTATTTATTGTGTATCTACTATAAGCTTGGAACAGTGCTTGGTACTGTGACAATAAGTCAGACTTTATTCTCTCTTTCCTTGAGTTTACATTTTGGCGGAAGGACATTGAACAAACAAATAATATGGTGTAACTGGCATTAGGCAGCATAAAAAGTTAAGCAAGGTAAGATAGAAGTGATGGGGATTGGGAAGTTCCTGGTTCAAGCTTAGAGATTAGTGGAAAAGAGAGTCGATAACAAGCCAAGGTGTAATTAAAACAATTTGCGGACTGTGGTAAGTGCTGCGAAGGAAGTAAACATGGTTGTGTGATACCACAGATGGGTTGAGAGAATTAAATATTAAAAGTATATGGAAAGTGCTTTGATGATGGTAAATGGTGGATGGTTGATGACCCATTCTTTCCCCGAATAGCGTTCTTTCCTGTATGTTTTTCTTCCCTGACTTGGACCCTTCCCAGTAGCACTTACACATACCCAAGTCAGTTAATCTTAGAACACACAGTTCTGCTCCCAGCTCCATACCTTCTTCCTTCACGATCCCACCGAAGTTCCTCAGGAAAAGTCTTCCTAAGAAGTTATCCCTGCTTCTACCTTATCGACTGCTCCAATGGATTCAGTTTAGTTTCTGCCCCTGGAGAAGTTCTAGCAATTGCTCTTGCTAAGTCCCTGGGGGCCTCCATGATCACCAAGTCTGTTGAGTTCTTACCTCCTCAGTCTCTGGGTCATACATACTCAGCATCATGATCTCTCTAGTTTCCAGTGCACTGCCAAGTAGCATGTATATGCCCATGCTCACACCAGTTCCTCCCTCCTAGGGTGCTTAGTGACTCCTCTTCCTCTTCTGTTGGTTGTCCTAAGAGTTCCTTCTCTGTGTGTCAGTGACATTTCCATCTGTAAGACAAATACCTGAAAGAAACAGTTTAAAGGAGGAATGGCTTGTTTAGTCATGTGGTTTCAGGCTGTAGTCACTTGGCTCTGTTGCTTCTGGATATCTGCAGGGTAAGTCAGAGCGTTAGGGTGGGGGCAAGTGGTGAAGAAAAGCACTTATCCTCATGGCAGGCAGAAGATAGCAAACTAGAGAGAGGAAGGAGCTTGGGACAAGGGAGTCTCTTAGACTAGGCCCCACCTCCCACCACCTGTCAATAATGCCACCAAATACAAATCTATCAATGAATTAATCCATTGATGAATTAAAGTATTTATGATGTAATCACCACTCAGTGGTTGGATCTGCTAGCTGGGAACCAAGCCTTGATAACACATGAGCCTTTGGGGAAAAACTTCACATCCAAACTACAGCACCAACTCTATTTGTCTTTTCAACACTATTCTCAGGTAATGGCGAGTTCTCCCTTACCTGTACCATTAGCCCAGTTGGTGTACTCAACTCTTGATTGTATTGCCAGCCATTTTTGGATATTCCCACTTGGATTCCTATAGCCACCCGAGTTGAACACATACAGATAGGAATTTGTCTTCTCCCACCACAAATCCTGCTTTTCTCATCTTTCCATCCCGGGGAATTGGTTCCATTCGCCTTTCTAAGCCAGAGCTTCACCTGCTTCTCTCTTGGCTATAGATCTGACCCACTGATCGCTCTTGGAGCTGTCTACTTCTCACCATTTGCTCTGTCCAGCTTTATAGCCTAGGCCTCCACACCTAGACCATTTCATAGCATAGTCACAGTTCCCATGCCTTCACTCTACCCCCTTCAGTGAACCTGTACACAGCAGCCAGGCATCTTACAACAAGAACCTGAACTCTCTTCTTACAAACAGTGAGGCTCTTCATTGCTCACAGGTTAAAAATCTATGCGCTTTTGCATCCATTTGCACCTGCAGGCTAAGACATGGCCTCTCCCTTGAGCTCACCTCTCCTCTGTCTTCTCTCACACTCTTTCCAGCCACAAAAAAACTTTATCCAGGCTTCTGGTAATGCTAAGCTCTCACCTTTCCTGAATCCTTTTCAATCCTCATCCTCTAACCCTCTTCTTAGTTACCTGAACAGAGAGGGCACGGCACATAAGCTAGTCCACCCCTCCCTTTCTAGGTGAGAACTTTAAAGTCCAGAGAGGAAAAGGGACTTGCCAGTGGCTATACAGAAAGCCCAGGGTGCCTTGTGCTGAGCAGATCAATCTCATTCCTCCTCACCTTTAGCCGTGATGTAAAAGAAGTTTGGCACCAGCTAAGACCTTCCCCCAAAGATTCCGGTTCTTTTTGCTGCTGACACTAGGAACACCGACATGTGGGGAGTGGTTGGGTACAATGCACAGCTCCTTTGCTGTCACCCTGGCCTTCTGAAGCTTGGGTCCTCATGGTGTCCCAACTTCTCGCCTTCCACACCTCTCAATTCTGCTTCAGCTTTCCCCCACCTCAGCTCCAGTACAGACCATCACCTGTAGATGCTGCTGTTTGCTTCCTCTGACCTGAAATGGTTTAAGTCTCTCAGTGTCTGTCCACACATCCTGTCTGGGAATAATGATACTAGTAAATGAGATTTCAGGTGCTTAGACAAAGTGTTAAGCTGCAATACCCTGAGCTAAGGTAGGGCTAATGTCAGGCCAGAACCTGTCAATGAATGAATGATTGGCTGCTGACTAAGCTGACCGGGTCATGAACTACACCCCCATCCTGAACATAGACTAAGCCCTCATCCTGGCTATGGAGCAGATTCTGAGGCTATATCTAGATCAAGCTATGATCTTGCTTTCAGAATTGGCTTAATTCTGGTTACACTGAGCCTTGTTTCTTATCCAAGAATGAGCCTTGGCTCTGGCCAGAGGATGAATCCTCTTCCTCATTCCAGAATGAGCTCTGTCCTTCCTTCCACTATGAGTTCTGATCTTGCTTTCAAACTGATCTGTAGTGCTTGTCCCACAGTGAGCTCTGTGTTTACTTCCAGAATGAACTTTGACCTTGCCTCCAGTTTGTGTCCTGGCCATGGACTGAATCCTTCTTGGTTCCCAGCTTAACTCTGTGGCTGTGGGCTCATGGTAGGAGTGGAGCTCACAGGCTCAGAGTGGCTTTTCCCGAACAGAAGGTGCCTCTTGTATTACTCCCCTAGAGTTGGGGGTTCACAAGCCTCAGAAGAGGCAGGCGCAAATGGTTGCTGCAGAGCCATGCTGGGCAGAGCTCCCCAACCAGTTCAACTCCCAAATAATGATGAGCCGTTCCCGCCGATTACCTGTCGAGCTGAGATGGAGAGCATTTCAGGGAGAAGGGACCTTAACAACCCTGCAAAGGTTTGGGGCCTGATGAAGCACACATCAGAGAATGATTTAATCTTCCCCTCATAAAATCTTCACAACAAGGAGATCAACTTCAGAATCCAAATTCACCCTGACATCAAAATGTGAGCCCGAAGCAGTTCCAGATCTTGAAAATTGTCTGGGGCTAATTGCTGTGGCCTCTGGAGAGTTAGGACGAGGCAAGGGAGGGTGGGTGTGGCAGAGGGCGTCTGGGGATATGCCAGGGCATCTCTCCCGGCACCACAGAAAGCTGACTATAAGTCACATCGAAGGAAAACAGGATGAAGTGAAGGGGCGGTAGGAAAAGGTTGTTTGGCTGCAGCTGGTCTGCTTCCTCCAGGGTGGGAATTCTTTTCTCTCCAAGAAGATGAATGGCAAGCAGACCAAGTGGAGGTTACCATTGGGGGCCTCAGGTGTGCACAGGTAGACCACCACCCCTGAGGCCCACTCTCCAGCCCCTGGGGTTAGCTCTATTACTGGGCTCCTCTTTCTTCCTCCCACGCTTGCTGCTGGCTAGGGACTCCCACATGTCAAAGCCTAGCCCACCAGGGAGAGCACCATTGCTCTCTTCTTTCAGACGCTGCATCTTGCCCACATCCTCTGATGCTTTTTTTTTTTTTGTTATGCTATACAAACATATAGACGACATTGTAGGGGAAATAGTAGACTTTGAACAAGTAGAGCCCAGTTATTCATTTCAAAAGGAGACATATTTCATAATAATTAGATGGCAAAAAAACTGGAAATGATGAGAAGCAAATGGAATCAAGCCCTGGTTGATGCATAATATAATCATTTATTCCAAATTTAGGTCAATAATGTACCGTGCAGCCAGGAAACATAAGATAAAGTAATGGGATCTGCTTTTTTTTTTTCTGTTAGAAGACAACTTTCTTAAGTAAGACACAGAACCTTAAAGGAAAAGATGAACAGATTTTATTACAGAAAAAATTTAAGTGTAAACAACTTGCATGCAGTGGAACAGAGCCAGTGTGGGAAGTAAATGAAGACCAAGAGGGAATATTTGTAGCACATACAGCAAAGGGTTAAACTGCCAGGTACACTGAGAGTTTCTGCAGATCTACCTGAAAAAGAAAGCAGACCATAGGAAAGTAGGTGAAAAGGAAAGTTAAGTGATTTCTAAACAGGGAGATATTGGATTATAATGGTGGCTGTGAGAGTCTACTGTTCCAATCTATCTTCAGAAGACCCTCCTACCCGGAGAAGAAATGATTGACAGCATGAAACCAGAGCATCTTTGGACCACTGTGAAGGTCATGCTAGGCTCTGCCCAGATACATCAAATGTTGTGAGGTCCTGAAGGCAGACTGTCTTGGGAAGTCCACACTGGTCTGGTAGACTCTGTCTCAGAATTACATTGTGGTCTTGAGACAGAAGGGAAAGACAAGGAAAATTTGAGGATATGGGAAGAATAGGAGCTTTTCACCCCAGGATCTAGTTGCAGCCTCTCACAGAGAAGCAAGAATCCAAGCACAATTAACAAACAACATTTGCTATGAAGGTTACCAACATACAGCTAATGTTCATTTTGTATATAGATATGTTAGAATAGCCATGGATCAGGCTCCAGGAATGAATGTATATGATTTTGGGTAGGAGCCTATTCTTTTTCCTGCACCTTCTGGGATCCCAAACAAGACTATTAACTTTGTTTATAGTAGAGATACTTTCTTATATCCCTGTTGTGCTGACTAGTTTTGTGTCAAGTTGATACAAGGTAGAGTCATCAAAGAGGAGGAAGCCTTGGGTGAGAAAAAGCCTCCATAACATCAGGCTATAAGCAAGTCTGTAGGGTGGTTTCTTCATTGGTGTTTGGTGGGGGAGGGCCCCGGCCATGGTGGGTGGTGCCATCCTGGGCTGGTGGTCCTGGGTTCTCTGAGAAAGCATATTGAGCAAGCCTCGGGGAGCAAGCCAGTAAGCAGCATCCCTCCATGGCTTCTGCATCAGCTTCTGCCTCCAGGTTCTTGCCCTGTTTGAGTTTCTGTCTTGACTTCCTTCTGTGATGGACTATGGATGTGGAAGCTTAAACCAAATCCTTTCTTCTCCAAGTTGCTTTTGGTCATAGTGTTTCAGTATAGCAATAGTAACCCAAGTTAAGATACTTGTGATTTATAGACTATCCATTATAATTCTGTCATATGCCCCTCATGAACCACATTGTCATCACATTTAGATTTCTTAGCCAACCACCAAAGGTAATAGCTTTAGATGCAGCAGCATCCTGTATATGACCATTGTAAAGGCAGGGCAATGTGCCCCTTTTTTGAGAAGACTCACACCCACATTGTGGGTGTGTCTTATCCTTCCTCCTTTTTCTGAGCATCCTTCTTTCTCTCTTTACTCTTATGCTTAATGTCTGTATTAAAATATCTCCACTAAAACTCCAACTTTGCTTTAATTTGAAATTCTTTCCTGAAGCCAACCCATGAATCCTGGTTTTGCTGGAGTACAGATCACTGAAAAGATTGAGAGAACTCCTCAGTCTGCTGAGGGGAACAGCATGGAGCTGTATCTCTGGACCTGTTACTATTGACAGTCTGAGAATCCTACCCACGGTCTCCTTGCACAAATGTCTGAAGTGCATCTTGGTCTCCAGGCTCTCTCAGTCTCCTGGGCCCTCCCAGTTGAGCCAGAGGCACCTTCCCCAGCAGAGATCTGAATTAATGAATCCTATCTTGGCCATCTCCTTCTCAGAGGGTCAAAACTGACTACTACTAGAGCCTCAAGTGGAAAGCTATCCTGCTTCATTCCTAATGAAGCAGATACGAATTGAAGTATAATACTGTTTCCCACGTTTCCAATTGACAAACATTCTCAAAAGGTCACTAATAGCTTATGTAGCGAGGAAATACAAAATGAATCTCATATTGTGCTGATGCCAAGAACATAAAGTATACATATTCATTAACTCAGTGTCTCACATCCAGAAATCTGTTCTGGAAGATATATGCATATATATGTATAGAAATATGTTCATTGTGACATTATTTATATTAGTGAGAAACTAGAAAACAGCCTGAATATTCATTAATAAAGAAGAGCTGCCTCAGATATAGAACACCCACACAATATATTTTGCAGATGTTTCAAACAATAAGGTCAAGCTATATGACATGAAAAGATGTTTGTGATGTCAAGTGAAAAAAAATAAAGGCAGAACAATATGTTGGATAAAAAAAAGTGCCCTGAATGTGTTTGTGTGCACACAGATTGGTGGATGAGCACAAACACCGAGGAAGGTAGACACTAAGCTGCTGCAATTGTTTCTCTTCAGGGAGGAGAATGAGACAGGGCTGACTATTCAAGGGAGCCCTCCCTTTGTTTCTTTCCTTATTGTTGAGATGTTTCACCATGAGCACAGATTATTGTTTTTAATTAAAATCAGCAATAGGTAGAAATAAGGAAAAAAAATCCCGGAGTGTCACCACTAAAATGAGCATTGACCTCTTAAGGAGGCTGTGTCCACATTCCCGTCATTCTGCGCACAATGTTTGGACTCCACAGGGGAGAATGTCAGTGGCAGGTAATAGTATAAGAAAATTGCTTTCATTCTTGTCTTTAAATTTTAAATTATCCTTTAAAATTATTTTTGCAAAATCTTGGTGGGAAGCGACATTGCCCACCTTTGGTTCTTGCATGATTAACTACATCTGACGCCAGTGTTTTGTTTGTGGAGACAGAGTCTTTCTAAATAGACACAGCCCAGGCTGACCTTGAACTCACAACAATTTTCTTGCTTCAGCCTCCCCCATACTATGATTGTCTTTTTTTTTTTTTTTTTTTTTGGTTTTTCGAGACAGGGTTTCTCTGTGTAGCTTTGCACCTTTCCTGGGACTCACTTGGTAGCCCAGGCTGGCCTCGAACTCACAGAGATCCGCCTGGCTCTGCCTCCCGAGTGCTGGGATTAAAGGTGTGCGCCACCACCGCCCGGCCAACTATGATTGTCTTTTTAAGTGTTTAAAAAAATTAATCTCACCACTACTGTCTAGCTGAAGGACATATATGCTGTCATTGAAGTTACTGTGGGACACATCAAGTCATCTGGCCTCAGTTTTACCATATGCATTGGAAGAGGTTGAGTTAAATGGCTTCTGTGTCTATCTAACGTTTCAGGATTCTGAGACGTGTGTCAGAGTGTCATCTTGACACATCTGGGCAGCTGAAATTAGGAGAAACCCACCCATGTCTTCAGCCTGCTCTTGAACCAGCTCTTGCAACTTCCCCTCACACTCTCAGGCTCTGGTGGAGGCATCGGATTGGTGAACATGCTCTTGGGTCCATGCCCTTCCTCCTCTATGTGTAGACTCTGCCCACAGTTAAGGTCTGTTAGTGACGCTTTCATAATTCTCTCTGATGAACTAGTTTAGAATATTATTCTGTTTTCTCTGTAGCTCATATGGTGTAGAAGCCAAAACTGTCACATTGTTCTGCTTCCGATATGATTAAGCGCTTCATGTAATATACCAGGGGAAGGGGGTGGGAAGAAGAGACACTGAATCGATACAACTCCATGTTCCTAAACCCAAGATTAACTGAAAATACCAGGATCCCCCACTCGATAAGCTCCTGAATATTTCCCTTAAATCTAGACTCCTTAAGGAAGGGTTTTATTTCTTACCATGATGATCTGTGAAGATGGGTGGCAGCCTTTGTGGGTATGATAAGCACGTGAAAAGCTGCTGTTTTCAATACCACCAGATGATCAATATAACTTCAGGTATGCTGGACGCTGCAATTGCTTTCATTTTAGTGAAGGTTGGGATCTTTTGAGCCAGTTTTTCCAAAGCCCCACCCCCTTGTACCCTTCCCAAGTCCATTTTTCTTTCCTAAAAACTCCTGTCTCTGAGTCTTCCTTTACAGATGGGATGGCTTAATACATGAATTTGTGTTGTGTTCCTATAGGGTCCTGCAGTGTCTGCTCTTAATTTTTTATTTCCTTAGCAAGAGAGGCTTGTACTATTGAGTTTAGAAATAGAAGTGGTTGAGTGTGGAGGCACATGCACTATGTAGGTGGATCTCTGTGAGTTGGAGGCCATCTTGGTTTACAAAGGGAATTCCAGGCTAGTCAGGACTACATAGTGAGACCATGCCTTAAAAACAACAACAACAACAACAACAAAACAACCCTATTAGAAACAATGCTGATATGAACATAGCTGAGCAAGTGCTCTTGTGGTATGATTGAGCATTTCTTGGGTATATGCCCAAGAGTGGTATAGCTGTATCTTGGGGGAGATTGATTCCCATATTGATTTCCAAAGTGGTTGTACAAGCCAAACGAATGGAAACACATGAACTATGAACCAAAGGCTGAGGGGCCCCCAACTGGATCAGGCCCTCTGAATAGGTGAGACAGTTGATTGGCTTGATCTGTTTGGGAGGCATCTAGGCAGTGGTACCGGGTCCTGTGCTCATTGCATGAGTTGGCTGTTTGAAACCTGGGGCTGATGCAGGGACGCTTGGCTCAGTCTGGGAGGAAGGGACTGGACCTGCCTGGACTGAGTCTATCAGGTTGATCGCAGTCCTCGGGGGAGGATTTGCCCTGGAGGAGGTGGGAATGGGGGAATGCCCAGGAGGGGGGAGAACAAGGGAACCCGTGGCTGATATGTAGAACTGAATGATATTGTAAAATAAAATAAAAGGAAAAAAAACCCAAAAAACCAAAACCAAAAACCATATGTTGTCTAGAGAGAGCTATTTTTCCCTAAAGCTTAGGTCACTGCTGAGATGGTTGTGGGGAACACACGAGAAGGAGACAGACCTTTCACATGGTGAGTGGGAGATGCCATTCTGGAAACCATGAATGACATGCTAGTGGGGTTATGTGAAGAAAAAGAAATTTGGGGGTAACTGCATGTCCAAAATGATGTCTATAGGGAAGTTCTTAGGCCCAGGTATTGGGGCTCACACTCTGGAAGCCAGTGTCCTGATCACTTGGACAACAGCTTTATTAAAGGCAATGGTGCAGACTTACAACTACTGGGCACCCCCAGAGTTGGTTACTATGTTGGTTAGTTTTAACTGTCAACTTGACACAGCTTGACTCACCTGAGAAGAGAGCCTCCACTGAGGATTTGTCTACCTTCTTGTTGGCCTGTGGGCATGTGAATGTCTTCACTGTTAATTGGTATAAGAACACTCAGTGCACTGTGGGGAGCACCATTTCCCAGGATTGGGATCCTGAAAAGTCGAAGAGAGGAGAAAGCAAGCAATTGAGGACCCATGAATTTGTTCTCTCCACTGTTAGCTGTGGATACGATACTTTAGGTTTCTGCCATGACTTCCCAGCAATAATGGACTGTAACCTCCAATGAAAGACCAATCAATGCTTCCTTCTCTATGTTACTTTTTGTCAGGATACTATCATAGCAGCAGAAATGAAACCAGGGCATCCCTATTAATATGGAAGAGCCTTGAGATTATCACAAGGTCCTGGGAAACCAACAGGGATCCCAAGGATGCTCAGAAAGCTGACGTCCGTGATTTAGAGAAAAGAGAATGATTGTGGCAGTCTTGCTTTTCTGAGCACATGGCATAAACTGGTGCCAACTACTATTCCCCTGAAATATTTAACTCCGAGAATCTTGTACTGTGGCCAGTGCCTGCCCTCTGGCCCTGCTATATCCTTGCACTTTCCTGCGGTCCTTTATCCTGCTCTTCTCTATCCCACTCCCGTCTTCTCAGTCTCCTGTTTCTCCCGTGGGAGCATCATGGTTGAGAGGAACCAAGTTGCACAGAACTCTGCCTCCACCACCCAACTATAGTACAGAGTTTTGTGTCTGATAGGTGTTCAGCGAATGTTTGTAGAATGCAGAAGGATGGGTGGATAATAAATACCACAGCGGCCACTTCGGTGGTGACAAAGATGAACCTGAACATGTAAATTCGGGTGGGTTTGTTCAAAATCACAGTAGCGGCCTGGTTTAATCACAGGAGACTGGCCAGGAAGCAGCCTGTGCATCTGTGAAATGAGCCATTTTCTGCCAACCCGCACACAGGAGCCGGTGTGGTTTGATCAATTAACCCCACACCCTTGTCCTCCATCTGCGCCTGGATCTGGACACAGCTTGGCAGTGGCGAATGCACGAGGTAATATCTATCCTGTGAATGTGATATGCGTGCACAGTAACTGATGCATTACTGGGATCTGGGTGAGAGAAGGAGAGGGAGAGAAGAGGAAAGGAGGGAGTCGGGGGAGGGAGATATCTGAAATCAATCACAGGGCTCTTCACTCCCAGTGTACTCCCAGTGGCCGGCCCTTGCTGTCCTCTTGATAGGGACACTATCAGGCTACTTGCCAAGGGCTGCAGGGAGGACTTGTCTCTTCTTGATACAGCTCTTACTCCTGGCAGAGAAACGAGTTCTGATTGTGCCTGAGGCCACCCAGACACCTGTTGACTGGTAAACACAAGCCGGTTTTTAAAGGCAATGTCTGGCAGTGTGAGCATGCTGGCCTCTGTCTGACTTATTTTTTAAACATGTTTCAAAGTAAGTGAGACTCTTGGGTACCCTAGTGTGCCCTGGAGTGCATGTTATTGGCAGTTGGTTGGGTTAAGTGTGGTCTCTGGATAAATGCTGCCTAGGGGACCCACTTGCTAACTGAACTCTTGGGTTTTGTTTCTCTGAGATTTAATTTCTTCATCTGTAAAGTGAGAATAGTAATATGTACTTGCAGTCACTTATGGAGGGTTAACTGGCAGTACAAGAGGTGTATTTGGTTTTGTGCTGGATTTTGTGTTAGAGAGAGTCTTCCTTGGAGCAGGATGTATCTGGAAATGTACAATCTCCATTCACAACTCTCTCCTTAAGGTTTTGTGAGGGATGTGACTGTATTGTTACTCTTAGACTGCTAAAACTTAGCATTCTGACTCTGAGAATGTATGCAATAAATAAGTGTACTAGGAGGGAAAAGGGAAAGTGAGGTAGGTATAAGCCATGGACCCAAAGGGGGCTGGGATGGCAAGAATGAGATCATAGTCTTCAGCCACAGCTCATAGCCAGACTTAACACAGAACTAGGGCAAGATGCAGAGCAAGGTACCAGGGGCCAGCGATATATATCATGGGAAGAGGGAGTGATCTCTTGAGACTGACACACTCTGAGTGGAGGATTGTGAGTAGTAGCCCTAGGCCAATTCAGTTTGAGAGTCCATTCAGCTGGGCCAGAGGGCTCCTATGACCAGACACCCTTGTGGGTAACAGGGCAGGTATGTGGTAGGACAGGCTCCCATCAGCCACAGGTTAATGACCCAAGTGACCACTAAGATGACCGTGAGGGCTTCTGGGAGCTAACACTGCATTTGGAGTCATATAAATATGGATGTAGATCCCCTTGTCCCCTTTGAGCCCAGGGAAAATCATGGAACTGCTTCAAAGCTCAGTGTCCTCATCTGTGAAAAGGGGTCCCTGCACATGATGCTGTGCAGTTCAGCTGCAGAGACCCATGGAGAAGATCTCATGCAGCGCATAGTCAACATTGAAAAACACCAGTTCCCTGCCCTCCACCCCTTGGGGAATCATTGAAAAAGCAATAACACCCTTTCTTGTTCTACTCAGGAGAAACAAAGTGCTCTGCAGAGAGCTCTATTAGGCAGGAGTGAATGATTGACCCTCAAAATCTCTGTGGGGATTCAGTGATAATTTTTGAATATGTGGTGTGTTAAGGTTCCTGCAGCCTCTTTGACTTTAAAGGGACACCAGCACTAGCTTCCGACAGTCCCTGTAATTACCCTGCAGTGGATCAAGGTGAGGCTTGTCTTGGTGACTGAGGTCAGGGTGGGCTTCGCTGCCCCTCACCCTTTATACTCACATTTGAAGGTAGCAGCTAATTATAATTTACAGTGCTGTCTGGTGGAGGATGGCCTGCTTGCTTGGGTAGAACTGTAGAGGAAGTCCCTTTCTTTGTCAGATAGCAGTAAAGAAATTCAAAGATGGCTTTGGACTCTGGTGACTGAGGAACCCAGCAACTTGATTATTAAAAATCATAAATAAAGTCTGGGAACATACACTAATACCACATGCTGACAACCTGTGATTCCCATGGCACTGGCAAGATGCATCTTCCTCTAGAGTTTTGTAAAGAAATGATTTCCAGTGGAGGAGGAGGCTGTGTCCACAGAGTCTGCAGTTGTGGGCATGTTTTCACTCTGCGGACAGAGGAGGGAGTCTGGGCAGGTGTGGGTGGGGTTATGTATGTACAGAGGTTGGTAGTCCTTCCCAAACTAATGGACTATTTAGGTATGTGTGTATTTGCGGGGGGGGGGGGAATAAAAATTCATTTCATTCTTTATTTTGAATCAGTACATAAAGTAACAGTTTTCTTTCTTTTTTTTTAATTCTTTTTAATTCTCTGGCAATTTCATACAATATAATGTATCTAGATCACATCTCTTCTTTTCTTTCTTGAACGTCTTCCTGGAGACTTTCAAACAACATCCTTCATTTAATTTCATGTTCTTCCCTTTCTCCTCTGTCTCCTCCTCTCTCTCTTCTGTTTCCTCTTCCTCCCCCTCCTCTTCCCTTTCACCATCTTTTATAAACCACTGAGTCCAATTAGTGCTGCCCAAATTCAAAGATCTGCCTGCCTCTGCCTCCTCAGTGCTGGGATAAAAGGCATGCACCATCATGCCTGGCTACATTTCAACTCTTTAAGTGGAAAATCCAGAACCCGAGTCTAGTCAAATGATCACAGAAACTGAGACCAAACCACACCACCACTCAGTGTCTCCTTTGGCTGGATGTTTAACTCATGAGACAACATCTGGATGGGCTTGCATATGAATCCAGGACCTGAGTCTAGCCAAATGATTACAGAGACTGAGACCAAACCACACCACCACTCAGTATCTCATTTGACTGGATGTTTAACTCATGAGACAGCATCTAGTTGGGTTTGCATATGTTGTCTAGATTCTTCACTGAAATATTTATCTTTTCTTTTAGCTCCTTTTTGATTAATTTGATGGTCTTGAGAGTGGAGTTTTATGAATATTTTTTTATTCTACACTAGTAGTATTAGTAATAGTAATAACTCAAATAACAGCAGATGCACTTGGGTTTGTATATGTCAGCTCTAGCCCTAATGTCTTATCAATAGTAAGTATTTAAACTTCATCTCGACCCTGTGATGGTCTTCCTCAAGTCTCCATGACGATTCTTATTATATACATGGGGAAAGTGAGGCACAGAGAGGCCAAAGCCATTTGCCATCTTTCTGGAAGTCTCCCTGAAAGACCTGGCTGCAAATAGCAAAGAGTCTAACAATAGCTTGAAGTGTTCTTTTTTGCTGTTGTTCAAAATCTCATATAACAAGAAGCCTGGAGGTCTGGAGTCCAGGGTTGGTGAGGCAGATCAAAGATGCCATCGGGGACTTGGGTTTGTGTTCCCATTCTTCTCTTCTCAGTATCCTGGAGCTTGTTGCCTGTGGTTGCAAGGTGGCTGCCCCACTTCTCACTTCATCTTTTCCTTTTCAGTCAGAAAGAAAGGAGATATCTGAAAGCAAAAGCATTTCCAGAAATGCTCAGTAGATTTCCACTGCATTCTGTCGGCTGGGATGATGTCATGGTTCAGCTTGAGCTGCAAGAGTGACAGAAACGAGCTCCTTCCATCGGACTCTTTATAGTGGAGGGAGGTAAGAAAGAAAGGACCGGGTGTGGGTATGGTTTGATCCCTGTCCGTCTACCAACTTTATCTCCAGCGTTTTTGAGTTTTTCACCACATTGATGCTCTGAAGCACCAAGGCTAGTGGGTTTGTGGAACATCTCACATGTATTTTCCTCAGTGTGGCTTCAGTGATTTTTATTGGGATATAATTTACATACTATATAATTTGCCATTCGAAATGTAAATTTTGAGGTTGGGGAGCTGGCTTAGTAAAGTTTGAGTCCCTGAGTTTGAGCCCCAAGTACAAAACCAGGAGCCAGGGTTCATACTTGTAATCGCTGTGCTAGTGAGAGAGGAGGCAGGGACCGGCACCTGGAAGTTCACTGGACAGCTAACCTAGCCATTTGGTAAAGTTCCAGGGAAATGAGAGACCCTATCTCAAACAAAAAGTGGATGGCTGATGAGTAACACCTGAGGCTGTCTTTGACCCCTCCCTCCCACACTTTGGACACATACAGTTGAACAGGGATCTGCCTACTAATGTTCAGAAAAGCACCATTCATAATAGCCCAAAGGGAAACAACTGAAATGTCCATTGGTGGCTGAGTAGATAAAAGAATATTCCAGATAACCTACAATGGCATATTAGTCCACTTGGGCAGGGAGTGAAATTCTGATGCCTGCTACAACATAGATGAAGCGTGCAGACCTTTCTTGTACTGATTGAAACAAGCCAGCTAAAAAGGATAAACATTGTGTGACTCTTGTTATACTATGCGCTAGGACAGTCAAATTTGGAGAGACAGAAACTATAGTTGTGGCTGCGAAGAGAAGGGAGGGAGGCGGCACTGGAGTTATTTAAGGGGTACTCCAGTCTGAAAATGTGATGGGTGGTTTTATGTGTCAATGAGCCATGGCGTATCCAGCTGTTTGGTCAGGCACTTGAAGGTGTGTGGTGAGGGTGAGATTGACACCGGGTTCAGTAGACTGAAAAGAGCATGTTGTTCTTCATAAATGGTATCATGTAATCAGCCATAGACCTGAATAGACTACAAATGGACTCTTCCTCAAATAACAGGAAACTCCCCTAGCAGGGAGTTTGTGGGAAATCATCTTCCTCCTGTTTTTGGATGTTGGTTTTTATTTGGTCTTCAGTCTGCTGACCTTTGGGTTACAACTGTATCATCTGCTCTCTTGGACTTCTACTAGCTTGTCCACTGCAGATGTTAGAACCTAGACTCCCTAGTCACATGAGCCAATTCCTTACACTAAATCACTGTATTATTATATGTGTGTTACACACACACACACACACACACACACTCACGATTTGCCTGTTTCTTTGTAGAATTATGATTAATATAGGGGAGATCAGAACATTCTGGAGATGGAAAGTGGCGATGGTTGCACCATGTGAATCCACCTAATGACACTGAACTGTATGGTTGATAATGACTCAATGGTAATTTTATGTTATGCACATTTGGCCACAATTTAAAAATCATGGTTTAGTTGCTTCAAAGTTGTGCAATCATCACTGGTAATTCCAGAATGTGGTTATCACCCCCAAGAGCCCCATACCTGTTGGCAGTAACTCTTCACTTTCCTCTCTTCCTCAAACCCTAACAAGACACAAAAGACCAGACAGCTTGTGAGTGCATCTTATGAATAAGCGGGTGCTACTGCTGATTGTAAAGAGGACACTTGGGAAGAGATGCATTTTTTTTTCTGAAGTAATGGGAGTTGATGGGGGAGATGGGAGTACATGGAACAATCTTCATCCCCCTCCCCAGATAAAATTCCCATATAGTCAGTAATATTTGCCTTGGATTAAACAGGAGGAGGTCAAGTGTGGGAGCGAAATCAGCGGTTGAATCATGGTGGACTTACTTCTTCACCGTATTTAAGTCAGTGATGAATCATGACTCAGGAATGACAGAAAGAACTGAGATTGATGAACCAGATGAAGGAAGAGAAGACTCAGGGAAAACCTATCAAGAGCTGTTTCTGAGGTTAAAGGAAATATGGGACCATTAACAAAATGGAAATCCCTGATTTCCTTCTGGCTGCTGCTTCCTAGCTGTCATGCCTTAGGCGTATTAGCTGAGTGTCTTCTTTCACCATAGTAAAATGCATGTAACTAGAAAAGTGTAGGGTTAGTGAAAGAATTAAATGAGCTAGCTTTGAAATACGTTTTGTTGTTTCCTTCTATGTGACTGCAGAGGTTGGAGCTGTAACTGCTCACTTTCAAGGAATATATTGAATCTCTGTTGAAATCTAAGCCTCTGTTAGGCATGAGGACAGTCTTGTGCCTAACTTGACTTTGGACAAATGGAGCGAGAGCCTTCCATTTGAGGAGGGAGCTATCCAAGAAAGTGACTAAGGAGCTCACTGAGGACCTAGTGGTTAACTCAGGAGTCTTAGGAGATTCTCATTGATTCTCATGCTGGGGCCCAAATCAAGCTAGGTCTTCAGCATGATTAAGATTTCTCCACAGAAGGCAAACAGCCCTGCAGTGGAGAGGTCAATATGGCCAGAAACAAGGCGTGAGGAAGCTCACAGGACTGGTAGGACATGGTAAGAACTTTGGAGAGGGTATTGATGGTATGAATTTGGTGTGGCAGTAGTGAGAAATGAGGTCAGGCGGTGGCTCAGATGAGATGATAAAGATACTCAACTGTGGAACTTGGGAGTGTGGCCTTTTAGGTCTTTCAAGAGACTGTAACACTGTCACTCAAGTGGAGAGCATAGAGAAAGAGGCTCCAGAAGCAGGTGGGTGACCTAGGAGCCACTTCACAGTTCAAGGGAAGGTAATGAGGTTGGCTTAGTGATGGGAACATATAGGAAAGCAGGCAGGGGAAACTTAGAGGAGGCCCAGGGATGGATGTTCAAGATGGAAAAGTATGGAGATCGGCTTGTCTAAGAACCTACATGGGACGATAAAACACGAAAGTGAGGCGGTGTAGGGTTGGGGCCTGATGGGAGAGTGGGGACCAGAAACTGAAACATCAAAATTAACATGTGGAAGAAGCAAGTTCGCACAGGATGCTAGAAACCCTCTGTACCTGAACTTCACCTAACAGGGCATATATGCAAAAAGCCTGTGATGTATGAAGTTGAGAGAGGCAGGTGTTATGAAAACGTCCTAGAAAGGATCATAGACTATATGATCCAGCACTTTTGGTGCTCTTACCTCAGTCCACTAGTCCACCCTCATCCTTGGGAGTACTTTAAATTTTTCAATAAGCTGTCTCTATCCTATGTATAGCCATTTGTCCCTGAAACTATCTTTTGCCTCAGGATGCAAAAGCCTAGACCCAGGTGCCCTCTGAACTCAGATCCATGGGTTTGCACCCCTAAGCATGCTTTCCTTAGCACCCTTGGCCTTTCCTGACCCCCCATGCCTCACTTAAAAGCCATGATGTTTTCTTCATCATCCCTTCTCCTGGCGGCTGCCGGTATTTTCAGCTTGTCTGTACTGTTTACTCCCAAACAAAATTGTTATTGAGTTTCCTTCTGAGTCTGTCTTTAAATTCTTTTATTTACAAAACTCAGAGCCCTGCAACAGAACCTCAGTTTCCTTGGTAATAAGAGAGACCTGGATTTAGACCCTAGCATCAACACTGTGTACTTAAGGCAGCCCATAGTGAGTTTCCTATCTCTAAGGCAAGCCGCATTGTGAGTTTCCTATCTCTAAGGCAAGAATGGAGGTGACCACTGGCTGTGTATAGAGTCCATGAGATTCCCTGGGGCACATTTATGTGTCGGGGACCCTGGTGGTCTGACAGTGTCTCCACAGCACTGAACTCTTAGTTGTGTTTACTGAGCATCATTCTGTGCACCATGGATGCACTGAAGCAGATTATAAACCACCTCACTGTGCTTAAAAATAGGACAGGATGCCGTTTACACCAAGAGACTGCATCTAAGAAAGTTCTTCCTTGAAAAACTCAAAGAGCTAGTCTTCTTCAGTCAATATTTTCACAGCAAACATTGAGCTGGATGTGAGAAGTAACCAACTGCCCTTGGAACACAAATTCTCCAGTTGCCATAGGCTTCTCTGCATCTTGTCTGTTCTCCCCATCTGTATCAATGTGGGCATTTAGTTTGTGACACCTGTCTTGGTCCAAGTCTTTGTATTTAGTGGATAGTTCTGTTTCAGAGGCTGGAATATGAAGGCAATACTGGGGCGTTGTGTAAAGAGCCCAAGGATGGGGACTTGAGTTGAGGTTGTTGGGGATGGAGAGGAGTGGATGAACACCTTTTATGGCTGCTCATCAAAAGTCATCATCTGGAGATAAAATGGCCCTGGGAGGAAGAAGAGAGTGTCTGAAGTTATCTAAACTTTCTAGACTGGATAGAGAATAGGGTGGGAAACAGGTGTGGAAGGCAGGGAAATGGGATGAATGGGATTAAACAGGCCATTGGGGCTAAGTCCCAACCCCCCTTCCCCACTTCTCCCATCCCCACATTCTGCCTTAGCTTTGCTTAGTTCCCAGAGCTTGACCACATTCCTTTATGGCTCCTCAGATGTGCTGAACCTATGTAAGCCCCGGTTCACTGGGAGCCATGCCAGGAATCCTGGGCTCTCCTTTGCTTCAACTACCCTGTTGTAAGCACAGGACAAGGCAGTCCCATTTTCATTTCTCTGACACTCGCCACATGCATATGCCAAGGGCACAGGCATGGCCCCAGGCTGAGCTTCTGCTCCTGCTTTTCCAACCAGCACCACTGCCCATCCTTGGGAACAAATCCACTGCTTACAACTGAGGAAATTTTCCACCTGTTCCTTCATTATTACCATGTCTCTTCCATCTGTCTGTTCAGTCCTTCTAGAATTCAGAACTGGAGCTTACTGGGCCTCCATGGTTCACTCTTCATCCTTTTCCCTTGTCTCACTCTTTTCATCTTTTCCTCTGAGTCTGAAGAAGTCTCTCCCACTGATCTTCCAAATGACTGCTTTGTGCTTTGACAGCATCCAATCCATTGTTTGGCCTCTACAATTTAGATATTTTGATGATTGTATTTGCTTTTCTTGCTCAAAATATCTCTAGATTGCATAGTTCTACTGTGGAAGTGATGTTCGTTTTGTTGAGTCTTATCTTGCTTTATTTTGGAATGCTTTTAGATTTCCAGAGAAGGTACAAGCACACTCCTGAGGGTTTCCACTCATCTTATCCATTTCCCCTAGCATTCACATCCTGCAATGTGGTTTCTATCTTACCACATATATTTGCGAATGAGTTCCTAAAGACCCCTCCTATGTTTCTCCAGGGAAATGTTTGCAGGGGTTATGTAGAACTGGGCATTGTTCTGACCACCAAATCTTCACTTATGGTAGGTGATTTTTAAAATTTTATTTCTTATTATCATGTCTATGATGTGTGAGTATGGTACGACATGCTACAGCATGCACATGTAAGTCAAAGGACAACCTTGTGGAGTCAGCTCTCTCCTTCCACCTTTACACAGGCTCTGAGGATTGAACCCAGGTCCTCAGCCTTGTGTTCAAGTGCATTATCTAGTTCCAGGAGGTGATTTTAAACATGCTCTGTTACTATTCTTTGAGAGATTTTTGTGTGTCCAAGATTGACATGAATTCTGTCAGATATTATATTTCAACTCTGATGTTACTCCAAAATGGGGAAGTAGTATCTAGTTGTGTGTGTGTGTGTGTGTGTGTGTGGAGAGAGAGAGAGAGAGAGAGAGAGAGAGAGAGAGAGAGAGAGAGAGAGAGAGAGAGAGAGAGAGAGGATATCCTGGGGTGGAGGCATTTAAAGGGGTGACTCCTTAAGTTGAGGTATCCTTTGTGGTGCTCATATTAGTTTCACATCAGCATAGACAACAGCTCTCACCCCTAAAAGGCCCACTACTCATTCCACAACCCCACAATAGCAATCACTACATTATTCAATTTACTAATATCCCTTCAGAAGATTCAGTTAGTACCTTACTTTGTATTTCCTCAGAAGTAGATCTTGACATGGTTGGAGAGGCGATTTTACCTTCCACATGAGGGAAAAGTGAGGCGGGGAGGGGAAGGCAGTCCATATAAGATGCACAATCTAGCAAGTTCCTGTATGGATGCTTGGAAATCTCCACAACTGGGGAAATTTAGACCAGCATAAAACATGTGCTTCAGAGTTCTCTACCTGGGAGGGGAGAGAGATGCCATATTTACACCCTGCTTCAGGGCCTGGAGACTTCTGGCTTGCATCACAGGTACAGAGTTGTCTATGATGGTGACAGACAGAACGCCTCGGAAACCCAAGTGCTAGAGGTTGAAGATGAGGCTGGCATGAATGAGAGTAGTTGAGTCCTAAGATGAGCCCATTAGCTCACTGTACCTACTCTGTATTTCCTCTACGCATGCCCAGAATGAGTTGATATTTATCCCTCTGAGATGTACCTCCTCTTAACTTTATATGCTACTGCTGACTCTGGAATATTTTTTCCTTTGGTAGGGCTTGGAAAATAAGTTCTAACAGAGATCTAATTTTCAGACTCTTAGTTTTTGTTTGTTTCTTTTGAGGTTTCACTATATAGCCCTGGCTGGCCTAGAACTCACTGTATGGACTAGACTGGCTTTGAACTCATAGAGATCTACCTGCCTCAGCCTTCTGAGTGCTGGGATTAGAGGTCTTTACCTCCATGCCTGGCATGCATACTTTCTGAATAGGGTTTCCTCCCCACATTTTTTTTTTGATTGTGGGTGGGGTAATAGTCTCCTCAATCTAATATCACATGTGTTATGTCCTAAGACATGCCATAGCAGTCTTGGCTTGCTGAGAGCAATTGTCTTTGCTTTCTGGCCTGGAAATAAACTCTTTCAATTAGATATTTACATTTCTTGGTTCATTTCTATTGGAAGATTGGAGGAAAGGGATTTAAATGTAGGCTCAAATTGGCATTTCAAAATGGAAGTATAACTTATTCCCCAAAGGTATTTCAACATATTATCTCAGGGGCATTTGAACTTATATGTATTTAATTTAATAACTGTTACAAAAAATAGCACGGAGAAGCAGCTGCGTTATTCACTTGGTTCAAAGACCATTTATGTTTCCCCAACATTAGCTTCCTGCACTTAAACTGACAAACCCTAGATAAATGCAATAATTCCTTCACATTTCACCATGATCAGCTCTTTACTTCTAACAGCAACAATTGTGTTTCTCATTAACTTGTCCACTGCTGATCCTTGGAGTGTTTGAATCTTTAAAAAAATTGTAAGAAACTGTCATAGCCACTGTAAGAGAATAATGAAGTAAAGAAATGAGCTATTGTAGTTTTCTCCTGGAGATAAGGATGCTGCTTGGGATTTGAGCTGAAATTCATCCCATCTTCCTCCCTGGTTCATGGTGCATAATTTTGCATAAGTTGTTTGTAGTTGATGGTGCTTGGGCATGAGATAGGTGGGGCCAGGGAAGCTAGTGGGGAGGCTAAGAGAAGGCTGGGGCCATGGAAATCCTGGAGTGTAAAAAGGGAAACCAGGGTTTAAAAACTAGAGCTGTGGAATGTTTCATATGACTTTGGCATGCTATACTGACCTGAGGTTAGATTAAGGTACCCAAGGATACTTTAGTTTCACACCAGAAAGAGCATTTCACTCCTTGAATGTTTTAGGCAAGCATTCTTTTCCGGGCACCCAGACTTTTATGCATTGGGTGTGGCCACATAATGTGTTCTAGCTAATGAAGTAAAAAGAGAGTGATGGCTGCCACTTCCAGGTCGAGTCCATAACATTCTCAGTCGGTGTCCACTACACTCCTGCTAAACAGGATCATGGAAAGTTTGGGGTTGCATAGTGAAGATAATTTCTATCCACCGTAGAAATGGAGCCTAGATTCCCGAGTCACCACATTAAGGAGAACCACCTGTGGATGAAAACATCTCTATAAGAGAAACACACTGATGAAATGTTACATATAAATACTTTAGAGCAGCAGATACTGTCTTTACTAACATCTCGGGTCTTGAGGCCAAGTAAAGAGGACCTAGGCAGTCTGTACTGCCATCTTTTCAGAGTCAGCTTTGTGAGAAATCTAAGCTGGGTCTCCCAGAACACGTGCTGGTCTGAGAGGCAGATGCAGGGATGGGTTTTAGAGGTGGGTTGCCTGCCACACCGAGGGCAATGAAGACAGCAATTCTGATGGTGGCTGAGGCCCAGGCATCCCATCTTAAGGTAGTCATCTAAGTATGGAACTTTGACTGGCAGTGAGCTGGGATATTTCAGTGGAAGGAAAAGTGATGGGCGGCACAAGGGAAGGAAGGAATGCGAATTGTATCCACAACTTAGAGGAATCCGATGGAGATAACTAAGTGGAGAAGGGAAAGCTTGGAATGACTATTAGCTCATTTAAAGCAGAGGGACTCCCTAGTGATGAGGAAGGGAACTCCCATCTCCAGTAGGTCAAAGGCAGAGAAATCTGAGGCATTGGATCATGGTGAAGGCAGAGATGATGCGAACACCTTGGAAGGCTCTAGGACAGTGGTTCTCAATCTTCCTAATGCTGCGATCCTTTAATACAGTTCTTCATGTTGTGGTGACCTCCAACCATAAAATTATTTAAGTTGCTACTTCATAACAAATTTTGCTACTGTTATGAATCGTAACATAAATATCTGTGTTTTTCCGTGGTCTTAGGTGACCCCTGTGAAGAGGTCACTCTACCTCTAAAGGGATTGCAACCCACAGGTTTAGAACTGCTGCCCTTAGGGGATAGAAACCAGGCAAGGAAAGGGCAAGGTCACAGCTCCAACCCCAGTCCTGTGCCCAGTCTGTTCTCAACTCCTGTGCCTACTCTGGAGCCTGTGCTCATTGTGTACATGGTAGACACAGGCAGCCTAATGATGTATTAAATCTAGTCACAGACACAGTAATCCATGTATCCATTATGCATTCACCACACACCTGGAAATTCACCAATTCATACACGTGTGCATCCATACATCTGATACACACCCACCATTTATATCCATTCTAAACACACGTATTGATGAGTACTTATGTGCAGAACTCAGTGTGCTCCACACTGGAGGTGATGAACTGAACAGGGCTCAGGCCCATCTTCAATGATCTCACGGCCTCAGAGAAGAGACCTTTGTGTGGCCAGTGCAGCATGATGGGGGTAAGCCAGGAATTCCCATAAGTTTGGATCATGGAAGGGTCACATTGCCTATCTTCCCTGAGAAGAGGGTGGCTGAGTCTGGCCTTGAAGGGTGTGTAGGAGATTTACAGGTGGGAAATAGAAGGTCAGTAGAGCATCTGTCAAAACAAATAGCACCTTAAAGGCAAGAGGAAAATGTCCCCCTTTCGATCTAGACACAAGGGGATACAAAGGATCAGACAAGAGGAGGGAAGACTCTGATTACATGGTCTCCTATGCGCAGGTGAGGCCTGGGGAGATGAGACAGGCAATTGAACACAACACGAAGAAATACTGAGAGCAGAGAGCATGCTGGGAGCTGGGTAGGAGGCTTCTACACAAGTTGAAGTACAATTCAGATGGGCCAGAGAAAGTGGGTGGTCCCTGGAGGCGTCTAGTGGATAGGGCTCATGGGATGCAGCCGTATCAGTGGAGGGAGAAGAGTGAGGCCAGCTTCCTTTCATGGTTTCTGTCCTGGGGGTTGATGACGGAGTTTGAAGATATGATGATTCTAACTGTTGAGAATGGAACAAGCCAGAATCAGCTAATTTAGGAATAAAGTAAGAGTGTGACACCACTGGAAAGATTTCATTCATTCCTCTTAAAATGGGAAAAGGTGGGTGTAAAACTCACAAAGACCTCTCTGACTCTGAAAAAATCATGGGAGAGATGGACTCCTTGTTTTCTTTCCCCTAGACACCAGACCTGTATTTATGTTTCCCAGCATAAGACTAGACTCTCTGGACATCCAAGTCATACCATGGATTCACTTTAATGTCACACTGCCCATTTGATACATGAAGATTTCTTTTATTTTTCTGCTGGGAATTGAATTTAGGGCCTCTTTCAAGGACAGTGCTCCATGGCTGAGACACAGATCCTGTCCAATTTTTTTTTTAAATAAAAGGTATCTTTTTACTTAGAGATAAGGTTTCACTAAGTTTCCGAGGTTGGCTTTGGACTTGAAATCCTCCTGCCTCAGCTTTCCAAGTAGCTGAAAATATAGGCAATGACCACCTGCATAGGCCACAAAGAATTTGAACCTCAGGGGACTGGACAGCCTTTCTTTCTCAATCCATTATGAAATTTGGCCCACCACTCAATTCAGTGAAAATCATCTGGCAACCTCATTCTTTCATTCAACACATGTGGGAGAAAGTAGATCCTAATAGTTGAAGACCGAGTCTGAGAATTTTGAGCAACTTTTCAGCTCCTTTAGGAAGAGTTTCACTGCTAAAGCTTGAGGTAGGTGGGGAGAGCCTAAAGGGCCTTTTTGATGTCTGCTTTGGCAAGGATTTTTGTGAAGGCCTGAGACTAAGTGGGGTGTGTGTGTGTGTGTGTGTGTGTGTGTGTGTGTGTGTGTGTGTGCGGAGGGAGAGAGAGAGAGAGAGAGAGAGAGAGAGAGAGAGAGAGAGAGAGAGAGAGAAATGTAATCCCACCTCTGGGGAGAGGTGGAGGTGGGAGAATCAGAAGTTCAAGGGCATCCTTGATTATATAATGAATTTACATGAATTTGGCCAGGCTTGGACTACATGAACATCTGTCTTAAAAAAAAGGGAGGGAGAGGATAGATAGATAGATAGATAGATAGATAGATAGATAGATAGATAGAGTGCAAGCTGACACCAGTAAGACTAATACCCTAGCTGTTTTAGGTTGTCATTTAGTTAAAGCTCTTGGCAAAGACTCAGGTCCAGTGTTGTTATGGGTTCTGTGTCGTTGTTTCCAGGCCAGATTTGCTGTCTCAGCCATTGTGGGCCTGTGTCTACTTCCATTCTACATATATTCACTGATATTTATACCTGAAGGATCTGTGCTTGTCCTTGGGCACCAGAGACAAGTCCACACCTGTCACAGCTCCTAGGCAGGAGACAGGTAGTCCTGACTGTTGGAGCTCCTCTTGCCTCAGGTCTCTGATGTATGATGGAAATCCAGCCCTTAGAGGTTGTTGGAGTCCAAGGACCAGTTGGAAGGACCAGTCTTGAGATTCTGTCTTTGCCATTGACTCCTGTTCTTTCAGCCTCAGTTTCTTCAGCAGTGAAATGGGAGCAATTTGTGCACTTCATATTTGCATGAAGACTAACTGATGCACTGCAGAGTCTCTCCCCAGGGATGTGAAGTGCCTAGGGTATATCATGGTGTGGGGGCAGGCTGGCCAGGTTCCAACAGTTGGGCTCTAGCAGCCTCTGGAGAGTATTTTCTTAGATTCACAAGCCTGCCTTGAGGATGGCAAATTGAATGGAGAAGGGACTGTCATGGAGGGTCCCCAGGCTCACTCAACTCTCTGGAAAGACAGTGCAGAGACAACCAGAAAACCCCTATATAACAAGCATAATATGCCCAAGGCTCCAACCATGAGGGAAGGGATGCTTTCCGTGTGGATGCCAGTCAGAACTCGGGGACAGTGCCAATGCTCTCTGCCTGTGGCTGGTCTGCCACTAACCTCATCCCGGGAGAAAGAACTGGTGACCCTGCTTGGCAGAAAAGAGTCCTTGGAGGATATTCTGAAGTGGACACTTCAGCAAAGACTAGAACATCTCAGGGGAGAGAGAGAGAGACGGGAAGGTGGGTGAGAAAGGGTCGAGCTTGTTTTTGTGACTGTATTAGTCACTTTCTTGTTTAACGAGTACCTGACCAATGCAATTTAAGGAAGGAAGGGTTGCTTTAGGCTAACGGTTCCAAGGCAGAGGCCACTATGGTTCAGAAGGCATGGTGGCAGGCCCACGAGGCAGCTGGTCACATTGTATCCACAGTCAGGAAGCAGAGGAAGAGACAAATGCTGGTGTACAGCTCACTTTGCTTTTTCCTTCTCACTCAGTTCAGGCCCCCAACCCATGGGAGGGTGCTAACCATTAGGGATGACTTTCCTATCTAGTTAACCCTCATAAGCATGCCCAGACACTTGTCTCCCAGGCAACTCCAGATTCTGTCAAGTTGACAATACTGACCATCACAGTGGTCAATTTGACTATAGTACGTATGCATACCATTATTATTATTATTATTAGTGTGTGTGCGCACATGTGCGTGCGTGTGCACGTGCGTGCGTGCGTGCGTGCGTGCGTGCGTGCGTGCGTGCGTGCGTGTGTGTGTGTAGGTCTGCAGATAACCTGCAGGGGTTGGTTCTCTGCTTCCACCATGGTCTAGGTCTCAGAATCTAGCTCAGGTTGTAAGAGGCTTGCCAAGCACCTTCACCTACTGAGCCCTTTTTATTCATTTATTTTTAAACATTTGTTTATCTAAAATGCCCACTTTAAGGTATGCAGTTTGGTGGAATTCACACTGTCTTAGCATTGTTGTCTAGTTCCAAGATACTTTCATCTTTACATACAGAGAACCCAGGAGCCATGAACCCACCCACCCTCCCACCCACTAGCCCTGTTTCTCCCAGGCCTCTGCCCACCACTCAGGCACTTTCTGTTCCTCTGTACCTGTCTGTTCCGGACACGAGATGAATGGAGCTGAGCAGTGTGCGACCTTCCAGGCCCCCTCACCGTGTTGCTGGGGGGATTCCTCTATACTCAGCACGTATGTGTGCTTCATTCCTTTTTAATCTCACATTGCACAGTCGGGGCTACGCCAGCTATACAGGTCCAGGTTCACTCCCCCTTTTGTCCTTTGCACAGGTTTCTTCTTACAGTCGGAGTTCAGGGTCTTCTCTGAGTGGGGGGAGCTGAGCTCAGGAGTGGTGACGCTTTGCTTTCTTTGGACAGTGTGTGCCATTCTGGGATGACACTAACCCTCAGTGCTGCCAGGGGGCAGCATGTGCCCATGGAGCCTGCCTTTTGCCTTCAGAGGAGCCTTATTTATGAAACTGTTGGGCTCAGAGAACATTCCTTCCCATCCCATCATGCATGTTTCAGATGTTGTGCTCTGGCTCAACAAATTGTCTGGGCTTAATTTTGGAGAAATCATTGTCGGGAATTGCTGAAGCAGTTTAATTCTAAAGCACATATTTATATGGGGCTTCAAAACCCACAGCCCTGCTCATGATTGCAGATGGAGGGGAGAGGAAGTTTAATCAGGATGGAGATGAGGTTTGAGCCCAGAGGTTGCTGGGATGTGTGTGGCAGAGACAGAACAGAAAGGCCAGTACTTGGTGTGCCTGGCTCAGGGCAGCTCTGATGGGTCAGGGGTTGAGGGCCAGGCCCCCCTCCAACTTTACTGATGGACAAGCTGGCTCTAAAGGTTCTGTGCTCACTAGTGGGATGCTCTGTTCTTAGGACCATGGCCTGGCTTGCTTCTGTTGATGGCCCTCTGCCTCTGAGAGATGGCAGCCTGTCTCCAGTGAGAGTCCTGTCTCTTCTTCTCCATCCAGGTAGCTGCTCTAGACTTGGGTTGAAAGAACAGGTGATGTCACACTGGCAGAAGGCAGGTGAAATCCCTACCCAGAAGAAAGAAGCCGAGGAGACACTTCTCCTTCCCTTTCCCCACTGGTTCAGAGTCAGAGGATATCTTCCCAGGGAAATGTTGGTACTCCCGTCCTGCAGTATAGCCCTTTGGCAACAACCCACACTGTCCCAGATTCAGCAAGGAAAGTCATATGATGAAGGGAAGGAAGCCTGGGACTTAGAAGCCTCTAGCTAGACTTGCTGTGTGGCCTTGGCAAGTCCCTGCCCTTCTCTGGGTCCCACTGTTTTCATCTGTAAAGTGAGTGGTGTGTCAGATTGACTTAGCTTCAGAAATAGACATCACACGCAGCTTTTACATTGCTGGATTCCTTACATCCATGATGTGGCTTATCTCCCAAAATAGGCTTTCAGGGAGGCATTAGAACCCCCCATTTTCCTGTTGGGAGGTTGGAGAGTGCAGATGTGCCAGGAACTTTGCACCTGCCCTGAGATCGCTAGGCAGTTTGACTCTGACCCCTGGGTCACAAACCTGGTGCTCTAAAGTTTGCACCCTGTGGAGGCCTGTGTACCTTGTTTATATAGCCAAGCATCGGATTAGACACTGGGTCCTCAGGTCACACCACAGATCTACTTTAATGTCACATGAACAATGATTTAAACTAGCTGTGGTGGCCATATCTTTCCTTTCCGACTTTCCTTGTTGGATTTGTCCCACTACCCCAATCTTGCAGGATCAACTGGCCCTGGAGGCACAGAATGGGGTAAATTCTGGTTCTAAGAACTTTTGGCCACTTGACTGTGAAAGGCTTGCTGGGGGAGGGGGAGGGGAAGGGGGAGGGGGAAGGGGGAGGGGGAAGGGGAACAACCAGTGTCAGTAGACAGCGGTTAATTCAGAAACTTACAACTGGTCAAAGTACAGAAAATAAGTGTCTCTGAAATGGTCAGCCGCAAATGGGATTTCTCTATGAAATAGCCTCCCTGCAAGGGTCAGGGACCATTGGGGAAAGGGGGGCAGAAAGACTGTAAGAACAGGTTAAAGAGGACGATGTCTTCTGGACGTGATGGGGCCTGTGGCCATTATAAACTCATAGTAGCTGTGTTTGCACTGCACAAGGTCAGCCAACCAATATCCAGCATGGAGGAGGGAGGGTCTCAGGAGCCACCACTCTTGCTGATGAGTTTTGACAGCTGATGGCTTAGGGAGGAAGAGTCAGTTCTCTTTAAGGGAGTGGTCCCTGGTAGGTCAACCAGGCTATAGTAGATGACCCAGAGGGTAAAGTGATAGTGTGCATCTGTAATGCCGGTGCTCATGCTTGAGATGGGAGATAGAGATAGGAAATCCTTGAAAGCAGTGGATAACAAGAGACTCTCTCTCAAATAAACTGGAAGGTGGTGATCACCATCCAAGGTTGGCCTTTGACTTCTACATATGTGTCATGGTGTATACATGTGCACCCTCCCACAGGAACGCACACACATACACAGACACATAGACACACAGACACACAGACACACAGACACACACACACAGCATATTCATGAGCATACACAAAAGATTGAAAAACAAACAAGAAAAAAACCAGAGAACCAGAGTCCTTTTAAGGACACGCATGTTTCCAGTGACCAAAGTTTCACCCAACAAAGGCCCATAGCATCTCCCAGGAGGGTTGTACTGGGACATCCAACATCCATTACCCCATGTCAACCAAAACCCACAACACATGTTAGAAACCTATTCAGGGGCTGGGGAGATGGCTGAGCTGGTAAAGTTCAGATTTTGGGCCCTAGATCCCAGATAAAATTTGGGCAGTATGGTGGCCCGCTGGTAATTCTAGCACTCTGGAGGCAGAACCAGGTGATCTCTGGGTCAAGCTGGCTACCTAGACTAACCAGACTCTGCAAGCTCTAGGTCCATAGAGAGACCCTGCTTCAATAAGTAAAGAGGAGAGCAGCCGAGGAAGACTCCCAGCATTGACCTCAGGCCTCTGCATGCACCCACATGCACACATACATGCAAACATTTATACACACACCAAAAACCCCAAAACGGAACAATCTTGTCACTTATAACAACTAATCATAGTCAGATGAGGACTAAGACTATGGGGTGGGTGGGTCTGGAGCGTGGGGGGGTGGGTATAACTCATTCTGGGCATCTCAAGGCACTGGCCAGAGGAGTGAAGAGTCATCACTGTTGCTCTGCTCAGCAACCTTCAACTTTATTTATTAAGCCTGCTTTCTGTTTAATCTTTCTTTTTTTCTGGTGACACAGCAAAACACCATAATTTTCTAATACCATACAGTGCCAGCATCTTGGAGGATTTTAGGACAGATTCTAATAGCCAGTGATCTCTGCATTATAACAGTCAGATGCAAGAATCCTTGAAAGGCACACGACTCTCCAAGCTGAGGACTGGAAGCTGATTTCTCTAAACATCTTATGACAAATACAAGTATTATTTGTATTCAGCACAGACTGAAGAGAGGCTAAGCAGTTGGTCCTTTTTATTGCAGCTGAAATCTGGTCCGACCTGGCAACCTTTTTTAGAATCACACGCTGAATAAAGTGTGGGGAGGTGTGACAGTTTCTGTTTGCAGCAAGGTGGTGCTGGGTGTGGGGATGTGCCTGCCTGCATGAGCCAGACACATGGCTCCCCAGGGAGTGAGCCAGCAGCCTGCAGGTTCACCTCACTTTGCAATGATGATGATGAGGTTAAGAGAAAGGAATGCTGTATGAAACTTTATTTTTTCACCACACACAGGTATTCAAGGTCAAATACAACAGCTAGAAACTCAATGCCAAGGAACTTCAATGGAAGAGAAAAATGTGGGCTGAAAGTCCATGGTTTTTGTTGTGGGAACATCTTGGTGAAGGGATCTCTCAGACTGGACATTCAAAGCAGAACTTGCCATAGAGACTCCTATGTGAGCCTTATATTGAGGGAGTGATTCCAGGAGGCGCTTCGGGGTGTGGTTCTGTGAGTCAGAAGTAGCAGAAAAAGAGGCCGGTAAAGAAAGTCATTGCAGCTAGAGTTTAGCTTTAGTCTGCTTCTGTGGGCTGCTTTGGAATAGAAATACTCTGCCATGAAGCAAAAGGCATGGATGTTTATACCCCCACATTAGTCAGGCATTGGCTGTGGGCTGCCTTTCAAACAGAGATGCGACCTCCTGGGAATGATTGGACCTCTGGGAATGATCGGACCCAAGTGTTTCGCTGGCATGTCTCTAAGCAAAGTGTCTGAAGTCAACAATTGCAGGAAACACTGAGGAGTGAGTGTGTGGCCTTGTAGTTGGGATCAGGGTGGGGCCCTGACATTATTTCCATCAAGCAGCAACTCAGGACTTTCTCTTGCCTCGTTCCTGAACTCTTCTCCATTCTACTGTCAGAGTAGAACAAGATGACGACTGAAAATTTAAACCTAAGTTTTCCATTCATCTTGTGGAACAAAAGAGGCATGACCACAAATTAAGTTTGCTAGATTGGGTACCATACATTTATAACCACCTCTCTGGTGCAGACCATTGTAAGATAGACCCTAATTAAACTCTATAGGTAAAGTTCTTCACAAAGGGGATCCTATGTTTCCAGAAAAGAAGGGATACTGAGCAGGCAAAAAGAGCAGTGAGCTTCTGCTGGACTCTGAACTCCTATTTTAAGCAAGAAGGGCATTCTGGATGCACGATACACTTCTACAGGATGCATAGTGGGTCACAGGTGATGGGAGAAGGAAGTTGAGAGGGAGCAGGCAGAGAAGACTGAGAGGTGAGCACAGACCCTGGGATGGATACCTTCAACGTGAACAGTGTGCATTTGGCTTGAGGGTCTTCTGTTTTCACAGCATGGTCTTGTGTCTAGACCTCCCTTTCCCCAAGGGACTAGTGTCAAGCCATCAGTAAGGCTAGAGAGTATGGTCTTAAACCCACACAGTGCTGATCCACCAGCACCTGTTCCTGGGATGAAATACAGTAGTGTGCTGCTAAGTACAGTGGTTGGAATGAGACTGACCCCCATAGACTCATGTATTTGAATACTTAGTTCCCAGTTGGTGGATTGTTTGGAAAAGATTAGGAGTCGTGGTGTTGTTGGAAGGGATGTGTCACTGAGGACAGACTTTGAGGGTTTAAAAGGGTTTAAATGCCACACCCAATGAGCTCTCTGCCTCCTGTTTGCCGTGTGAGATGTGAGCTCTCAGCTGTCCCTGCCACCATCCCTTCACTCTTCACTCTGCCATTACGGACTCTAACCCTCTAGAACCATAAGCTCAATTAAACACTTTCTTTTATGTGTTGTCTTGGTCACAGTGCTCTATCACAGAAATAGAAAAGTAGCTAATATGCTGGGTGGGGAATGACCACATGATCAAGGTGATGCTGGGATACTGCTGTGACAGTTAAGTTACAGTCTCTTTTGATGTTGACCAAGCCTGGGAAGGCAGGTCCAGATGGGCTGGGATTAAAGTCAGTCCTGTCTTGAGGGGAATCTACTCTAGTTATTAGAGGAAACAGAGGTGAGGATGTGGCAGGATACAACAGGGAGCCACTGAAGATTACAGCTCTCCTCAGAGAAGAAGTAGAATTCCACCTCCTGCCCTTAGAGGGAGCTAAAGGGAAAGAAAGGGAGCCATATTGGTTTGAGTTATGCATGCTGCTATAACAAATAACCCTCACAGTTTTAATAATCCAGCATAGTTTTTTTCTCCATATAAATACAAGTTTCCTCCCAGTTTGTGGCTCTACCATTTCTCTCTCATCATTATCCAGGTAGAAGAAAGAAAATGTGGAAAAAGTACATCTACTTCTTTGTTGCCTTAAATAAGCAAGGTGCCTATAGTTCCGCTCACATTTCACTGGTGAGAAATGGTCGCATGACCTCACTTAGTGGCAAGAGTAGCCAGGAAATGTAGTCCCTGTTTGGGCTGAGTTGCTCAGAGAAGAGGGAGTCTTCATGAAGAGCTGGTGCCAGGGGAGTTCTCAAGCTTCCAAGGGAGGACTTGGTGAGTGTTGCTGAGAAGTGAATCCTGTCTTTCTTTGCCTGAGGATGCTCAGCAGTCTTCCTGATACAACTCAGCCTCTGGCATGGTCTGAATGGACTTGAGGTTATATTACAGTCTGTGGGATTGGACTGAAGAGATAAAGACATGGAGCCTGGTAAAGTACACAGGAAAACAAACAAATGCTTGAAACGACAATTTCCTGCCAGTGGGATATGGGTTCCGGGAAAGGCTCCTGAATACACAAGGTTTGAGATAAATCTGACTTTCCCCTGGCAGCCTCTGTTTGTGCATGGCTGTGTTTGATCATCTTGGTTTCTGTTTGGAATCAAGAACTTTCTCCCACCCATTTATCCCTGACTTCCCTGGATCTGTAGTGAATCTCTGTGTGAGGCTGAATCCCTAGCCTGAGGACATTCTCAAAGTAGCTCCTGGTGAGCATCTAAATATAGGGGCCTCCCCACCAGGGCAGAGCATGGGGTGGGAGTAAGGGAAGAAGCTCCCTTGCTGATTCTTGGTGCAGCATCCTTCATCCAAGGCCAGATGGGGTTTGAGTTTTGACTTCTCCACTTCTTCTCTGTGTGACCTTGATGGGTCACGAAACCTTCAGCAATGTTGTATTATCTATAAAAAGAGTATAGCTGCTCTTACCACGGCAAAAACAACTAGAAAGAGATTTTAATTATCTATAAAGTGCTATTCCAACATGACAATCATGGGCAAGGTCATGAAGGGTTTGATGTACAGGCCCTGGAGCAAGATTGCCTGAATCTGTATTCTCACTACCCTCTGACATCTGACTAAGCTACCATAAACAGCTCTCTCACCTCTGAACCTCGCTTGGGTTCAGAGTAATAGTAATGATACTTCACTGAGAAAAGTGTTCAAGTCAGCCAGTGTATCCATGAAGCTTAGTGCATCCCGAAGGCTAGAGCTCTGTGTGTTGACTGCTGCTCTGGGCATGCCTTTGTCCCGTCAGCCTTGTCGAGGAACAGTGTTCTTCATCTCCACAAGGTGATTCCTCCCCACTCTCGGAGACTCCGAAATGATGCTCACTCTTTTATGAATCCTGCCTGAGGCAGGAGATGGGAATGGGAGTGGGGGGTTGGAATTGGGGGATAGGATTGGCGGTGGGAGCTGGGGAGCAGAGATGGGGGTGGGAAGGTGCACAGCCCCCGGGAGTGTTGCTCACATGGAACACACAGGCGTTTCCTCCAGTAGTTTTGTTACTTTGTGGACTCCTTGGTGTCGCTGTAAGGCTTCTTCTTCGTGCTCTGAAGTTCCTGAAAGTCACCCCTTCTCTGAAGATGGTTCAGCAAATTTCTCATCTGTCTTACTATCTTCTGCAAGGTGAGGTGATAGACACTTGGGAGATATTGACCCAAAACCATACAGATGGTGAGAGGCTGAGCCAGTCTCCAAACCTGGGGGTGTCTGTTTCAGAAATGAACTCTTCTTACCAACCTGTCTTAGGGTTTTTATTGCTGTGAAAAGACACCATGACCATGACAACGCTTACCGAGAAAACATTTAATTGGAGTGGTTTGCTCACTGTTTCAGAGGTTCAGTTCATTATCATCATGATGGGGAGTATGGCGGTGTGCAGGCAGACATGGTGCTGGAGCAGCTGAGAGTCCTACATCTTGCAGGTGACAGGAAGTCAACTGAGACAGTGGGTGGTATCCTGAGCCTAGGAAACTTAAAGCCCACCAGCACAGAGACACACTTCCTCCAATAAGGCCGCACCTACTCCAACAAAGTCACACCTCCTGTGAGATTTATGGGGGCCAATTACATTCAAACTACCACACCATCCCAGGAGCCCAACCCACAAAAATCAGTAAGGAAGCTTAAACTGTTCTGAGGAACATTCTAGCACTTGAGGTAGAAGCTGAAACTGCTTTTCTGAAATTGCTTGTTCTCTTCCACAGACACATATGTGACAAGTGAGGTGTGTGGGGAGAGAGGAGGGAGAGGAAAAGGAAAGGGGGTGGTGAGGAAGAGGGGGGAGGGAGGTGGCGGTACAAAGAGTCACAGAGATCAAAAAATGAGACATGGAAAGGGACTCTGCAGGACAGGGTCTGCCCATTTTCAACCTCCACCTACCTCTCCTGCTTGTTTTTTTAAAGCACATAGAATAAAATGCAAATAAAAACAGCAGTTACTTAAGCCGGCCCATTCCCATATTCCCTCCCCCACACGTTGCTGTCTAGAGGCGCGGTTTCTATACTGCCATCTTTGTAGGCACTGAATGGTAGGAGAGGGCTGAGGAATAGAAGCAAGTACTTACTGAGTTGACTGTAGGTAGTATCTTCAAGGAAACCTTTTATTATGGTGAAAATGTACACAGTCTACGAAATGACAGCAATCAACCCTCATAAATGTTCTATGACGTTTCACAGTTACCAAGTAGAGAAAACCCTTTACCTAGAACAGTTCACCTAAGGGTTGGGAGTATAGCTCAGTGGTAGGGTGCTTGCCTAGCATGCTTGAGGCCCCGGGTTCAATCTGTGGTACTACAGGAGTGTGGACACATACATGTTCAAATTTATAGCCTCACTTAGGTATTATAATGGTTCAGCGGCCTCATCTCATGACCACTGCTATGATCTCATTCATCAGATAAAAAATGAGGTTCAGGGAGATGAAGCCACTTGTCTTCAGTGTCCCAGTGTCCTAGTGTACACGTTTTTAATGGCAAGATGTTAAGGCCAGCTCTTACATCTGGGCACAGCATGTCATTTACATCCCTAGTAGGGCTTTGGGTCATTTCAGGACGCTGGGTAATATGAGAGATATTTGTGCCCTTGCTAAAAAATAATCTAGACATCAGTGTTCAAAAAATTATCCACAGATGGACTGTTTGAGCATTTCTTGGGATAAATGCAAACTTTGCAGCCATAGCCTGGATCTCCTGAGTCAGAATGTCTGAGGTGTGCGTGTGTGCGCGCGTGCGTGTGCGTGTGCATGTGTGTGTGTGCATATGTGTGTGTGTGCGTGTGTGTGTGCGCGCACGTGCGTGCGTGCGTGTGTGTGTGTGTGTGTGTGTGTGTGTATGTGTGTGTGTGTGTGTGTGTGTGTGTGTGGGCGCGCGCGCGCGTGTGTGCATTTGTGCATGTGCATGTGTGGGCTAGAGGTAAAATTTGGCCATCCTTCTTCCTCAGGAGCCTTGCCTTATTTTTTGAAATAGACTCTCTCGTTAAGACCTATAACTTGCTTACTTGGCTTGGCTGGCCAGCCAGTGAACCCCAAGGATCCTGTCTCCACCTCCCCCAAGTTGGAATGGTAATCATTTGCTTGCAGTCGTGCCTTGCTGGGCACGGATCTCAGATTCCCACTCTTGCCTAACAATCAGTTCACTGACTAAGCCATCTCCCCAGCCACAGCCTATATTTTGACCAGCCTTCCAGATGATTCTGGCCCAAAGCACTGGTCTGGAAGGTCCCAGAGCTCTTCTTATAGGGCCTCTCTCAGGGCCATCCTTCATGCTTGTTTAGACACTCCATGCCTGTGTCCTGGGGACCACACTCATCCTCTGATACACCATCTTTATGGGCTCAGTGGTAGCTATGGTGTGCCCAGCAAATTGTCCCTCTGCTCGTGCTCCTAGCACATTCTGCCTTTGTGTCTCGTGGGCTTCCTGGGGCTGTAATTATTGACAGTCTTATAAACCAGGCACCAGGCAGGTCCTCCATGCTACCATCCCAGGTCACTGTGATTTATACCTGCAGGTGTGAGGGGCAGTGTCTGTCTGACGTATACACCCGGTGAGTTTTACTTTTGCACCATAAAAATGGATAAATCTGCCACCCATAAAGCCTTATTTATTGCGTTGAGCTCATTATATATGCATGAAAAACCAACTAATTTAACTCCTTGGCAGGAACTTCCCACTGGAGGCTAGATCCAGGATTGGAATTCAGGTGTAGGTGGGGGCAGCAGGGGTGAGCTAGACAGGAATAGAATCACAGCCGGCTTGTGAGGGTCTCAAGGCACAAGGCTGGGCCTGTGTGACTATGTGGAAGCCACCAAGCCCCACACAGCCTCAGTTTCTCACCTATGAAATGGGATGCTCTTGCTTCCTGCCTGTGACTGTACTGTAATGAAGCTATTCCATGCTTCATCCAGAGCAAAATGACTGGCTGTTAGGAAGGAGCACTTTCTGTTGACGTTCCCGCTAGAAAGGAAAAAAAATGCTGCCATGGGTGTTACACTCTGTATCTTTTTATCACCTAGGACTTTTATTTTACGCTTATTGGAAGAGCCTTTCAAATTCGTGGGGATGTAGATTCTATCAGTTATTACACACTTGCATACATTCCAAGGAACACATACGTAAAACAAATTGCTGGAAAGATTTTTAAACTTCTTCCCGGTTCAGAGTTCAAGCTCTCAGACTCAGTTTTGACTTAGTCATCCATGTCTGTGCTTTCCCCCAAGGGCTTGTCCCTTATGCCACCAAGAACAATCGCAGTGCCAGGGTCCTTGCGGGCACTCTTTATTCTCATTCTTGCTCTCAGCTCCCACCCCCACCTGCAAATTCCCCATTCTGCAAATTTCAATGCTGAGATTTTTTCCAATTTCCCAGATGTTAGCAGTGGAAGCTTTGCAGACAGCTAGGACCCAGCTTCTCTCCTCAACCTGTCTGTCATTTGCTGGCTGCAATGTGGGGGTTACCTTTGTGCAGTAGGAATCCTCAGAAAACTTGAGGGTACACAGTGGAGATACCAGACCATCGTGCCTGCCTGGCCTGGCTGGCAGACATGCCCACATTTCAGAGAAGTAAAAATGGAGACAGAAAGTCTGTCTAGAATTAATCACATGTGATAGATGAGCCTGAGATGTAAAAAATGGAAAGAAATTTATTATTTGTTTATTACTGACCTGTTTATTGCTTATTTGTTATTTAGGTTTTTAAAATTAGTGTGCAAAGTTGTGGACTGCATTTAATACCTTATTTTTGGTGATTCTCCTCCTCTTTCCTCATCCTCCTGCCTCTTCTCTGGTTTGTACTCTTCCTAACCCCAGCGACCTATTTTTCATTTTGATGTTGCAACTTTTTTCATACCACTTCTCATTTCTTCCTCAAAAATCTCTTTTCCCCTCCTGTGGTTCTCTTTCTAGTTCTCTGTCTCTGTCTCTGTCTCTCTCACACACACAAATATAAGATGCACATAGGAGTGAGAACATGTGGTATTTATATTTGGTGTCTGTGTTACCTCACTTATATAGTAATTCCCAGATTTATCAACTTTTCTGCAAAAATTAATGTTTTTATTTCTCTTCATGACTACATAAAATTCCATTGTGTATGCGTCACACTTTTCTTACTCATCTGCTGATGGGCCTGTGGGCTGGTTCCATTTCCTGGTTATTGTGAACAGTGCAGCTGCAAATAGGAAGGTGCAGGTATCTCTGTGGGAGGACTTACAGCACTTTGGCGTATACTCAGGAGTGGTGGAGTTGGGAATATGGTCGTTCTATTTTTAAGGTTCCTTTTTAGAAGCATCCACACTGATTTCCATGGTGGCTGTACCAGTTTCCGTTCCCACCCACAGAGAAAGGGGGTTCCTCTTTCCCTGGTCTCCTCCATCATTTGTTTTCTTGATGATAGCCAGAATGGAAACAGGAGGTGTTGGGGAAGTCTGCTGTAGCAAAACACCACAGGTTCGGTGGTTTAAAGAACAGGACGTTATTATTTCCCAGCTCTGGAGGAGGCTTTTCTTTCGGCTTGCAGATGAGCACCTTCTGGCTGTGTTCTCATGTGGCCCACCCCTAGGGATGTCTGTGTCTCAATCTCCTTTTCGTTTGAGGACGAAATTATCCTGAGTTAGGGACTAACCTAATAACCTCATTTCACTTAGTTACCTCTGTAAGGATCTCACCTTCAAATAGTAAAGTCCTGGGGGGGGGGGTGGCGTTAGGACTTCAGAGTAGGAATCTGGGGGATACAGGACCATGACATAGATGCTTTACAAAGAGAATCTCGTTTCCACCAATGCTGTCTCATTAGATATATGACAGGCTCCAATAGGCAAAGCTATGGATCAGATTTCCAAGCTGGTTGTGAAGAAATGAATTTGAACTCCAGGAAAGAAAGGTGTTACTATAGTTATTCTGCAAATTCCTCGTGCTGAGCTATGCTTTATACAACCAGAGGGGTGTCAGGAATGCCCTGAGCTTCAGGGTTGGAGCAGGGGATAGAGAAGACCTTGCTCCTGTCCGTCCTCCCATCTCCATGTTAGAGTCATTCCCAGATCATCTCCAGGTCCCTTGTAAACCATTATTTGAAATGATGGCAGAACAGAAAAGGTTGAACACACCCATGTTACACGGATATGCTAATTTCTAAGCTCTGCCGAATCAATGCCACAAACCAGGATGGCTTAAACATGATTCTGGGGGTAGTGGGGAGATGGCCTAGTGTGTAAAATGCTTGCTGTGCAGGCCTGAGGACCTGAGTTCAATCCCTAGAACCCACATGAAACTGGATCATTTATAGCACACCCATCACTCCTCAGGTGAGTGGGGAGGCAGTGAGAAGACTGAAAAGTTTTGGGCCAGCTTAGTCTGGAGTGTGCCATGGGGAACACCATTTGGCATGTCTCAAAGAAGGTCAAAGGCGAGGACCAATACCGAAGCTTGTACTCTGGCCTCTGCATATGCACTGTGATACATGTATACCTACCTGTACACACACACACACACACACACACACACACACACACACACACACAGAGAGAGAGAGAGAGAGAGAGAGAGAGAGAGAGAGAGAGAGAGAGAGCACAGAGAGATAATTTTAAATGTCGCACCATTCTGTCACAGTTCTGAAAGCAAGAACAGTGAACCAATCTGTTAGGGGACCATTCTATCCAGAAGGCTATAGGGGACCATGCTGGTTGGTTTTTGTCAGCTTGAGTCATACAGGAAGAGGGAATCTTAACTGAGAAAATGTGCCCATTAGAATGTTCTCTAGGGAAGTATGTGAGGCAAAGATCTTGATTAATGATTGATGTTGGAGGGTCAAGCTAACTGTGGACAGGTAGTCCTGGGAGGTATAAGAACACAGGCTGAGCAAGCCAAGAGGAGAAAGCCAGTCAGCAGCACTCTTCCATGGCCTCTTCTTCAGTTCCTGCCTCTAAGATCCTGCCCTGACTTCCTTCATGATAAACTAGAAGGTGTTACATGAAATAAGCTCTTTTCTCCTTAAGTTGATTTTGGTCATGGTGTTCATCCCAGCAATAGAAAGAAAACTAGGTGAAGGAGGGCCCATCCTTCGGGAGGGCCTACAGTTCTTGGTGTTTCTTCAATTGGAGATAGGTTAATACAGTCCCTGCCTCTGTTGTCCCATGAAGGTCTTCCTCATGTGTATCAATGTCTCTCTTTCTCATAAGGTCATCCATCAGTCATATCAAAATCAGGTCCCAATGTGATATCACCTTAACTCATTACATCTTCAAAGACTATTCCCAGATGTGATAGGGATGTGGGGTCAGGACTTTGGCATCTTTTCCAGGGCCACATTTCGAACAGCAACATGAAGCACAACTGTTCATGAACATCAGGCTCCTAGGCACAGATGGAGGCCATTTAAGCAGAGTGAGCAGGTGATAGAGAGGTTCTGGGAGTGGCCACAGAAGTTGGGGATGAGGAGAAGGAACCAAGGATGGACAGGGCAGGGCTGAGTTAACTGTGTGTGTGTGTGTGTGTGTGTGTGTGTGTGTGTGTGTGTGTGTGTGTGGTGCTGTGCAGCCTGCTGACCAAGCCTGCTGGCTTGATCTGAATAGCGCACCCTGCTTGTGTATCTCTTCTCCATACCACTTGCTCTCTCTTCCCTCTTACTCCCTTGAGCAGAGTCTTTGCCAGGAAGCAGGCCCAGGCTGGTCCAGGATAGTCAGTAAACACCAGTGTGTTTCTCTCCTTACTGATGAGACGGAATTCTTTGAAGACAGCAGGGGGCTCTGCTTTGAATCTGTGACATCGGAGTTTGAGTCTTTCATAATCCTTTGCGAGGGGGGCTTCCAAAAATACTTTATCCTTAAGCAGTTTTCATTATGGATGTGAGTTGCTCAAACCTTAACTAATTCACGCTCACTTAGATCCCAGCGGAGTTTTTTTTTTTTTTTTCTCTTTCTTTTTCTCTCCCGGCATCGTCTGATGTCAGGCCAAACAGAAATCCGCGTGGAAGATTCAAGACCCACACTTCTCCTGGCATTATCAGAACAGCTCTGGGAGTGTATTAATAGCCCAGAGTCAAGGTACAAATGGTTATTTATATGTGTCAGTGATGGCTAAAGTACACCCTCTGGTAATTATTCACAATTAACAGGCACTTCTGCAAATGAGCAGGATCTGTTCTTCATTCATCGAGGCAGTGATTCCTTATCCAAAACTCATATACCTGAGACTCTGGGTAACCATCTCTCCCTCCCAGCTCCAGAGCAGAACTAATTAGAGATTATAATCCTGACCTTCAGGCTCCTTCCTGAGCCTGAAGGGTACTTGAGTCATCCATAAAATATAATGTGTTCAGTAGAGTTTCAGTTGACAAGAATAATAGAGTTGAACATCAGTGAACCCTATGCACCTGTTAACTCTTGACTAACTGGAGGTGAGATGGCTGCATTCTTAGAGGGAGCTCTGACAGCCTGCCAGCTGCTCTGAAGACATTCCCTGTCTTTTTCTGATGCTCAATAGCTGTCTGTTTTATGAGCTAAAACCTTATGTGCAGATCATCTAAGAATTATTGGAAACATGTTGGCTGCTCTGGGTCCTTGAGGATGCCCACCTGTGTGATCCAGTTCATTCCATCAGTCTTGCCTTCCCTAACTTTCAATCTGTTAGCTATGCTGACACTCTACTTATAAAAACAGACGCCAAATCTGGGTGCTTTTGAATATCCTACAGTTCCTTTTACTTCTGGTCTACCAGAAGTAGATATCTACAGTGTCTTTACTGGAGCCCACCAAACATTCCTATCAAGGGTCCTTTACATAGGCTATTCTTCCCATGTGAATGCTCTTTTGCCTACATGGTTCTTGGTTATCTTTTCTTTTCTTTTTTTTCTTCTTTCCCCCCACTCCGGGATCAAATATCACTCATGAATCACCAGTCCAGATGACATAGCCAAAATACTTTCCCATAGTTCTTTTACTGTTTTCTTATTCCACTTTGATGATGAACAGAGTATATAGTTTGCCTTGTGAGAATTTTCCCTGCTTGTAAATATTTATTTGTTTAACTCTTTGTTAGCTGGAAAAGGAATGACAGCTCTCGTGGAAGGAAATCTAGTGTTTCAGTTTGGACCTGAGAACTCTCTCAGTGTCATCTCAATCAGTCTTCCCACAGGGTAGATGTGGAGATCTGGGAATCTACTGTGTCCTGGGGCAACAGTATCCACAGGTTTAGTCTCTCTTACTTGTCCTTTCTCCATCTTCTTTTCCTACATGAAATGAAGCTCCATGGTGGGGGAATGAAGGACAAAACTCTCACTCTTCTAAAACAGTAAAGAAATTAATTAAAAATGTAAAGCTATTGAGACAGCTTTGGTAAGATGCCTGATTACCAAAATGATCCTAGGAGCAAAGATTCTGAGAATTTTCCAACCAGAGGGTATGGTACCTACATGAAGTAAATGGCAAGCTTCCACAGAGGCACGTGGAGGCTCACAAATAAATAGAGAGGCATATCATGTTTTTAGATGGAGAGATTTAATATTTTAAAGAAAACAATTTTCCCTAAGTTAGTTCATAAATTGAATACAATTTCAACCAAATGCCCTTAGGAATTTATCGTGTAAATTGACAAAAATTATTCAAAAACTCATCTGGAAAGATAACTAGGAGAAACCCACCAAGGACTTTCTGCAAGAATAATAATGAGAAGAAAACTTCAATGTCCAGACTCTGATATGTATTATGAAGCTCTAATGATTAAGACAGTGTTATTACCAGGACAGGAATATACAAAAACATCAATGAAATAGAAGGAGTAAATTTAGAAAAAGGAAAAATGGCATATTAGAATTTACCACAAGAATTGGATTATAATTCCTGGAGTAAAATAAATATTCACAAACCTACAGTTATAAATAAGTAATTATGTTTATTGGGAGGGAAGCGACAGCATTCCCTTGTGGAGGAATGCCAGTCAGTGAGTGTGGAGCAATGTAGAAACAGAACCTTGCATCAGGTAAGCACCACCATGCTAATGATTTTATAGTTTTCTACAAATAGAAACCAAGGTTAACAATGGGGAGTGGGTTGGGTAGCAGGGTATTTGTGTGGTACCCTCAAATTTCCCAACAAGATGTTCATTAACTACTAATAGAAAAAGGATAAGAGTATAATGATGAAACTTGGCAGCTAACACCGTCACCCAGTGATCAAGGTTAATGGCATATGAATGAAGTGCTTACATATCACACACACACACACACACACATACACACACACACACACACACACACACACACACACACACACACACACACACACACTGTACCAGGAAGGAAGGAAACCACTTCGATGATTTTTCTTGCCCCAAATGCAAAACTTCAGCCCAGAGAAAACATTAGGCAAAACCAAACTGAGGCATGTTCTACCAAATAGTTGGCCAGTATCCTCTCCAGTGTCCCAGCCAGGACAGGTAGGAATGGCTGAGCCATGTCAGATGGAGGTCACTGAGAAGATATGACAAGCCAACTCAGTGTAAGATCTTGGATGGGATCCTAGACCAGAGAAAGGAGATCACTGAGAAAACTGACAAAAATCAAATCAGGTGCATAGATTAGTGAATAGCATTGTATGAATATCAATTTTATGTTTTTAATTATACAATGAAGGAGAGTGAAAGGTATATGGGAATTCTCTACCCCCACCTTTCTCTTTCTCTCTGCTGGTTTTCTAGAAGTCAAAAGTTATTTCAAATTAAAAAAAGAATTTGCTGGAAGAATAAGGAGGAGAGACAGGATAGGAAGATGGCTCAGTCGGTAAGTTGCTTGCTTTGCTGGCATGAGGATCTGAGTTCGATCCTCTAGAATCCATTTCTTTAAGAGCCAGACAGTATAGCGTGTGCTTATAATTCCAGTGCTGGGGAAGTGAAGTCTGGTGGAAGCTAGGATTGTGTTGGCCCGTCAGACTGGCCCTTTCGACAAGTACTAGGCTGGGGGAGACACTTGAGAAATGGAACCTGAAATCGTCCTCTGGCTTTCACACATGTGCTCACACATGCATGCACACCTCCATGTACACATACACCTGCACACACATATACATATGAAAACTGTGGTTGAGGAAATACTGGGTTATTCAGTTAATGACAGTGGCATGGTTAGCTCACTATTTGGAGAAATAGGAGATTTTGGTATATTTTTAAAGGCATAATTTGTACCACATACCAAAATTAATTTCCTGGGATTAAATTTCTCTAAGCAACGGTGACAGAAAGTTATGTACACTCTTCATAACCAAACACAAGAAGTCAAGGTTGAAAGACACAATGTTTGAAGATGAATCTTTTATTAGTCTCAATAACGACAAGTCAATATCCATGCTACCATTTTAACCAATGTTTACATTTAAAGTTTAATGCATTTATATTTCTGTTAACTATATTTTCATAAAAATTAGTCGTGGTCCACACTCTGCTGATCTTACTTGGGGATACCCTTGACAGTTTGCAGGGGAGTGGTCAGAGAGGTCTAGGCTCAAACTGTGGCATCATTGAAATAAGCTTGTGTCTTTTTAGACATAACTAATTATGGAGGTTTGAATGAGATGTCCTCCATTGTCTTGGACATTTGAATATTTAGCACCCAGTTAGAGGTTCTGTTTGAGCAAGTTAGGAGACATGGCCTTGGTGGAGGAAGTATGTCATTGGGGGAGGACTTTGAGGTTTCAAAGCTTCATGCTATTCCCAGTTCACTCTCTCTGCTTCCTACTTGTCATTTAAGATGTGAGCTCTCAGCTTGCTGCTAGAGCACCACCTGCTTCCATGCCTTTCCCACTGTGATGGTAATGGACTCTTACCCCCCAACTCCCAGCCCTTACCTCCAACTGCAAACCCAGATAAACTCTGCTGTCTTAGTTAGGGTTTCTATTGTTGCTAAGAGACACCATGACCATGGCAACTCTCATAAGGAAAACATTTAATTGGTGGGGAGCTTGCTTACAGCTCCAAAGGTTCAGTCCATTATCATTATGTTGGGGAACATGGCTGCATGCAGGCAGATGTGGTGCTGGAGAAGTAGCTGAGAGTCCCACATCTTGCAGGCAACAGGGAGTGGTCTGAGGGTCACACTGAGGGAAGCTTGAGCAAAAGAGACCTCAAAGCCCACCCCCACAGCGACACATTTCCTACTCCAACAAAACCATACCTCCTAATAGTGCTACTCCCTATGAGTTTATCCCCATAATTCAATTGCATTCATTCAAAGTACCACACCTTCCGATAGGTGTGGTAGTTATGGTGTTTTATCACAGCAATAGAAAAGTAACTAAAACATTAATTAGCTGGATGAATTTTTCTTGGGTGACCCCTCCTCCCATCTGCAGTACTAGGATTCCCATTGTTCTATGTTTATTATCTCAGTGAGTCCAGTTACAAGCTGGAGGTTACAAGTCTGCCTCTTAAAACTACTGGGAGACAACATAATAGCATAGTAGAAACTCTGCAAGAAAGCCTGGTGCACTATGGGTACTCATTTAATCTGATGTTTCCTATATCATTAAGTTAGATATTAATTCCCTGTGAGTGACCACACAAAATTACTTGAATAATAATAATTTTTTATGTGAATAACATAGTTCTTGAAACAGATCAGGTTGAAATTCTTCCCATTTTATTTTATTTTGTGTGTATGTGTGTGTGTGTGTGTGTGTGTGTGTCTGTCTGTCTGTCTGTCTGTCTGTGCATGTATATATGGAGGCCAAAGTACAACTCAGGTATTATTCTTCCTTAAGCATATATACCTAGTATGTTTTCTTTGAGATACGGTCAACTGGTGTTGGGTTTGCCAATTAGGCCATGCTGGCTGGCTGGCAAGTTCTAAGGATCTGCCTGTCTCTGCTTCCCCAGTGTTGGGATTACAAGCGCACACCAGGCATGGCTTTTTCACATAGGTTCTGGGGTCTGAACTTGGGTCTTCATCCTTGTGCGGCAGCAATTCCCATATTGAGCTATCTACACAACCCGCTTGTGCTTTTCAGCACTAGCTGTGGGACTTTGAGGCAGTTATTTAAGCAGTCTGTGTTTTATTTTCCTGCCTCAAAATGGGGACAATAATAGTGACTTCCTTGTACGGTGCTATGAAGATTAAATGAGTGTAGATTTGAAATGCACTGGAGACGAAGCCTGGCACATATTCAGTACCATATAAAGGGTTGTGAAATAGAATACAAATCATACTGGCCTTTCAAAATAGATTATGAGAACAAAAAAGCACTTTTACTTTCTGCTCTGAGACTGGGAAGTGGTGCTCTCATTTTGAGCTCTGCAAAGGCCTGGTCAGCCCCTGGGAGTCAGCCCATGCCTTTGGCCCTGGGCCTAGAGATCAAAAGTCAGATTCATAAGAAATACACAGCAGAACCAGGGCTGGCGGGGGTGATGGTGCAGTGGTACAGGAAAAGAAAGGGAGGGCTCCACAGTTGCTTTAGAATTGCGGCAAATACAAGGACAGTGATTTCAGATGGATTTGCCAATGAATTATTAACCTTAACCCTTTGACATTAGAGCTACAAAATAAATCATGTTGGGTTAAATAACACAGACTTGCTGATAACTCTGAAGGGGGCAGAAGGCTACCTCTCTGTGGTAGAAAACAATTCCCCATAGTTCACAAAGTGTTTCACAAGGATGCTAACAGATTGCTTTCCTGTGGAGAGGAGAGATTGGCCAGCAGCAGGAAAGTTTGTGGGAGGCTTTAGGGGACAATGGGACACATCAGATCCAGACCCAAGGTTGATAGTCAGCCACTGTTCCCTGATCTGCAAACCTCCTGGAGTCTGCTCTGATTGCACCTACCCATGCCTCATTTGCTATTTAACATTTTTAAATATAACTTCTGTTTGGGACCATGGTGACTTTGTCATGATGCGATTATTTCCATGCAGTGGGAGATAATTAGTTGAAGCCTAAGACACAACAAAGGTAAAATCTATTTGCCTTGTCAAGTACCCTCCCAAAGGTACTGGTTGCCAAGTAACCACTCAGTGTTTGAACTTTGACCCACGTTAGTAGCCATAACTTAACCTTTCTTTGTTATTTGCACAGTTCGTTCAAGCACAGATGAATGTTTAGTTTAGATGTGTTCAGTGGGCAATTAGAATGGCCATGTGCTTGGGTATTGTCTGAAGCAATGAGGATATCATAATCCATCTTTGCCTTTCTGAAAATTATGAATTATGAAAAAATTATGAAAAAAATATCAAACCACATACTCACAAATAGTATTTCTGATTCTGAATGTGTGGAGTGTAATGAAGGCAGTGTGGAAATGGGGTTAGTTCCCTTTCATGCTGTAGAAGAAGGATGGAGGATGAGCCAAGAGAACTGGAGCTTCAGAGGTGGAAAGGACAGAAGTGCAAGAAATAAACCCTCGAAGATGTGTTGCTCATGAACACAAGGAGTCTGGAGTCTGGAGGTGTGCTAGAGAGCCAAGGAACTGTCAGCTCATCTTCCTTGAGACTTGTGGCTTGGGAGAGTTTAGGGAAGGAATGGATCACAAGGTTGAGGTGGTTTAGGAAACCCAACGAGGGCCAGTACAGCACCTGCAGGCTGCAGCTGGGTAATCCACCTCCCCCCAACTCCAGGCCTGATGCATAAGGAGAAGAGGCCAAGACTAGATCTCAGAGAAGGATTCGGTTTGACTTGACTGGAAATCTTATTCCCAGAATCAGTGCCTGATGGTATGTAACTATCTCAGCAAACTTTCCCTTTCCATGTAAGGCGTGTCCTACACCTGTTCCCAGTGGCACTTATAGCCGCTTGGTGGGTAGCTCTATAATGCACCCTTCATTGATTAGTCTATCACAAAACAGGAAGTGAGGCTCAAACCTCTGGAGAGGAGAGGAGCATGGGGAGGGATACCAGCCAATTTCCAGTTCTCTGTGAAGGAGAGAGCTGAGGCATAATGATCCTGTTACCCCAATCAGGCACTCCAGCAATTACATCGCTTTTCCTGGGGGCTTTCTCCAAAGCCTTCCTCCCCAGGAAGACAAAGTGCTGGAGAATTAGCATTAATCCTTCATCAGCATGTCTCCCGATGGTGTCTGACACTCCTGTGTGATAGCCTTCCTTTAAGTGGGGGCTTACTGAATCATGTTTGATGAACAAAGCATGCATGGAATAATGGGATTTTACTTGCAAGTTTCCATTGTAAGAACACTGTGGCTCTCATCTTGGCCATGTTCTCTTTTACTCACTCAGCCAGTCATTCCGAGAGATGTGGCTGGTGGCTGCTCCATGGAAGGACATGGATGTGAGGGACCCTCTGGCCAATAGCCAGTGAAGTACTGAATCCAGTGACAAGCACTCAGGTGAGCTTGGAAGTATACTTTCTCCCAGCTGGGCCTCTCTGTGACACTGCAGCCAGGGATGACAGTTTGACTGTTACCTTGTAAGCCACGGGCACATGGATCTACTTTGCCAAGACTTCTGATCCACAGGAATTGTGAGTTAAAAGTGTGTGTGTGTGTGTGTGTGTGTGTGTGTTATTTTTGAGCTGCTGACTTTTGGGGACATTTGTCCTACAGTAACATATAGTTTGTATTCTGTTTGTCTTCCCCATCTTCACACTGATATATTTATTTGCCAAATCAACCATTTGCACTGACTCTCTGAGTCAAGAGCTGTTTCTTCAGGAGGCTCACAGTAAGAAAACACACAAAGAAATGGAGGCCCAGAGAAGGGAAGGATAGTTTTCCTGCCTGGCCCACGGTCAGGACAAATCTCTCTCACCCGCCAGTCCCGCAGCTGCTTAGACCCAACCAAGTAAACACACAGAGACTTATATTGCTTACAAACTGTATGGCCACAGCAGGCTTCTTGTTATCTAGTTCTTATATCTTAAATTAACCCATTTCCTATTAGTTTATAAGTTGCCATGTGGCTCATGGCTTACCAGTATCTTAACATCTTCTCATGGCGGCGGCTGGCAACATCTCTGTGCCTCAGCCTTCCACTTCCCAGAATTCTCCTCTCTCCATGTCCCGCCTATGCTTCCTGCCTGGCTACTGGCCAACCAGTGTTTTATTTATTAACCAATCAGAACAACACATTTAACATACAGAACATCCCACAGCAGGAAGGAATTTCTGGGGCAGTAATAGAGACAAGCCTTGGACACATGAAGTGTTGAATCTGTCCTCTGAGTAGTGAAATTACTGTGACAAGGACTGAGCAGCAGAGAGACTTCTGGGCTTGGCATCAGAGGACTTGGCTCTAGCATAGCCCTGCTGGTTTTTCTGGGATGGAGGTTCAGGTAATTAATACTCCAGGGAGGAAGTTTTTTCACCCAAGGAATTAAACAAACAGCTCAGACCTAGGGAAGGTTAACTGAGTTTCAATACGATGACTTTGGAGCAGGTGCCTTCTTTCAAATGTGAATGACTATTACGGGGCCAAGTGGCTATATGTGCCCCAAATTGCTACTCACAATGTGGCATAACCCTTGGGTGGTATGCCATGTTGCCAACATGCTGTGGGCTTCTAGAGCCCAAGAGCCCCCTCAGTGTGTTCCTTTCTTTGCTCTGAATGACTGCTGACTCAGTCTATTTAAAAAGTAAGATGATCAGGCTGCCGCGCAGGTCAGTATGTACTCCAACAGAAGCATTGTGTCCCAAGGTCCTTTTAAAATAATCCTATTTGAGATGTTTATATACAAACTGGGGGACAAATGAGGGTATTATGCTCAGAGTGGAAAGTGCTCATAAATAAAAAGGCACACCATTTATTGTCCATTTCCAAGGCTGCTCCATGGGCTATGGCAGTGAGAGCCAGGCCTGGGCAAGGTGGGAATAGCTAGATGGGCTTTTTTTTTTGTCCCATCTGTCAATCAAGCTTGCTGGGGAAAACATCATGCCTCCTGCTGCAAATTTGGAGCCAGCAGAGTTCTAGGAGTTTCTCTGCAGCAAGGCTTATCTTCCATGTCAATGGGGTCTGGCTACCTCCAGCAGATGGAGGATCCACTTTAGGAAAATCACTTTTTCTTTGTAATCAAGGCTTATAACACGTTTCAGCGAATGCTTCAAAATCACTTGTAATCATTGTTGAGAGCCTGTGGGGGCGGGCTTTGCATGCAGTGTAGTGCACCCACCCATCCACACCCATTCCGCTTCCCCCCCCACACACAGCCACACACTTCACGGGTTACTGTTGACTGGTACCTAGTTGGATCTGTCTCCACACAATTTCAAGGCTCCCCACCCTCAGCTTCCTCATTATTGCCTTAGGAAGGCCCCGTGTGAGAAGCAAGGAATGCATACACTCATGAACCTGGATTGTGCTCCATGCACAATGTTGAAAACTCCACCGTCATGACATCACTGTATACCCTCAAGAGTACCAAGAGGTAAGAACCACCATTATTCCCATTTGACAGATGAGAAAACTTCTGAAGCTCAGAGAGGCAGACATGCACTGGAAAAGGAATGCAAACCATTGTTGATTGATGCTGTGATTGTGTCTCCCAGTCACTCACTAGTTCTTACAAATATTCTTGGAGGAGCATCTTACCATATTACATTCCCCGACTCTCACCACTTCCCTCAATGTCCTAACAACACGTGTACAGCCCACTAAGGAATGGGATTGATACTGAGCACATTCCCACTGTTTACTTGCCTGCGCGGGAGCCAGGCATTCCTTCCTAGGTAGCTCATGTCATTTGCCTTGGTCAGTGGGATGGATCCTGGGTACGACTGAGACGTGAGGTGTGCTGGCAGTGCAGCTTGCCTTCCCGGGTTGCCACCTCTCACCATAAGAAGAACATATGTTAGCAGCCCTGACCTAAGGGAGATGAGAGACATTTACAGTGGACCTGGATCCAGCTTGATCTGGGAGCCAAGCCTGGTGGACCCAACCCATCTGGCCCCATGGATACTGTAGCCAAGTGGACAAGAAGACAATGCTTACTGTTGCTCTTTGCTCTCATACCTGTGCATGTTTGTTATGCAGCAAAAGCTGACGAATATGAGAAGCATAATTCCAGAACACACCAAAAACAATCTTAGTTAAGCCTCCAAGGAGTGTCCCATCCACCCAAACATTCATTATACAGCTAGTGTGTGCCAGCAGTTGTAACTATTGTCTGCATCAACTTATTGCTGTCATAACAAAATCCCACACATGTAGCGGCTTAGAATGACACATGCACACACATAGCATCTCATAGTTCTGTGGAGCTGATGTCTGAAGACAGCATGGTCCTGCTGAATCTCTGCAGAGAACTTCTTGAGGCTGAAATCAAGGTGTCAACAGGACAACCCTCCTGGAAGCATGGGGTGGGGGTGGGGGAGTCTACTTCTAAGCTTGTGCAGCTTGTCTTCAGAATTTAGCTCCTGCAAGGGGAGCCCTGAGGTTGCTGTCCTCAATGGGTTGTCAGCCAAGGGCTGGTTTTTGGCATTCTATGAGGACCCTCTAGTAACAATGGGTGGAGTTCCATGCATGCTTTAATCTTTTCGACTTCCTTTCTGCTGCAGCTCTCTGAGGTTATTGGGCTTAGCAAGATTGATATGGATATATCTCTAACAACAGCATTCTATATAAGTTAGGCCAATCTATTATGATATGCCAACCAAGGAAATGAAGGCCTATTGGGGGAAAGTTCTAGGGAAGGAAAACAGCAGAGAAATGGAGTAGAAATGAGGGAGGAGGTTATAGAGACAGGGGTGTTAACTTTGCTGGCCATCACCGAGATTCTACGAAGGTTAAGCTTGACTTCTTCATGAATTCCACTAATAGAGAAACCGAGGTCCCAGCCTGGCTTCAGGGTTTCTAACACCATGTTTGGCTGTATTATATCTGCCTGATGTGCCAGCTCAGTGATTGCTGTAGTCACAGAATTTGGATTTGAACCAAAGACCTATTGTGTTTAAGTCAGTTCTTTGCTCACTAGCTTTGTGGTTTTGAGAAAGGTTGAGTTTCTTTACCTGAAAAGGAGGATTTGTTTTTGAGATAGGTCTTCTTGTGTCACCTTGGCTGTCCTAGAACTAGTTCTATAGACCAGGCTGGCCTCAAACTCACAGAAATCCACTTGCCTCTGCCTTCTAAGTGGGAATATGATTCTTTTCCTGCCAACTTCCTAGACTCCTTGGATATAGCAAACATGATAAGGAGTAAAAATTTATGACAAATGTCCATGCAATGTGGACAGCACTTTTTCCTCATGTGGAGGCTGCATGACTGAATGTGTCCATCAGAGAGTTGGAATGGTGTTCTTAGGGGAAGGATGTCTTTCTTTACCCTGATGGAGGGGAGCAAGAATTACTACTCTGGTGTCTAAAATATAACACACAGGGGTCATATTCGTGACCTGGAGGAGGCTTTCTCCCCAGCCTCATCAGTCAGCCTTTACAAAGCTAGGCAGAGCTGGCATCTGTCAGTCAGGACAGAACTACCAACCTTTGTCTATTTATCTCCATTTCAGGGTCATGGATCCTTAGACCTTATCCAAAGGTATTAGTCTGTAGGCTGAGAGGTATGTGGGAAATACACAGGGGATAGAGTTCAAGGGAGTCAAATACACAGACCCAGAGAATAAAATGATGGCCACCAGGGGAGGAAGGGAAGGAATGAGGGGGGAGATAGCTCACCAAAGTTGTAGCTATGCAGAATAAGCAAGTCTGCAGGTGATGTGTAACAGGAGGTCAATGGTCAATAATGTTGGATTGTATTTGAGATTTTGGCCAGAACAGTAGATTTTAGGTGTTCTTGTTCCACATAAAATGGCTATGTTGCTATCTTTCTCTATCAGCCAGCCATTTCACTCTATGTGAATGAAACAATGCCCAAGCGTTGTATCAAATACCCAAAATTGAGGCAATGACATGAATGAGGTATACCGGAGTACCATGGTCTCCATATGACTGTGTCCTGCTTGGTGGGGCAAAAAGAGCCCTGGAGAGGAGCCCAAGCAAGATACTGTCTTACTTCATGGGTTCTGGGCTTGGCTACCTAGATCCCATGATGCCTGCCCAGCTTGGTGACCTTGGTTGTATTTGTCTCAGTTTACTCAACCATAAACTAGACATAGTCGTGGTCACTACCCTGTGGAGCTGATGACACAGTTATGGAGGGGCTGTCACGGATTTGCTCAAGCCCCTTTGAGATTCCTTGTCCACCTGTCATTTGCAGGTTTTCCAGGATGTTTGTGAGTGTTGTGTCCCTTCCCCTAGAGCAGCTGTAATTCTCTCTGCCCAAGCATTCTTCTGATCACAGGGCGATGCTGAGCCCCTGCATGGGGCATTTACAAGTGCCAGGTCATACATGTTCTAGAAATGATTCCCAGTCAATAGAGTTGGGAGTTAGCAAGTAACCCTCCAGCTTTCCCACACTCTGTGAGATAATTCTCAGTGTGAACACAGGAGCTTCAAAGGGTCCCCAGTTTCTCCCCCCCCCCCAGGGGGGAGGACTATTCATTCTGGTACCTTTGTTCTCTTTCCTGTCTCATCTTGTGTGCTTCCTGGGATCACACCTCACACAAACTCCCCGCTGTCACATCTTTGTTCTAAGATCTGGTTTGTAGAAGCCCAACTGAGATGGGACTTAGTACCAAGCATATGCTAAGTGCTCAGCAAATAGTATTATGACCGTGTTTTTGTAGTGTCAGCTCTTCCTCCCTGGTTCTTCATTCTGTGGCAGGCATGCATCATGCCCTGTCTTTCCTTGGTCGTTGCTAGCTTTGGAGAGTATAAGGCAGAGGAAGCCTGGCCAAGGGGGTCTCCCCTCTCGAGCTCTGGCTTCTAAACCTGCCTCCCAATAATTCCTGTCAGGAGCCCAGACAGCAATGGTCAGAGAGTGGCCTTCCTGCTGGGTATGGCTCAAGCCTGAGAACAAGAGAATCTCCTACTGCATGCTCCCGAGAAGGTGGCAGGGCCTCAGTTCCCTGCTCTGTGCAACCTCTGAAAGAATAACAGGGTTGCTGAAGTGACTAAATGAGGGACTGCCTATGAAATGCTTAGCGTGGTCTCTGGGTCCGAAAGAGGAGGCACTAAGCAGTGATTTCTCTTTAGACCAACCTCCTTCCCACATGCCTGAAGACCCAACGCTTGTGAGAATGTTCCAGTGGGTACTCCCCCTGCCTTGGGCTGGTGAGGCAGGTATTGTGAGGAGGGTCTCGGTTGGACCTTTGCCTTCACAGCGAGCTTCCTTGAGAAGTTTCTGGCAGTGGTAGAAACCACTGATCAATTATTTATCAGACCAACAATGTGCTTATAGCACTGGCCAAAGATGAAAACAGCACACATCTGGTTCTCAGGATAGCTCATGGCCAGAGGAGGCTGTACAGCAGAATATTGGCTAATTGAAGGATGCTTACAGAACTATGGAGGGAGGCTGATTTGGGGAGCTTCAGGTTAAAAGGCCCTGCCTTCTCTTTTTGATAGTTCAATATCATTTATTTATTTATTTATTTATTTATTTATTTATTTATTTATTTATTTATTCATTCATTCATTCATTCATTTGTGTGTGTGTGTGTGTGTGTGTGTGTGTAGGTTGGCATCAATTGTCTTCCTTTCTCATTTTCTACCTTGTATATTAAGGCAAGGCCTCTCACTGAACCTAGAGTCCATTGATTCAGCTAGGTGAGCAAACTGGTTAGCCCTGGGGATCGCCTGTCTCTGTCTCCAGCATTCTGAAATTATAGAAAGGTTGACATACCTGCCCAGCATTTTTCATAGGTGCTGGGGATCTGAACTCTGGTCCTCATGCTATTAAAACAAGATTTTTTTTTTCTACCAAGCCATCTCCCAAGTCTCCAGATAACCATTTTAATTATTAGTACTTATGGATACTTTCTCTGAGGTAGGCACTGCTTAGATGAATTAACTCAGTAGATCCCATGCAGGTATGGACCCTGTGAGCAAGGACCATCATTATTACCCTCATTTTACAGGTAGGAAACTGAGTCTTGGAGACACTATGCAGCTTGCCCAGTGCTGTGGAACAATCGTTTTTGTACACTGTGAATATGTATTACTCTCATTGGTTAATAAAGAGCTGACTGGCCAATAGCTAGGCAGGAAAAGGTTAGGCTGAACTTGTGGACAAAAAGACAGCATGGGGTGAAGAGTGAGAAGTAGCAAGTGAGACACCAATAAAAGCAAGATGAACATGACATGCTGACAAAAGGTACCAGCATATGATAGAACGTAGGTAAGAAATCTGGGCTAATTTAAATCGAAAGACCTAGATAATAACAAGTCTAATCTATCGGTGGAACATTTATAGTTAACAATAAGTCTCTATGTAATTATTGGGGAGTTGGTGGTTCCTACGAAAAACTCCACCTATAGCCCAGAGTCATAGTAGGCAGGAATATTGGGATTCGAAATGAGATAGTCTGGGTCTGAGTACTTGCTTTTAATTAATTCCTATTCTCCCCCGTACTCGAGTCCCATAAGGTTCCTGGTTGTCTATCTGCACCTTCAGGGTCCCCCCTAGGGGAATTTTTGAATAACTTGAAATAATGATATACAGGGTGATTTACCCCCGTGACTCCATACTGAACTGTGTTGAGTGGAGAGCTGTGGGTCTGAGTGGGTGTCAGGGGCCTTTAGTTAGTGTATATTCTAGTATGACGAATGGTGGGAACCTACGGTGGCTTCTACATGGAAGGAGTCTATCCTGTTTGCATACGGTGTCTACGTTTCTTTGCTATAGATGGTTTTGAACTTTTTCTGGGTTGTAGATGATGGACACTGTATGGGGCTTCTCCGTTCCTGATGTCCCCTCTACTTACCCAGCTGCTGTGAGCATCAGCTGCTAGTAGCTTTAACTGTCTCTCTTCTTAGGTTACTGTACTCAGCAGATGGAAACGTTTGATCTATCTGGAAACCCCACCTCTTCTCCTGAGAATGGTCTGACTGATGGGGGCAACTCAGTTAATGACTGACAGGTGGGGGGGGCAGAGGGTGGGCTCTTGCCACAGGAGGAGGACAGCTCTGCGGTTCATGCTCCAATCTCCTCCTGGAACAGGCTGGGACTACACAGCACCTAAGGACATACCCCTTCCTCCCTCTCTCCTCTCCCACCTCCTCCCCCTCTTTTGAGATAGGGTCTTATATGGACCACTTTGGTTTGAAACTTGCTGTGTATAGCTAAGGATGGTCTTGGACTTTTGATCCTCTTGCCTGTACCTCCTGAGTGAGTGCTGGGATAATAGGTGTGTGACCCCGTGTGTGGTTTTGTATGATGCTGAGGATAGAATGCAGGGCTTTATGCATGTTAGGCAAGGAATCTCTCAATGCAGCTCCATCCTTGCCCCTTTTCTCCACTCTCTCCCTTCATGGTTTCCTCCCTCAAGAATTTACATGCTTCTGAATTCATGCCTCAAGCTCAGGTATTGAAGGTCCCAAGATTCCCTTGGGAATGTGTTAAAATTCTAGGCATTTTCCCCCAAGAGGAATGAGATATCGCTGTACAGCAGCATTAGGAAATAGTTTTTGGATTGGCCTTGAGGTTCCCCAAACCTTGTCTGTCTAATATTCTCAGAGCGCGTAGCCAGACACTGGCAACCCTTGGAATGGAATGAGAGTTAGCAAGAAGTTAGCATTGCAAATTGTGAGCGCCTTGTCCATGTAATTTCCACTGTTATTTGAGTCTGTGGGGAAATAAAAACCGGCCCAGTGACAGGAAGCTGTCAGCTGAACGCCGTGATTGAAATAGGAACTGACAAGACACAAAGAAACATTAAGTGTGATCAAGCCATTTTCCTGTTCAAAACCCTTCAAAGACTTCTCATTGATTTCCCAAGGAAGAGCCAAAGTCCTCGATGATGTCTTGGGTCCCCACACTGGCAGGCCCACTCTCATGTCAATTTCATTATAAACCAGCCTCATTTGATATCCAGTCTGTAGTCACCTTGGTGGTGGTGTTTAGCATATCTGAGGATATGACCTTCTGCCTCAGGGCCTTTGCACATGCCGCTTCCTTTCTCTGGACTGCCCTTTCTAGCCTTCTTGCTCCTCGATCACGCAGCTGCATCCTTGGGGAAGTGGGTTCTTACTTTTTAGATCAGAAGGATGCACCTTACTCCACATCACATAGCATCTTGCACCTCTTCCAGCAGTTGCTTAGTGCTGTGTATCAAGTGCCCCAACTCTGCCATGTGAAACAAACCTTTGCCACTATGTTCCAGCACTCAGGTATCTCAAAGTGACTGGGGAGAGCTTCTAGGGTCATGTGCACAGTTGTGGAAAGACTTCAGTTCCTTCCCCAATGTGCCTCTCTTCCTTCCCATCCTACCAAGCAGCCTTTCTTTTTTTTTTAAACTCTCTTTTTATTTATTCTTTGTGTCTTTCACATCATGCATCTCAGTCCCATTCATTCCTGTCCCTGTGTATCTGCCCTCTGCCCTTGCAGCAACCCCCCAAATAAAATTTAAGAGAAAAAAGAAAAGAAATAAAAGGGGAAAAAAATCTCATCATGGAAGCTGTAGTGTGACACAGTGAGTCACGCAATAAACCCTTTTGTCCAAATATCTTTACTTGCAAGTGTTCATTGGTCTAGTCTGAGGCCTGTAGTTTCTGCCGCACTGTCGATGCTGGGCCCTCACTGGGACTCCTCTTGGTTATCCTGTTGTTGTCCTGTGTTGTGGAGGTCCTGCAGCTTTGGCTCTGCAGGACCAGACCCCTCATGTGCTCCAGAAGATCACAGATGGGGTGGATATTGGGACGGGCCAACCCATAACTCTAGATCTGGGCCTGGGTAGTTGCAGGGTTGGTCAGCCTGCCAGCTCTTCCTTGTCCTCACCACCAGTGGGGAAATCTCTCTCCCACCCAGGTGAGGTGCAGGGCCTGCTCTCCCGAGCGTTGCAGCTGGTGGCAGGCAGGGGCAACTCTCCCACCCTCCTGACCTCTGGGCCAGCTCTCCCACCTGCCTCAGGCATTGATAGGTGGGGGAGGGGGAGGGGGGCTTTTCAATAAGACCTTCCACAAAGCAGGTGTTCTAGAGGCAGAGGGAGAAGAGAGGGACTCACAGACAGACTCAATATGGGAGAGATGAGCTGTTGTTGTTGTTGTTTTTCCATAGCCTAATCTTTGACATGTCATCCTGCCATCTCTATTTCTTGGAAGTGTATCACCCAGCCCACACTCACAGGAAGGGGAACTGGGTTTTCTTGGAGGGAAGAACATCACAATGTTGAGTCTGTCTCTTTAAAATCCCTAGCATCGCTTTTTTTTTCTGCTGCATCTTGACCTTTACCTCATGTGATGATGGATTCCTACCGGCTTCCACTGTAGTCTTCAAACAGGAAGAGTCTCTTTTTTCTTTTCCCTTTTCTCACGTTGCATCCCAGCACCCAACATAGAGTTAGCACTGCATAAATACCTACTTAATGAGCAAATGATCTTCGTTTTCCCTGTCAGCATAGTTCAAGAAAAAAAATCATTGGCAAAGAAGTTATGATCAATTTTTAGAATGTTGTTGCATTTTGGCGTGTGAAGCTTTTCTAAGCTGGCCTTTCAGTTTGAGTTGGAAGGTGAGGTGTGGTGTAAAGAGCCCTTGATTTTTCCCCCCTTCATTCATTAAGTAATCGTTTATTAAGCACTTATTATGGACTGGAAAGGGTACCAGGTCCCAAGGACACAGAGCTTAGCAGGATGCACAGTGGCTTTTGTAAATTAAGACATCCGTACATTAGTGTCTAAGGCAGCCCAGTGCCTTTTGAATAATCTTCAAACACCAACGACAACAGGCAGCTGCATTAGAAACAAACCCCTTGATATTGAGTTTGCAGAAGCTATTTTATCAGCCCAGCATGTTGCCCACGTGGACAGTCGTATTTACATTTCATTCCCCGGTGCTCCTGCCAACATCACTCCCCTCCCCCGGCTTCCATACTTTTGGTCACTGTTTGCCAATGTATAAAAGGGTTTGTCAAAGGAGCTGGATGAAGATGGGGAAAGAATGGCATTATCTGTGACTGGTGGAGATCTTAGAGTGGTTGGTGCTGGGAGACAGTCTGCTAAGGTCGTTGGGGCATCCGTGGAGAGTAAGGATAATATGGAGAAATGGAACTGGGAGAAAGTGAAACAGAGAAAATGATCTGTGGCTGAAATGGATGCTGTATGAGAAGAGCCGTGTCTGAGGCTCTGGAGGCGTTAGCCCTGGTCCCCACGCTGCTGTGTGGAGACACATGCTCCTTTCCTGAGCCCTGTGTTCTTAGTAAAATAAGTGCATGTGATCACGCTCGTGGTTCCGCAACGGTCCAGGATTTTTGTTAGCATGTCTCTATGAGAACTCTCAGACCAACCCACAGATATGTAAAACAGGTAAGATTTGAGCCTCACTTCTCACGCCACTGGTGTCATGTCTGTGTTTGCTAGCTCTGCAAAAAGAATTCCAGCTAATTCCACGCAAAAGCCAGAGTCCATCTTGCCACCCCAGCAGAGGATTTACTTAACACAGCCCCTAAAGCTGCCTTCAACCACTGACAGATAGGAGCTGGGGGTATTTTCACAGCATTGCCATCAGACTTCAGGCACTTCAGGTGGCATGTCCCAGAGGTGTGTGACCCATGGGCTGAACAGGTTCTCTGGAAGATTCAAGCCTCAGTTGCCCACAGTAGCCACTGTGCTGACAACACACCTTTAAAACAGTATGTAGTGGGTAGCCATTCCAGCTTTGGTCTGGAAGTTCCAACCCCCAAAGAGGCTTCAGTAACTATCATGCCTACAAGGCAGGGCCAAGAGAAGGCCCTGAAGACCCGAGATCCAGATGTGCCGCCTTCTCTTGGTTCCCGTCTTGTAGGTGTGATAGTTACTGAAGCCTCAATGGGGGTTGGAACTTCCAGACCAAAGCTGGAATGGCTACCCACTACAACAGTATATTTCTTTAGGGGCTGGATTGATGCTCAGGGATTGAGAGCACTTCCTTCCATTACAGAGGACTAGAGTTCAATTCCCAGGACCCACACAGGGGGCTCATAACCATCTGCAACTTCAGCTCCAAGGGATCTAATACTGTTTTCTGGCCTTCTCACTTGCAAATACACACACACACACACACACACACACACACACACACACACACACACACACACACACACACACCCCAAACAAACAAACAAACAAACAAACAAAAATAAAACTGCATTTATTATTATTATTATGTCCTGTGTGTGTCTGTGTGGAGGTCGGAGAACAACTTTGCGTAGCTGGTCCTTTCCTTCCACCTTTCTGTGGGTTCCGGAATCAAACTCAGGACTTACGTGGCAAATGCCTTTAGCTGCTGAACCATCTCACCGTCTCCATAACATATCTAATGGTTTCTTCCCCTTCCTTTCTTGCTTCCCCACTGGTTCCTGGACACACTCTCCAAATATAGCTTGCACTTGGATCTTTATTACCAGATCATCTCCTAGGAGGACTCAAATGAAGACAGCCACTCAGAGAAGAGAGCCTTCCCCTGTCCCATTCGTCACCTCAGCTCTACAGAACTCCCAGGCCCCAATGCAGTTTGCAAATCAACGGACTAGGCAAAGACAATTCTCTACGTTTCCCTGTGGTCATGGGGCATCCTAAACTTCCCCATGACTCTGCTCTTGGACACAGTCTACTAAATGCCACTTTCCACCCTTGCTCTCGGGTGGATGGAGACAGAGATTCTTCACAAACCCAAAGTCAGATTACACTTCGACTTTGTCCAAGGGTTATTGTGAGCTCATGCTCCTGTGCCCATTTGCCTTCTGGAGTGAGGAAATGAACCTATGCCAACTGGCCCCAAGCAGGTTTGAGACAATGAAGCATGGATGGTTTGGGGATGGATGTTGACTCCACTTGGATGGGTGCTATTTGTTTTTTCCCTGACACTTCTTCCAACCTGTACACGGTGGCAAAAGGGAAAACTTGGACTTCAGGGTATTTCTCCTTCCCAGCTGGAAGGGTGAACAGGAAGCAGGAAGTGGGGTGTGCATGTGGGTGCCTTACTTGAGTGTGTTCATCCTGTTTTGGAGTACAGTAGCCTGACTGCTGACCCTGTACCTTCTGTCTACCCATTGGCCCTTTGCCACCTCCCAGAGAATCAGTACCCCTCGGGAGCGTCCTTCAGCCAGCAGCTGAAGAGGCTGAGAGAGACACCTAGGCCACACTTGCCTTCTGGTGAAGCTCAGTTTTGTGTGTGTGTGTGTGTGTGTGTGTGTGTGTGTGTGTGTGTGTGTGTGTGTGTGGAGAGAGAGAGACAGAGAGAGAGAGAGAGAGAGAGAGAGAGAGAGAGAGAGAGAGAGAGCGTTCTCCATAGCTCTCCTGGCTTTACATTCCTGTTGTCTACCATAGCAACATACTTGGGGACACCCTAAATTTTGGCTCTTTATTCCTTTCTCACATACCTGTCCCTCTGCTCATATTTTTGTTGTTGTTGATCTCCAGTAAAGTCATTGTAACAGATTCTGATTTGGGGAGAATCAAACTAAAATATTTCCTCGACCGTGCTGCCCACGGTCTGCTTATTCCTGATTGGTTCCTGGAAGCCACTTGTGTGTGCCTTAGAGCATCATGAGTGACAGTAAGTCTGCAGGTGCTGTTGGACCCGAGGGTAGCGAAAGCTGCCCTTGGGAGGTCCTTGTGGGCTGGGAGCACAGACTGAGGGTGCATGTCCTCCTTCGATGAGCAGCTGTAGGACCATCTCCCTGGGGGCCATCTTTGCTCCTCTTGCTTGGCTACCCTTCGATGGCTGATAGCACCTGTGGACTGCTCACCGCTGTCTCTGCCACTGCCACACACCCGCTGTCTCCCCGTGACCATTTCTCATCCCCTCACACCTATTGACTTTGACCAACGGTTTCTCTGCTTACAGTGTTCTTTCCTGTCTTCCCTCAGTTAAATCCTAGTTGTCCTCAAGGAGCCAGTCCAAGGCTGAGCTCTGGTATGTACCCTTCTCTGGGTTGGTTGGGATTACTATTGCTGTGATGGAACACCATGACCAAAGCAACCTGGGGAGGAAAGCGTTTGTTTTGCTTACACTTCTGCATCCCTGTTCGTTGTCTAAGGAAGTCAGGACAGGAACTCAAAAAAGGCAAGAGCTGATGCAGATAGAGGCCATATAGGGGACTGCTTACTGGCTTTCTCCTAGTGGCTTGCTCAGCCTGCTTTATTATTGAGCCCAGGAGTACCAGCTTAGGAGTGTCCTCATCCACAATGGGTCTGGGCCCTCCCACATTAATCACTAAGAAAATGCCATATAGGCTTGCCCACAGCCCAGTCTTATGGAGGCATTCTCTCAATAGAAGGTCCTTTTTCCCAGATGACTCTAGTTTGTGTCAAGTTGGAACAGACTAGCTGGCACACCTCTGTCCCCACCTTAGATGAAGGAAGAGCCTTGCCATTATTTTTATTCTCTCTCTAGCATGATCACATACAACCCGGAATAGTTGGTGTTGGCATTTGAATCCCCAGAGTTCTTTAAAGGCCCTGGCTCACATGGTGTTGTTTGGGGGACTTCCTGGAGAAACATAGCCTGGAATGGGCATGTGCTTGTAAGTGAAAACACACCCAGGAAAAAAACAGAAAGATGTGAGGATGGCTGAAGGGTTGGAGGGGACCAAGTCAGGTGTGACTTCAGGACAGAGTCACACATGGGGAGCGTGAGTGCAATTCTGTAGGGTGCCCTGCAATGGCACCCTGTCCACTGGGCCCTGTCCACTGGGCCTGGCAAAAGCTGCTCCAGGGAGACATAGATACTGGGATTTTCACATCTCTGTGTGAGCAGAGTGGCTCCAAAGTCCAAAGCCAGCTTGCAGAGATAACCCAAAATGTGGGCTGGCTGCTGGAGGCCAAGGCCAAGGGTGGTTTAACCTGCAGAAGGCAGCAGTGAGCGCCAGCAATGGTGACTGATGATGGGCTGAGAGGCTCAGGATGAGTTCCAAAAGCATCCACTAGAGGGCTCACTATACACCTGATAACCTGCACAGAAACCCTGTGGAGGTCCACCTCCACAAGACAAGGCGGCCCTGCCTTGACTGCTCAACTAGGCTAATCTCAAAGCTCCCCATCCTGGGTCCATAACTGCTGCTCCTTGAGTCTTCTTGTGCTCTGCGTGTCGGGCTCCAACACGTTCTCTATCTCCAGGGCTGCCTTTGTGTTCAGCCCTAGTCCTTGTAAGTTCTGCATTGATAGTCACTCCAAATCGCTTTAAAGCAGTTTTGAAGTCTCATGCTCTCTTTCCTATACTGCTTCATGCTCAGAGCCTAGGATGGCACATTCATATTCATATTTATTGAATGAATGAATGAATCAATGAATGATGGCTCAGCTTGGTAAAAGGTGTCTATTCTCTGTAACCTAGCAGTCATTTTTAACGTATTTATCCCTATTATATATATTATTATACTAATAATCCCCTATTATTAGTCCTTACACATTCATAAGCATACATTTGACTTCAAAGAGAACAAACTATTGTCTCCATGCTGTACATGATTTTACATCCATGGATTCAACCAATTGTGGATGGAAATACACTTGAAAATATAGGGGCATCTATATGAACACCCACAGACTTTTTTCTTGTCATTATTTGCTAAACAATTCAGTATGAAGATGTTGACATAGAATTTACTTTGTAGAAGGTTTTACGAGTGACCTAGACGTCATTTAAACCGCGTGGGAGAGTGTGTTTGGTTCAGCGCAAGCTCCGTGCCATTTTACACGCAGGACTTGAGCACTTGAGGGGTGCTGTCTTTGGGGATTCTGGAGACATATGGAAGGATAACTGCCTATCCCTTTGACCACTGGCATGCTCGCTCTCTCTCTCTCTCAAAAGAAAAACAACAACAAAAAACAGGGTCTCACTGTGTTGCTCACACCGGCCTGGACCTCACTATGTAGCCCAGGCTAGCCTGGCCTTGAACTCACAGAGATACACTTGCCTCTGCCTCTGAGTGCTGGGATTAAAGCTGTGAGTCACCATGCTTGGCTCCTGTTGTTTTCTAACTTTGCCACTGCTACTACTACCTCCTCCTCCTCCTCCTTCCTCCCCTTCTCCTCCTCCTCCTCTCCCTTCTCCTCCTTCTCTCCCTTCTCCTCCTCCTCCTTCTTCTTCTTCCTCCCCTTCTCCTCCTCCTCTCCCTTCTCCTCCTCTCCCTTCTCCTCCTTCTCTCCCTTCTCCTTCTCTCCGTTCTCCTCCTCCTCCTCCTCCTTCTTCTTCTCAGATTTTGGTGTGTGTGTGTGTGTGTGTGTGTGTGTGTGTGTGTGTGTGTGTGTAGACTCACACACTGAACATATGTGGAGGTCATAGGACAGACCTTTGGATATCAGGTGCCTGTGTTCTGGGATACTGAGCTCAGGACATCAGGCTTGTGTGAGCCATCTCCTCAGCCCAGTTCATATCTTCTTGACCTCTGTCACTCTTCCCTCCTTACACCCAAAATGTCTAGGCTTGTCTTATTTAGTGTTTGAGTCCCAAGTATCCCCAAAGCTCTCATCTGACAAATTCTGCTCATTTGAAAAGACTGAGCTCCCTACCTGAGTTTCTGATTCCTTTAAATTTGTGCCATTTATTTTTTTCTTCCACTAGCGTGTTGGGGGAGATTTGTTTGTGTTGATTGCTCCAAGACCACCAATAGAGTCTGACCTTGGTTTGGATGGTGGAGTCCACATTCAGATGGCTGGAGTGGACCATAGAGTTTCCTGGCCGACTCGGTGGGAGATAGAAGGACACACAGGAGGAAAAGGAGGAGTTGAGAGATTGCATGGACTCTTTGATCTGGGAAGTAGAGTAGAGACCAGGTGTTCATGTCTCTGTTGCTCTGTGAATCTCTCAGGTTTATACCTTAATATTTACTCTTGAGTTTTATTTTTTAATAAAATGATAAAAGAAATAGCAATACTAGGGAACTACTAAGTTCTTACTTATTTATTTGCCATTGACATCTTTAAAAGATCGCATGTTCCTTGATGTCAAGGAAAATGGTGATTGGCAGCTTCTGACCACTCAATATTTCAATTGTTTCCTTTTCTGAACCATGATTCCCGACCTCCATGAACTAAGTTAACTCTGAGGCTTGCTTGGCTAATGAGATGTGAGTGACCCATGTTACTTCCAGATGAAAATCTTTAAGGGCCAGTGTGGGGCTCTTTCGATTCCCTTTTGCTGGTGGCCAGGGTCCCTGAGTGAGGACACCTTGAAGCAGCAGTATTTTTACAACAGGCAAGTGACATGAACAGGACATACATTTTGTTGTCAGTGTTTGGGGATCATTGTACAGCACAGGTCAATCAGCCTCTCTTGGAGAACACAGTACACAACTCCCACTCACCCTCTGGGCCTTGCAGAATCTAGGTTTCATGTATCAGAACCCCAGGGTACGGTGGGGGATGCAGTGCACCAGGAAGCCCCTCTGTCTTAAACTCACTAGCACTCAGTTGTCTGGGATGCTGGAAAGAGGAAGATGGGTGTGTCTTAGAATAAAGTCATCACATGATGATTGACTCAAGACGCACTTGAGGCATTGGATGGCTGTTGCATTAATCATAGATGGTCAATGGTGTAGTTCCAGTTTGGGAGCTCAAAGACCCTCCTCTTGACACAATGTTTCTTTCCTTCTTTCATTCCATTCTTCCTTCCCCTTTCATCCCTCTCTCTTCATCCTCCCTCTTCTTCCCTTTATCCTAGTTTTAAAAAAAAATCTTAGTTGCATTTGTTTGTCAACATGAAAGACAGGAAGAAAACACAAGCATGATTTTGATTTGTTTAAGGTATGAATAAAGAGCAGAAAACTTCGCCATAGTTTAAAAAATGGATTTAGGAAACATAATCTTTAGGTCAGCATAGTTACTTTCCTGGGTGTCTCATCATAACAGCTCAAATTTCACTCCAAAAGCAAAATGGATAAGATTTTATGATGACAAAATAGACCTACTATTAAACTTTTGCATCTTGCTCTTCCCATTTGGGGTATTATTTTCTACTATCATGATATAAGATCTTTGAAATAGCTGTAAGGGAAAAAGGTGTTTTTTTTTTTCCTTTTCTTTTCATTAGTACCAACAATCAATGAATCTCACAGACAGTTTCCTACAATAGACTTTTTCTTTCTGTGCAGAGGAAAGAAAGCCTGGCGAAACTCAGTCTTCACCAGTCTGTGGTTCTGAAATTACTCAGAAGGACATGAAACAAAATAGAAAATTCAGAGAGATCAGTTGGAAAGAAACAATGGTGGACAGATGGTCAGAGAACCAGGTAAGTGTATTCACCATGCTTCTGTGATGTTGGATTAAGAAACTTGCATCAGAAGAGTCCTGGGAGGTGTGAAAGACAAGGCAGACTAAGTGCTTATAATACAGAAACAAAGGAAAGAAAAGAGAACACCGATATCCTGAGTGCTAGCAGAGTGCCTTGCATGGCCCCTCTTGCCATAACAAACTCATTGACAAGGACTGTCATTGACTGCGCTTTATCTTCCGTGTGCTACTCGGAGGGCACATGCCAAGTGCATCCTACGTAAATGGGAGGTTTACTTCTTGACCCTGGATATCAATTCTCTGTCAAAGAGAGCTGGCTGATGGATCACCCTGTGGCTGCCACTGCATTGAAAATCACATCAAATGCCTGTTCAAGCACACTTCGGAATTATGCACTGGAATCTCTGATGGGGCTGGAGATGAATTGGGGAGAGTGTGTCTTCATCCACCTAGCCCTGCATTCTGTCTCCCAGGGAACTGCTGCTGGGGCTTTCTGTGATTGACATGGTTCCAGCAGTGGTAGGTTCACCGTATGGACATTGGAGCTTGAGTTTGTCTCTTTTCAGCCCTTTGATCTTGGGCAAATTATTCAACCTTTCTCTGCTTCCATTTCTTTCTGGTCTAAAATAAGGTTGTTTATGAACACCTTACTCCTTCTTAGGACAGTGTCTGGCTCTGGATTTCCTTGGGGGAAAGACCCTGAAACAGAGTTTAAAGACAAATGACCATCTGGGAGATAAAGAGAGAACAGAGGACTCACCACAGGAAAGCAACATTAAATGGTGTCGTACCTAGTTAGTTAATGCCTTGAGTGACTGGAACTTACTCCTGCTGAGGACACTGGGGGACTCTGTTGCCTCACAGTGAAGCACACACCAGAGTGGGTTGTTTGTACACCAGACCTCATCCATCCTTTACCTGTGTGTGTGCAATGGAGCAAATGTATGATGGAGAGCTGTTTCAGTGCCTGGTACTTATGGATTGCCAAGCAAAGTAGACTCTGGAAGGCAGAGAAAACTCATAAGCAAAGTGAAGCATGGGCTGACAGGCAGACGCCAGGTGGTGAGGGTGAAGGGCCACATACAGGACATCTCCGGGCAGCTAAGATTAATTGAGCTTCTTGTTCTATCACTGTCTTACTTAGGGTTATTATTGCTATGAAGAGACACCATGAAATTATTACAGAGGAAGAACATTTAATTAGGGTGGCTGGTTTACAGTTCAGAGGTTTAGTTCATTATCATCATGGTGTGACGTGGTGGCATGCAGACAGACATGGTGCCAGAGAAGTGGTTGAGAGTCATACATCTTGACTCAAAGGCAACAGGAAGTGGTCTGTCTCACTGGGTGTGGCTTGATCATATAGGAGACCTCAAAGCCTGTCTCCACAGTGACACACTTCCTCCAACAAGGCCACATCTACTCCAACAAGCCACACCTCCTAATAGTCCCACTCCTTTTGGGGGCCATTTTCTTTCAAACCACCAAAACCACATTCAGAAAAATCACTGGCAAAAAATGAGAACTCCTCAAAAAACATGACTGGCATTGAGGTGAGACCACTGTGCTTTGTGATGCCTTGTACTAGGCTGGGTTTTCCTCATGTTTTTAATTCTTTTCTTTGAGACAATGGAAGCTTATTAAGACCTTGGTACCTTCCTGGTAGCTAGAGGCCCAAGTGGTTTCTTGGAAGACAATTCTATAAATGTGAATTGGGTGTTCTGATAGTTTCCATCAGAGGGAATGTCACTTTGTGGCTGATATGACGAACAATCTGCTTATCACTGAGATAAGCCATCACTTAACATGGAATTCATTCAGTGCTGAAGGTCAGGTGAGTCATGTTATGCTGTATAACAAACAGGCCCCGGTCTTTGTGGATGGACAGGCATCAACACCATTCTTGTCTCCTCTCTTCACTGAGCCTGGCCTTTGCACTCACTGAAGAGAGGCTGCTGAGGGTAAGATAGGCAGTCATAGCTGCGTCCTTGGCACAAGACCCAGCACAGAGGGGCCAGTGCTGAGCGAATCCCGCCAGCTTCATGCTTCCAGCTTTCTCTTCACTTGAAACACTGCCCTCTTCCCCATAAGTTCCTCCTGCCTTCAGACTTTTCTTGTTCTCTCAAGTCTACAATTATCTTTTTCATATAACTTCCTGAACACTTTGAATTCCTCCATGGTGGGCCACAGTCTACCCTGTATTATGCTTAATTATGCCCGTGTCAGATTTAACCACTCATCCCTCAAATCCCTTGGGTGGTTCCAAAACACACAAGATATTCTCTTCCATCCTGGGAAGCAAAATGCAACTGAAGGACTGTGGGTCTTGGGGGGAGGTACGTGGTGGGGGAGGGTACGTGGTGGGGGAGGTACGTGGTGGGGGAGGGCTGAGGTCAGTTCCGGCACGAGAAAGTCACTCCCTTACCACAGGCTTCCAATAAATGCTCAATGAGTGAGAGAGGCTTTTTTTTTTTCCCCACCACAAAGTAAACATTCACATAGGAACTCACTCATTCCCAGATAAGTTGTGAAGTTGTGTCACTCTCTGCCGGTCATCAGCCATGCTAACCCACCCTGCATGGCTGTCCAACTCTTTTTCTTCAACTATGACCAATGCTCTTCCAAGTTCAGGAACTTCCTCTGGGTTTTCACTGTCCCAAGGAAAAAATTCAATGAAGTTTATACTCTAAGAAAGTCCTGGGGCTGAAGAGATGGCTTGGGGGGTTAAGAGCATGTGTTGTTCTTCCGAAGGACTTGAGCTCTAGCACCCAGGTTTGGCAGCTCAGAAACATCTGGAACTTCAGCCTTGGAGGACATTAGCATGCACACACACACACACACACACACACACACACACACACACACACACATGCACGCACACACCAGCACTACAGAACTATAGAATATCAGCTCCTGACAGAGATTCAGAGGCCTACAGTCCATTCCTATCAGTTAATACCGACAAGGGAAAGTCCACGGGTCTAGGATGTGGTGCATCAGGCCTGGATTCCAGGCCTCCTAAGGTCCAGGCTAGTGTGACGTTCACCCTCGGCAATCACATCAGGGCACAGACCTAACTACAAAGTCACAGGATAACTTCCTGTTTGAAGTTGGCTGAATTCTCCCTGCCATGGTAACCATTTTCATACGGTTTATCCCCCTTTGGCCTCTGATCTGCGGACTAGATAATTAATCAGGCTTTTGAATAATTAAAACTGTTAAAAATGCTTTTGTACCTACTAAAATTGCTCCAGTAATTACTGCCTTATCGAGAAACTGATCCCACAGAACAGAATACCTTCTCAGCGATAGAAAATGCTTCCACTCGAGGCTCTTCAGATTCAGAAGTTGAAGAGGGAATGATTGTTATGCAGCCAGGCCCTTTGAAGTTGAATAGCACCACATCTTTACGGAACCCTCTCTCCTTCTAATGGGTGAAAGATTGTGTTTTATTCCTGGCTTCCAGAGCTATCTGTAAATGTGATCATTAATTAAAATATTAGATTGACTTCTTGGAACCAGAGTATGTCCTTGGACCTTTGGGGAGCATCTTTCCAACTGGACACTTGGTTTTCTTATTGTTTTTGTAAGACACAATCTTCCTGCCTCAGCCTCCCAAGTCCTGGGATCACAGGTGTGTGTGTGTGTGTGTGTGTGTGTGTGTGTGTGTGTGTGTGTGTGTTGTAATATACAATTGCAAACCTGGGAAAATTTAGAGAGCTACCTATGTAGCTTAAAGTAGGTGTGTGTGTGTGTGTGTGTGTGTGTGTGTGTGTGTTTACAGACCTCCATTTAAAGTAGGTGTGTGTGTGTATTTATAGACCTCCATTTAAAGTAGGTTTGTGTGTGTGTATTTACAGAAGATGTCCATCCTCTGCCAGGTACAAAGGAATCAAATTCTGTGTGGGGACTTGATCATGTGGATTGATAGCTTTTAGTTGTGAGTTTGTTAAAGATAATCCTAACCATTGCCAGTGAAATAAGGGCCATTTTATTTCCAAATCTACTTTATACAGTTGGAACAGCAAACACATTGACTAGCTAGTGATCTCAGCTATGGCTCCAATGGGCTTCCCTATATTTTTCTCTTTTGAGGCAGGGTCACACTGTGTAGTCCTGGCTGGCCTAAAACTCCCTCTGTAGACCAGGTTAGCCTTGAACTCACAGAGATCTGCCTGTCTCTGCCTCCCAAGCATTGGGATCAAAGGCATGTGCCACCACACCCAGATGTCTGTTTGTATTAGCCACACAGTTGTCATGACTGTTTTCTCCACAAGTGGTCTCCTTTCATCTGCGTACCCTGCTTTTCTACCTTTTAAATATGTCTGGGATTCCATTGTCTTCGTGCCAGCATCTATTACTTATCTCTGAATGTCATACCGTTATGACAAATAAAGAAACTTACTCTTAGGCTTGGGTACTGTTAGATAGCAACACATTCTGGCACAATGTAGAAGTGTAGCCCACCTGTACTACTAAATAGTAAATGCTCAGGACAGAGGAGCAGGAGTTCTTGGAGCTGTGAGTGCAGGGACAGGGCAACCAAGAAAGTTCTAGAATACTATGTGTGGTGATTTGGATAAGAATGGTCCTCATGGGCTCATATATTTGAATGCTTAGTCATCAGGGAGTGGCACTATTTTTTTCTTTTTTTTATTTATAAATTTTTAAAATTCATTTTACATACCAAGCATACATTTCCCTCTCATCCCTTCTCCCACTTCCCTTTGCTTCCCCCACCCCACCCCACCCTAAAGGGTAAGTCCTCCCATGGGGGGACAGCAAAGCCTGGTACATTCAGTTGAGGCAAGACCAAGCCCCTCCTCGCTGCATCAAGGGTGTGCAAGGTGTCCAACCATTGATAATGGGATCCAGAAAGGCAACTCATGTACCAAGGATAGATCCTGATCACACTGCCAGAGGCCCCTCAAACAGACCCAGCTACACAACTGTCTCCCACAAGCAGAGGGTCTAGTGTGGTTCCAGAGCTGTCAGTCTAAAGTTTGTGAGTTCCTATGAGCTTGGTTCAGTTGTCTTCATAAATTTCCCCATCATGATCTTGACTCTTCTGGCTCATATAATCCCTCTTCCCCTTTTTTTCCCCCCGAGACAGGGTTTCTCTGTGTAGCTTTGCGCCTTTCCTGGGACTCACTTGGTAGTCCAGGCTGGCCTTGAATTCACAGAGATCCGCCTGGCTCTGCCTCCCGAGTGCTGGGATTAAAGGCATGCGCCACCACCGCCCGGCTGCCTCTTCCCTTTTTTTAACTGGGTTTCTGGAACTCTGCCTGGTGCTTGGCTGTGGATCTTTGCATCTGCTTCCATCAGTTACTGGATGAAGGCTCTATGATAACAATTAGGAGGGAGTGGCACTATTTGAGAAGGATTAGGAGGTATGGCCTTGTTGGAGGAAGTGTGTCACTAGGGGTGAACTTTCAAAGGCCCATGCCAGGCCAGTCTCTCTCTCTCTTGGCCAGTAGATCAGGATGTACCTCTCAGCTCCTGCCATGATGATAATGGACTAAACCTCTGAAATGGTAAGCAAGCTCCTACTAAATGCTTTCTTTTATAAAAGTTTCCTTGTTCTTGGTATCTCTTCACAAAAATAGAACAGTGACTAAGACACAGGAAACTGAGGCAGGAGTATTTTCAGTTTCAGGGCAGCCTAGGTTATACAGAAAGACCTGTTAAAGATAATAAACAAACAAATGAACAAAAATTCACATTGATGTCTTAGTTAGGTATCCATTGCTGTGATAAAGCACCATGATCAAAAGCAACTTGGAAGGAAAGGGTTTATTTCAGTTTCCAACATTACAGTCCATCAGCGAAGGAGGTCAGGGCAGGAATCTGGAGGCAGGAACTGAAGCAGAAGCCATGGAGGAGTGCTGCTTATAGTCTTTCTCCCTATGACTTGCTCAGATGTGGTGGTTTGAAAGAAAATGGTCCCCAAAGGGAGTGGCAGTATTAGGTATGGCCTTGTTGGAGTAGGTGTGGTCTTTTTGGAGGAAGTGTGTCACGGTGGGGGTGACCTTTGAGGTCTTTTTCTCAAGCTTCACTCAGTGTGACAGTCAGTCAACTTCCTGCTGCCTTCTGGTCAAGACGTAGTACTCAGCTCCAGCACCACATCTGCCTGCACAACACCATGCTCCCTGTCATGAGGATAATGGACTGAACCTCTGAAACAGTAAGGAAGCCACCCCAATGAAATGTTTTCTTTATAAGAGTTGCCATGGCCATGGCAATAAAAACTCAAACTAAGACATCAGACTGTTTTCTTATATAACCCAGGACCACCTGCTGATGGGTGGCACCACCTACAGTGATCTAGGCTCTCCCACTTCAATCATTAATGAAGAAAATGCTTCAGCCTATAGGTCAATCAGCTGGGGGCATTTTCTCATTGGAGTTTCCCTTTTCTCAAATGACTCTAGCTTGTGTCAAGTTGACAAAACACTACCCAGTGTTGCTAGAGTTTTCCTGCCTTGCCCATAGTCAGGACAAATCTTTGTCACCCGCCAGTCCCACAGCCGCTCAGACCCAACCAAGTAAACACAGAGACTTATATTACTTACAAACTGTATGGCTGTGGCAGGCTTCTTGATAACTGTTCTTATAGCTTAAATTAATCCATTTCTAGAAATCTATACCTTGCCATGTAGCTCGTGGCTTACTGGCATTCTCACATGCGCTTGTCAGGGTGGCGTCTGGCAGTGACTCCTTCTGCCTTCCTGTTCTTTTATTTCTCCTCTCTGTTAGTCCCGCCTATACTTCCTGCCTAGCCACGGGCCAATCAGTGTTTTATTTATTGACCAATCAGAGCAATTTGACATACAGACCATCCCACAGCATAGCCAAGTGCAGACCATCTCAGACACCTGCACTCAGGCCCGTGGTCCTAATCATCCTCTATGTGGACCTGCTGGGTAAAAGCCACAAGGAACCCAAGAACTGGCTCCTACAGGACATACAGAACATCCCACAGCAACCCAGTCCACAGAGAATCCATCAGAGGTAAATCTAGTTGGCTGTGGTAGGGGCCAAAATAGCTGCAGCTGGAGTGGGTGATCAGACAGACCCAGGAGTTTACTACAGGATGAAGCCCAGCATTAGTAGCATAGATTTAAAGCAGGAACTCAGGCACTAGTTATTAACCTATGGGTTTCAACTCTTTGATAAACCCATATCTCCAAAATATTTACATTACAATTCATAGCAGTAGCAAAATTACAGTTATGAAGTAGCAATGAAAAATAATTTTATGGAATATCTATAATAAATATATATTATATGCTTACATGATAATTATGTTAAAACAACATAAGGAACTGAATCAAAGAGTCCCAGTGTTAGGGAGGTTGAGGACCACTGCATTAGAGTGTGAGACAGGGTCCTATTTCTAGACCTAGGAGAGTAGCTAAGAGTATGGTCAAAAGGGCCCAGAAAACAGTGTTTAGATAGTCAGAGCCTTCACGGGACCAGTGATCAGATTGATCTGTCAGTTTTCACAGTTACCTCCAACCAAGGTCCCTTACTTCCCTTGTGACCAAGGGCAGGGCTGACCACAGTATCTGGGGAAAGAATGATGCCAGTGTGAGCCAGTGGGTGCAGGTTGGTTTGTGTGGGAAGAGGTTTGTGGGATGGTGTGAAGGACATAATTTGATAGTAGTTAAGAATATTTGATTTGGAGTAGGATACCATATAGCTTTGGGCACGTTAGCTTGTTGCTCTGAGTTTTGGTTCTTACATCTGACGTCTGAGGACAAGAATGCCTAGCACGTAGATTTGTAAATACAATGCACTTTATATAGTGTGTGACATCTGACAAATGACCAATGAGTGGTGGTTTTTAACTACAGTTATGATTATCAAGCTGGGCAAAAACATTGTTGGGAGGAAGATGGGGATGGTGACTTAGCAGTTGATGACTTCAGGAATAACAAGCAACATATAATTTTTTCCTGACTTCCACTAATATAGGGCTGTTTGACAAGATTGTTCAGGGCTGCTTTGATGGGCAGATGCCCTGGTATACAACTCAATAGATTCACTATTTTGAGTACTCTTCACACAGAACCAGTAAGGATAATCCAAGTTATGCTGCAGTAACAAAGGACTCCCAAACTGCTGTGGCTTAAAGCACAAAAGTTTATTTATTGGCTCATGCCACATGTCTACTTGGGGTTGTCAGGAAGCTCTACACGTCTTTCTTATTCTGGAGCCGAGGCTGATGGGATAGCCCCTGCCTGACACATGGCAAAAGCCAAGAGAGGAATGACTTAGTACTGCCTGCAGAGCTTCCATCTGGAAGGGTTTGCTGGCCAAAGAAAGTTCATGGGTCACAGCTCATGTCAAGGGTACAGGCAAATGTCCCTGGAAGAAGAACTGAAAATATTCAATGCACAGGAATAATGCTTACCACACTCTCTTAATTTTCCAGCATATTTCTCAGGTAAAATAGACTTCACTCAGTTTGGTGGGTACTCATGGCCTTTTTTCCTACAATTTCCCTCTGAGGCTCAGAATAAATTTAGCCTCTGTGGCCACTTGGGATGAGCACACGACTCAAGTTTGACAAATCCTGATGGTTCATCATTCAGCAGCCATTGTTCAAAGGATGGCCATGTGATTAAGTGGGGTTCTTCCTAGTAATGGTGAAGGAGGAAGGTACTGTTTTTTTCTGAATATGGAGTTGGGAGGATGTGTTCTCCATGCACTCCACTCCTTGCTAGTTAAGCAGAGCTGGAAGACACAGCTAGTGAACAGAGTGAAGGGAAGCAGAGGCAGAGCCCCGCTGAGACCAACTGGTTCCCATGGCTGTACTGCTGTCCTTTGCAGCCAGTTTGGTCCCAGGCCTATCTGTCTTCAGTCCCACGCCTTACCCTTTGTCCTGCACGGTTCCATATGCAGAGGGGCTGGCCCCTGCTGCTGACTTCCCCAGACTGCTCTGTCAGCCGTCTTCCAGTGCTCTGGCCGATGGAAGACCCAGATGGGATGCAGAGGGGCAGGGGCAGGGAGAAGCAAGAATATCCCCTCATCTAGTCTCTGCTCTGGGTGATTTCTCCAGCAGCACTGGGGTAACCTTGTTAATTCTAGCTTCTCCTGGGTGAATCTGGCGAGGTGCCAGTTTTCATATATTAATAACTTCCTCGGCTCCTAGACCTTCATTCTTAGCTTCTTTCCCCTGACCATACTGGGACAAGGTCTATTGTGCACTAGCCTGGGGTACGGAGGGGTGGGGGCAGTGGCGAAGCAGGGGCCAAGCAGGGCTGGAGCTGAAGGAAGATCCTGAGTGGCAGTGAGTAAGACTGGAAAGAACACCTGGGAGATTGTGTTGGAGGACAGCTTGTTTATTAGGAGGGGGCAGAACATAGTTATACCCCAGGAAGAATGGCCGGTTGGATCTATGTGGTTATATGCTATTGGTTGGGGCAAGAATATTGAGAATTCTTGAGTAGCAGGGGCCAGGGGAAAGAACCTTATGAAGTCATATAGAAAAGAAAGGAAGTCCAGCCCGGGACATTTGAGCAGTCAGATAAACCAGTCCTTGTAGCCTTGGAGATGCATGAGCTTATCACTTCCTACACGCACTGGGGCACATCTGTGCCAGGGAAAGCCTATCTGCTGGGGTCTGTTGGTGCCTGAGCAAGGCAGGGGAGCAGCCAAACTCCTGTCGCTCTCAGGATGAGAAAATCTGGGGCTTTAGGCATGCTTCAACCTCTTCTTAGCTTCAGGCCAGCCCCGTACCCCTTGTCATGTCTGGGTTACCTGTAAGTCTCCTGCTGGTCTCTCACCTCCCTTGTCATTCATATAACCACTTTCCTGCATTGAATGGCCTCTGTTGTAAGGACCTGGATGTAGTGGTCCATGGAGGTAGTGGTCCATGGAGGTAGTGGTCCATGGAGGTAGTGGTCAATGGATGCAGTGGTCAATGGATGCAGTGGTCAATGGATGCAGTGGTCAATGGATGTAGTGGTCCATGCCAGATAGGGTGTTTTCTCACTCTCCATCAGGCTTCTTTTCTTTTAAAAATGTGTGTGTGTGTGTGTGTGTGTGTGTGTGTGTGTGTGAGAGAGAGAGAGAGAGAGAGAGAGAGAGAGAGAGAGAGAGAGAGAGAGAGAGAGAGAGAGAGAGAGAGAGAATATGAGTTTGTTCATGCCCAGGAGGCTCAGAAGAGGACATCTAATTCCCTGGAGCTGGAGTTACAGGAGGTTTCAAGCTACTTGATGTGGATGCTGAGAATCAAACTTGGGACCTCCAGAAAAGCAGCAAGAGCTCTTAACCACCCATCCAAGCCATCTGTCCAGCTTAGGTTCCTTTTCTTGAAGTGGAAATTGACCCAGGCAAGGATTCCCACAGTTGTGGCTCAGGGGTGGCCAGTCTGGAAAGAAGGTGAGGAATGAGGAAGGCAAGTGTCCACACAGGTCTTGACATGGCCTCAATGCTGAGCATGCTTCTCCCAGCCAGGACTGTCAGGAAGGAAGAAGCCATGGGAAATGAGCTACAGGCATCTCTACTCACTGTGATCCAAGTCAAGCTGTTGCTACTAATTGCTACACATTTTGCTAAAGGTAGTAAATAGGAATCATTCCCATGTCCTTAGAGACCCAGGCGCCATTCAGTATTCATAGCAAATATATCACCGAGCTTCATAAGAGAATCATTTTAAAACAAAGCTTGGTCAGCTGTTTAATAATTTACTGATAGTGACAGCAGGGAGAATATCTAATAACCAGTGAGATTGGCTTTCAAATAGAAAATAAATTCACGTGAGAAGAGTTAGAGGAGGAAAGAGAAGGGGGTGGGGTGGGACACATTATTAGCTGTGAGGAAACATTTAACGTTTGTCAATTGCTGATTGTTTTTGGAATCCCATCAGGATACAGAAGCCCAATTATGAAGAGGTTGCACAATTTCATGTATTTCATTTTAAGACATTCATGGGGCATTGATGTTCTTCTCCTAGGAAACAAGAATTAGGCAGACTGATTAGTCTCAAATCCAGGCTTTGGAAGAAGAAGCTGATTCTAACAGGTCCAGGGGTGACACTGACCCTTGTCAATCTGGGGACATTTTTTTTGGTACTGGGAACTTTCTGTGATCATGATCACGTCTCAATTGTCTGTGGGGTAGGTGAGTATTGCAAAATTTCTTTCCCCAAGGGAGAAGTGAACATTGTCTACCCAAGGCATGACCACATCAAATTCACCCTCTGGGAAACAAGGAGTTGATTGGGCTTATATATAGAGCATAGAAAAGGGGTTACACACAGGAATTCAGGTGATCCCAAAGCAGGTAGACTAGGAAGTTTAAACCTAGCATAGATGATGGGATCCCCAAGGCTGCATAGACAGAGCCCCCTTCCCCTAGTCTCCAGTCCATATACTTCAAGGCCATGTGTAGTTAATGCTAAATTTCATACAAATGGCTGGGAAGGACAGGAAACTGAGAGTCCAGTGACCCTTCAGAGAGAGAATGTCAGCAGCCAACAGGCCCAACTGAGGTGATCTTTGCAAGCAGACACTGCTGTTCGTAGGAAGATGGTGGTTGTTTGGCTGGGAGGATAAAGCTATGCATCACTGAAGGCTGAGACATCCATAAAGCAAGGGCTGAAGAAATATAAAATCAGTTCAAGTCATGACTGTACATTCTGCTGCTCTTGGGAAAAAGAGAGGCCAGAACTTACTTCAGGGGTTTTGGCTGCTGAGTAAACTGAGTCCTATTTGGTTTTGCATATCGCTCAGGTTCTATAGAAATGTCTATACAATGAAAAGGGGGTTGAGATGGATGAGCTCTGAGATCTCTGTTGATTCAAACACTCTTGGCTCATGATTGGGAGATGCAATCAGAGTGACTTAAAGGGTCCAGGGCCTGTTGAAAGGAAAATAAAACCCACAAACAGCATCGGTCCCTATTAACTGAATGCCTTGTGCCCTCAGTTCCCTTCCCGGTAAATGGGAAGAGTAGGTGAGCTCTGGGGCCAATGATGACCACATGGCTCAGAACAAGTGCACAGAAACTCCTGACCATTAACAGCCCAGAAGTGGAATAACCAACACTGAAGAGTCCCAGAGGAGATCCATCTTTAGGCCTCAGCGTCAAAGAGTGATTATAGTGTTTTCAGTAAAGGAATATTGCACACCCCTGCACGGTCTGTCAGCCCCTTTCTCGGAGCATAGAGGACTCTGTCCTCAAGCCAGTCACCAAACATGCCACTCTGGGGACAGGATCACAGATAAGGTGGTCCATCTCCCTGTTTCCAGGTGGCAGGTTTTTGCATGTCTATAGCCCAAGTTTGCAAGCTCAATTTTTCATGTCCATTTCAGCCAGCTGCCTTCGGTTATTAGTATGTTTTAGCTTGTACACACTAATGATTTGCCAACAGCTTATGTGGCAGGAGAATGGCCGACTAAATGTGTGGAGCCTGACCTGTGGTACCCGTGAGCCTTCTCCATGAGCTTGAGAGTTCTCTACCTTTCCCCCAGCTGGGTCATGTGGACAGGTGATGAATTCACTGCCAGCATTCTGGGTGAACTGTATTTCCACATAGTACAATAAAATAGTCCTTAAGGGGAAAAAACCTGTTTCCTGGAACTTAAGAATTATATTTATTTTACTGGGTTAGCTGTGAAGGCACTGGCTGGTTGCAAACATTTTTGAAAAGACAGCATCTGTGATTTGAATAGAGGAAAGGGAGGCTGTGGAGAAATCATACAGTCTTTGTGAGAATGAGGTTTGGAATGAATGTTATATAGAGAAGAGGAGATAGAGGGCACAGACCCTGGGTAGCTGATTAGGTTGTTTTGGCCACATACTACAGAGGTTTAGGGGCATTTTGACGTGTAGGTGAAGTAAATTGATGGTACTGGACTGTTTAGGAACACTGAGAGAAATATGCCTCCCCTGTCCTACTCAGTCTTCCTGGTTCAGTTGTTATGGTGGCTGTCTTCAGTACACAGAAGTGGACAGTTACTTAGGTTGGCTGGCCATAGTGTACCCTTCCCCAGCTCTTGGGAAAATGATTGGTTTAGGAAGTGGAATATGAACCACATCAGCCAATCTGTGTCTTCATTGAGTCTGTGCATTGGAAGGAATTTGAGAGAATAGTACATGAAATCTCTCTCTCTCTCTCTCTCTCTCTCTCTCTCTCTCTCTCTCTCTCTCTCTCTCTGTGTGTGTGTGTGTATGTGTGTGTGTGTGTGTAACTCATCAAGAAGACTAGGCTGGCTGGTCAACAAGCCTTAGGGATCCACATTTTTGCCTCATCAGTGCTGGGATTACAAGAATGTGCCATCAGTCCTGGCCTTTTCATTTTATTTTTATTTATAAATTCATTATTATTATTATTATTATGATGATGATGGTGATGTGTGTATATCACCATGTGCTTGCACATACTTGAACACATGTTATGAAACATGAGGACAAATCTGTGGAGTCCAACTATATATGGATTTTTCAGATCAAATTTAGGTCTCTGGGCTTGCAAGGCAAGTGCCTCTACCCACTGAGCCTTTGTGCCAGCCCCTATGCCTGGCTTTGTTTTTCTAAATGTGGATTCTGAATATGGAGCTCAGGTCCTGTGCTTGCAAGGGAAGCACTTCACTGACTGAGCCGTCTTTCCATCCCCAGAAGGTTTCATTTCTTGACGAGGGTACCAATCTGTGAAGACGACATTCAAAGAGGTCATTGTTTAACTCCTTACTTACCCAGAGAAGGATAGCTAAGATTACCCAGACAGGAATATGGAGAAAGAAAAGAGAAGGGGGAGAGGGAGAGGGAGAGGAGGAGAAAAACTCCACACTGAGAGAAGACTTAGCATCATGGGCAGGCAGGCTAGTAAAGGCTCTGATTCCTTCATCATGGCTGCTCTCAATGAAATGCTTCTGGCGGTCTGACCACAGTAAAATCCTCTCTGTCTGTGTCATCCTGAACAGAGCCATCCTCCTGTATTCTTTGATGGGAGTTCTCTGGGCTCAGTCTGATAAACAGGGCAAACATCCAGGCTTTTCCCCAAAGTCCCAGGCTTGTGAGCATGAAGGCAAAAATGTGGATCCCTAAGGCTTGTTGACCAGCCAGCCTAGTGTTCTTGATGAGTTCCCAGGCCAGTGAGAGGCTCTAATAACAATGATAAAAACGGTGAATAGCATTGGAGGAACAACACCATCACACACACACACACACACACACACACACACACACACACACACACACACACACACTTCATGTACTATTACCAGGAGCATTTGGTTCCTGGCATTTGGGACAGCTGGAAAGTGTCACTCTGGAACATCTCACCTTGCATCCCTGAGAGCCTGATTATGGGTCCTTTCAGGTGAGTTGGCTTTCTTGCAGATCTTTATAAATGGGGCATGGATATTCTTTTTTTGGGGAACACCTCATCCTGAATGTATTTGATCTTGGCAGGTAAACTTGTCTATGGTCATAAGCATCATTTATTAGTTGGGGCTAGGCTTTGGAGACCTGAGGGTGTAAGAGACACAATCCTGGTACTCTCAGGTACTGCTGTAGAGAAGGGAGACCTGCAAATGAAATGAAGGGAAATCCAAACAGCCTTGTCCATGGACGATGCTGCCCAAAGTTGGTCCTTGAAGGGACTGGATGTCCAGACAAATATTTTGACTCTGGTATCCCAGAGAGAGTGGGCTGCACAGGCAAAGGCCCAGAGGGAGAGAATGGGAATCTGTACTGCGTGACTTGGAGTAAAGGACATGTTTGAACAAGGTATAGAGCAAATAAAAGTGGAGCACAGAACAAGCATCACTAAAAGCCTTCAGTACGTCCTGGTCTGTTTGAACACATACTCTTTCAGGTCTCTGAGCATTTGCCTTGGCTATTCCAGTACCCTGGATGTCCTTCCTTCTCCACTTGATAAAGACTTCCCTGGAGAGGGGGTAGTAGGGAGAGGTGGACTCAGGAAGGCTGCCTAGCCACTGGAGGGTCCTGCTGGTTGTAGTTAGGGTTGAGAACATCATGCTATGGGCAGCAGGGAAGTAGTGTGGGTTCTAAGCTGGTAAGTGACCACTTGTGGAGTATCTTCTAAACAACCATCATGGCTTCTGTTTGTGAGAAGGGCTGGGCAGAATGATAATAATGGCAACCAGGAGCTAAAGGTGGAGTTCAGTGGATAGAAAGGAGTAACAGGTTTAGGTTTCATTGTGATGGGTTCTATCCCTATCTGGAACCTTCTGGAATCCAGATTTCTAGTCAGGGACTTGTAGAAGGGCTGAGAATGCTGAGAAACTTGAAGGTTCCAAAAGAATACATAGCTGGGTGGTGGTGGTGAAGTTTTAATCCCAGCAGTCGGAAGGCAAAAGCAGGTGGATATCTGTGAGGTCAAGGACAGCTTGTGAATTCCAGGATAGCCAGGATAGACAGAGAAACCCTGTCCCCACCAACCAACCAACCAACCAACCAACCAACCAACCAACCAACAATAAAAAGGTAGATATCCAACCCCAGGGCACCAGAGTACCATGTGAGCATTGGCTCCAGGGCACCAGGCTGCTGTGTGAGTACTGGCTTTTTCTCCCTAACTTTATCAGGAAAGCCAGTTGGTTGGAAACAAGACCCAGACTTGAGCACTGCTGTCCCCAGTGTGCTGTGTAGTCTCTCTGCATGGGCTGAGGATGGGGTCACCCGTGGATCGGGACACCCCCCCCCCACTGTCCTGCAGTGTCTAGGCGAATGTGAGTGGCAAGCCTCCATGGCACATCTCTCAGTTCCCTTTTTAATTAAGAGAAGCAGCTGCTTCATAGACTCCCCTTGGGCAAGATGCAGAGATGCAGTCCGAGCTATAAATTCAGGATACCCGGGTCTACTTGCCAATGGTCTGGACCACGTACTGGTGTTTTGGCTCGAAGAGAAAGCAGCTGGCTCTCCATGCTAAGCTGCCATCCAGGTGTCTGGGAGAGCTGGCCTAGGAGTCAAGGCTGGGATGGGATGGTGAAGCTTGGACTTAGACTTGGAGGAGGAAGAAAGGGCAGGAAATGATCTCTTGAGTAGGCCAGGCCCTATTCTAGGTGTGTTTACATTCATTACTTACTTAATTCTCACATCAGCTCAGTGAGGTGAGGATAATCACTCCGATTTCACAGATGGGGAAACAGATTTGAAGAGGGAAAGTGCCTGGTTTGTGGTGGCTCCAGGTAGTGAATGAAGGTGTGAGGAGTGGGCAGGTGCTGAGACCTCCTGGGAGAGGGTGTCACTCAAATGCAGCTGAGAAGAGGAGCCAGGTAAGGCAGGCCTAGAGACATACCCTCAGCCAAAGGGAGGGTATATGGAATCCGGGAGTTCTTCCCTGGAGCCTACCCAACCTCTCAAGGAAGTGCATCCAGGCTGAGTGTTCTGGGGGATGGGGAAGGGTTGGGAGGGTGGGGGTGGGGGTGTGGGGGTGTGGCAGTGGTGGGTGGTGGGTGGGGAAGAACCAGCTTAGGAGGGAGAGATCATACTGCAGCAGGGTTAGTTGGGCACAGGGGAGATCTTTCTACTCACAGGGGTCTCCAGCTAAAAATGGGTTTGTTCATAAAAGGCTTCTCTTAGGCAGCAAGATAATTGGCTGATCCACGCCTTTACAGAACCAAATTGCTGGGTCAGGAGGTCACACTTGAAGCATACTTGTGAGTTCTAAGTTGCAGTTGGCTTATTTATATTTGGTCTTGACAGACAGCACTAATGCATATTAATGTCCCTACCATCAAAACATGACTTGAGCCAGAACTCCTGGCTCTGAGTGTGCACTGTGTGCACGGTGACTCTGCTAATAGAAAGGTTAACTTGTATTTTTGAATTATTGATGGTTGCTTGTTACTAATTTTTTTTCCTCAGAAAGGAGGAAATTATTAATGAAGAGATCATTGCCAATGTGTCTGACATCTATTAATGGTTTCATCTTGCAACCAGATTAAAAAAGACAGCTGGTCCATGAATTTATGCGTGGAGGCAGCTCCAAATGTGCTGATGACTCCTCAGGAGGGTGGGACCCACAGGCGGTGGCGGTGGCGGGGCCTGGGCATGCACGTGGGCATCTCTTGGTTGGCACAGCTCTGTGTTAGGGCTGTCAGAGGTTTCATTACAGAAAGAGCAAACAGTGTATGGCCTCTCTGCTGACATTGTTCCCAAGTCTTCTGTTACTCACGGGAGCCCATGAGCATCCTAGCTATGCCAGGTACTCACTGGCACTTCCTTCAAGAGTGTGCTAAAACAGGAATTCCCAACCTGAGCGTGCATCAGAATCCCCTGGCAGGCTGTCCAACTCCTAGTATTTCATATTCAGAGTGTTCCCAGGAGAGAGAGAGAGAGAGAGAGAGAGAGAGAGAGAGAGAGAGAGAGAGAGAGAGAGAGAGAGAGATATTCCCTATTTGCAAGTGAATTTTAGGTCAATGGTTGTTAGACTGTCCTGTGAGACTTTTATTTAAAGAAAGGCACACTTTTTGTTTTTTCTACAAAGGTAAGGACAGTAATGGCATGGCTGCCTATGCAAAATAGGAGCAGCCAAATGCAATATGTCAACAAATAAATGAGTCTGTGTGCCAATAAAACTTTATTAATAAAAGCAAGTGGTGGGCCAGATATGAGTCATGCCCTGTGGTTTGCTCTCCTCTGCTCTATAGCAGTGTTAACAGACATTTATGTAAAAGCATCCATAATTAGTGTGTAAAGAACTATGTATGACTATGACATACAAAAAACCTTTATAACATAGACAATGGGTCAGATTTTGGAGAGGTGTGGCAACCTCTGCCATAGAGCAATGTTAATAGAGTTTTCTATAGTTGTAGAATTTGTCAGCTACTAACATTTGTGGCCTCTGAGCACTTGAAATATTATTAGAGAGACTCAGACTGAAATTATGAATTATAACTTAAGTAGCAAGTGGCTACTTGTGTCCCAGAAAGAAGAGCACAGCTATCCATGGTGTGTGAGGGGTCATTTAGTATCTTTTACACAAGGCCTTTGTTTTTCTTGTCTCAGTTTTATCATGTGTAAGAAGGGGATAAAGCAGGAGGCACATCAGTGGCCTTTCTGCATGGGTAAATGAGGTGCTTTGCCCTTGAGTGTCTTTTCCTGGTCACCGGTGGGCTGGGCAGCACCGGGGCCAAACAAGTCTGGAGAAGAACCCATCTCTGTGCTTTACTGTTTTCTCTTCCTGTACTCTTCATCCAGGAGGGCAAAAGTCACACCTGTTGTTCAGGCTGCAGCGCAGCCTCGTGGTCCCCAGCACACAGGACAGGTGCAGCTCACGGTAAGAGGGTGCACCAGGCTTCCCACTTCTTAGAAACTGCCCAGATGAAGAGACCTGAAGTGACAATATCTGAACACCGTTGACTCCTGCTAGTGTTGGAAGGGAAGTCACTGTGCAGATAGGGAAGTGAAGGCTTCTAAAGATCTTGCCAAGCGTCCTGCAGGGCTAATGGAATAATGGCCCAGGGGGCGAGAGGCCTGCTGGGTGAGCAGCACTGGAAAGGGATGCTAGGTGGAGTACTCTCTCCCTCTAGCCATCACAACCCCTGACCCAAGGCCTTTAGTACTGGTACAGAGTCTGCCTTGAGCTAGGGGCCAAGATGAAGGCACACTGTGGCTGGGCAGGCTGATGGAGACAAATGGTTGCTTTTCCTTTCTAGCCAGATAACCCTCACCTCTCTGGGCTGCCCATGTGGGAGGTGAGCAATTGACCCTGGGGCTCTCTGAACCCTGGCCCTCTGAGAAACTGTTCCTAAGAGGATACTCAATGACAGTTGATTGGCTTGATCTGTTTGGGAGGCATCAAGGCAGTGGGACCCGGTCGGTCCTGTGCTCATTGCATGAGTTGGCTGTTTGAAACCTGGGGCTTATGCAGGGACACTTGGCTCAGCCTGGGAGAAGGGCACTGGACCTGCCTGGACTGAGTCTACCAGGTTGATCTCAATCCTCCTCGGGGGAGTCTTTGCCCTGGAGGAGATGGGAATGGGGGGTGGGCTCGGGGGAAGGCGGGGGTGGGTGGGCAGGAGGGGGGAGAACAAGGGAATCCATGGCTGATATGTAGAATTAAATTATATTGTAAAATAAAAATAAATTAAAAAAAGAGGATACTCCAAGCATCACTGACTTTCTGCCAGCTCTCCCACCCCTTCCTTCAAGCCCCTTTGTCCACAGCCCTGGGTGAAGCATCCAGATACATTTTGGGAACTATCTTCCAGGACAGGTGAGTGGAGAGATGGCATTTCCCAGGTGGTGCACACAGGGGCCTCAAAGAGAAACTTACATCTGCAGGTGAGTTTACCAGGGCAGTGATGCAGGATGGACCTTTCAGGCAGAGGGAATGGTTGGTACAGTGTGGCAGTGAGGCCGGATGCCAAAGTGGGTAGAGCACAAGGCCTGGGTGAAAACCAAGAGGACCCAGGTTTGTAACCCCACACTTGGGCAAGCAAGACCTGGTGCTATAATCAGGTCATGTTCCATTAGTCTGTCATCAAGAAATAGGATTATTTTCCTTGGGGGCCATGTGACCCCCATTCCGACTTTGGAACCTTGGCTACAGTGGTACAACATCCTGTGGGATGGACTCAGTTGGTGGAGGGAGGGAGGGTGTATGCACAGAAGATGCCCAGAGAACTGCTGTTTTATACTTAGGATGTCCAAGAGAGGGACTGAATTGGCAGGAGCCTAAAGGAGCTGGGACAAGTTATAAGAGTGACACCAAACTCCATAGTGGCTTAGAGACCTCCTCCATCCCTCCTGGGTCAGCCTCTGCCATCAGCCATGGCTGGATCCCAGCTGTGGGCTGGAGTCGGGGTTCTTTTCAGAGGTTGTGTTATAACTTATCTACCTAAGGCTAGGCCTGGATGGAGGATGGATGGATCAAACATTTGGCACTTTAGCTTTGAGCAGAAGGGATCTCCTGATACCATTGCTTCCCAGCGGCCAGGCATCCTGTGACACCAGAGACTAGCAAAGGCTGTGGTACCTAGTCAAGTGTCCCATCAATATTAGCAAAAATTTTGTGGACCTCCAAAGCAGCTTGCAAAAGATCTAACTCCCAGGCTCCCCACACAGACCACACACCCCTTTCCCTGGAGTGAGGGCTGAGAAGCCAGATTAGGGGTGAAGGAGGAGGGCCCTCATCTCTGGCAGGGTGCTTTGACCAGGCAAGTGTGGGAGGCACTGGACAGGCTAGTCCTCGTGTTTATCTTGAGGGAAGTGATGTCTGTGGAGGTGGTAGGAGGTAGTTCAGAGCCAGGTGGAAGCATTTGCCTGGAATTACAAGTGTGGGCTGGGAGACATAAATGTGCCCATGTTCAATAAAACTGTCCACCTAGGCAGACCTGGGTACCAGTGAGGCTCTGCGCACATTCTCTGCCAAAGCAACTCCAACCCAGAGCTCCTGGAAAGTTCAATGTAGCCAGGGACCCTAAAAGCGGGGCATCAGGAGCTCTGAGTTGAGGTTGATCTCCCTGCTCCCTCTTCCTTGTCCTTTGGGATGCTAACAAGGGAGTGGAGGGGAAGGAGGGCTTTCGCTAGGTGGCAAGTCCTTACAAAATGAGAATCCCTTCAGCATCTCTAGGTGTCCTTATCCCTGGCTTTTAGATACAAGACTCATATCCCTCCCCTGGTGGCAGTGTCTTCCATGGGATCCCTGAGCCCAGGCCTGTGGGCTGTGTGTGACAGGCACTGCCCTATGATCTATGGTTTTAGGTTTTCAGCCCTAACCAGGTCTTTGTTCAGACAAGGACGAAAAGGAGAAAAACTACATGGTAGGGCGAATAGGGGAGGCAGCTAGAGAAGGGGGCGAGAGTCCCCACACCTGTGTGTGTGGGGTGGGGTTAGGGATAAGAGAAAGAGAGATGCTGTGATTAAGGTGGGGTGTGCTGGACCGCCGCTGACTAGGTGATGGGGAAGAGGAAAGAGAGAGGGAAAAAGGAGAGAATATGAATATGAGAGAATCTTAGGGTGTGCCAGAGACCCTTCAACAGCTGTCCCCAGCTTTGCGAAGAAGCACCCCCTTCCCTCAATTCACAGCCCCGCAGCATCCAGAGTTGATCGGGCCGCTCCCTCCCCCTCTTCCCCTCACTGCCCCCTAGTCACCTGTTCCCCCACCCCTACTTCAAAGGCTGTTCCAGGTTTCTCTCCTCCCCCCCATCGTCTTGTACCTGCGCCCCCGCAGGGTAGCCTGTAGACGATGCTCGGCTGGGTGGCGTGGCGTGGGGAGAAGCGGCGAGTACCCCGCGGATCCAGTGGGTGCAAGAGCGATGTGTGTACGCGCGTGACTGCGCGCGAGCGGCCCCGAGCCGGCCAGCCCGGGAGAGGGTGCGTGGGGGAGCCCGCGAGTGGCAGCCGCGGGCGTGTGCCAGGCGCGGGCGTGCGCGCGAGGGTGTGTGTGCGCGGCCGAGGCGGAGCGCCCGGGCGGGCGGCGGCGACGGCGGCGGCGTTAGGACTCGGGGGACACCGCCCCCCGGCCCCCGCGTCCCGCCCCGCCCAGCCTCGCGCCTCAGTTCGCGCCGCGCCTGGGCTCGGAGCGCAGCGGCGCCGGCTCCCGCAGACCGAGCTCAGCCAGCCCCGGGAGCCCAGCGGCGCGCACTGCCTGCAGCCGCGCCGGCGATGCGGGGCCGCCCCGCGCCCGCCCGAGTCCCGGCTCCCGCGCCCGCGGGAAGGGGCTGAGCAGCCCGCCGCCCGGATGGGGAGCCTCGGCGCGCTTGCCCTCTGCCTGCTCCGGCTCCTGCTCCTGGGGCTGCAGGGACAGCCGCTGCCCGGCGCCCGAGCGCAGAGCACCGCAGGTGAGTGCGACCGCCGGGCTCCCCGGCCCCGCGCCCTTCCCTGCAGCCTCGGAGGAGAAAGTTGGGTACAATGGCCAGGAGATGCGGGGGCCGAATGGCCGGAGTCCCGTCCCAGCCTCCGGACGCAGCTGCTGCGTCCAGGCGTGCCCAGTCCTGCGCTAGGTCCTCTCTGGTCCCCTCATCGCCTTACTTTCCTGCCTCTCCCCCTACCCCCGGGGCGGGAGTAACTTTCCGCGGTTGTTGAGAATATTTCCACTTGCTGCCTCCCACTTGTCGGAACCTGTCACTCGAGTGTTTTGGGGCGGCGGGATGAGGCGCCGCTTCTCTCCCGGCGGGGAGCACTGTCACCCCGGTAGCTTCTCGGGCTGCGCGCGCTCTTGGAGTGGGGGAGCACAGGTCCCTAGCAGGCCCAGGCTGCCAGGGCGGTGGCTTTTCCTTTCTCTTTGGAGACACTGAAGATCATCCAGTCTTGTTCTAAACACGCTGCTCCCCTTAGCGGGTCTTTAGCCGCTGGAGGTTCCCGTGGGAGTGTTTCTGTGAGTGACCCGCACAGCAAAGCTCCCACTTCACCTCGTGGAGCTATCCAGAGTAATGGGTACCCTACTAAGGTCCTTTGAGTGGCGTGGCTTTGATCAATGAGCTAGTGGGTTTCTGAAAACTTCGGGACACTGTGTTTTGGTTTGCCCATAGGCAGGGAGCTAGTTCCCAGTGTGTCCCGTGTCTTCCTGGTGGTGGTGAGTTGAGCTGCGGAGACCCGTACTGGGGGATCTATCTAATCATTAAAGCCCCACTGGTAGGGCTTCCACCCCAGAGTCCCCCAAAGAGGGAGGGAGAGGTGCGGAGGCGATGTAGGAATGCCTCCAAGTTCAAAACCACCTCGAAGTTTCTTAGCACCTTTGGTTTCGGAGTGACCACATTGAGCTAATGTTGTAGGGTCAGGGGCAGGTTGAGGCAAGTCCGCCGGACTTAGGAAAGGGCTCCTTTTGGATTGCTAAGCAACAGCTGTGCTCACATGAGAAATCAAGGGGGGAAGAAAGAGAAAGGAAGGGCAAGGAACCTGCCGGAAGTGAAGGTCTTTAAACAGGCTGCGTTTGAGATTAAGACCCTTTGGAGTCACATTCCGTTGGAAATGTCTTAGATTTTCTCCCTGGCTTGATGTTAAAATGGAAACTGGACACAAGATGTTGGGAAAGGACAGATTGTTTCCATGCCCGGGAAGTTGGGCGAGGAAATCACTCTTTTTGCGGTGTGTAAAGCTGAAAGACTGGGACAACAGCGGGAGAAGAGAGGCAGCCGCGGCATCATTCTGAAGATGCTGCCCAGCTCCTGTTTCCTTCCCTTTGGGGTCTGCCTTAGTTGTGTTGTGTTAGGGAGGTAGCAGAAGGATGCTTGGGGCAGTCCTGAGAACCTGGGTATGATTTATGATTCTAATTTAACTCTTCTCCAAGCCTTGGTTGGCTGGCCGCACGTTGAGTACTCACGTTCCCGCAGCAGGAACCAGTTCGAAAACATTCCACCGCAAGTCTCAGACCTTTTTTGGGTAGCAGCTGTAAACCCAGAACCCGCTCCAGAAAGCTGTTCAGGGCTGAACGCACGCTCGTTCTCCATGCTCCCGCAAGGTGGCGCTCGCCCACAGCTGTTAAATGCAAATCGAGCTGCTTTCATCTCAGGGATAGAACTTCGGTTCAATTTTTAAATGAGTAATGTGTTTATTCAGCAGCCTTTTGTTAAAACATTTAGGGAAGTGTGAGGAGGAAGCACCTTTTCTTTGTTTGCTGTTCGGAACACACGGGGAAGAAAAGCAATCGTGGAATACAGTTTGAGAAGAAATCGACTGTGAAGGCGCCATATGTTTCCTTTGGTTCTACCTGGGCCCATAGCTTTTGCAAAGCTACAATAGCATATATTTAGCAAGCGGCTGCGCTGTTCCCGGGCTCCTTAAAGGAGTGGGATTAGCTTGTGTTGGTGACTTGGTGCGCTCTAAGCCCTGCTCACTTATAGAAATGGGGATCTTTTTTTCTATACATATCTCATCCTCTCTCTACTTTAATGCTAACTAGATCGTTTAGACTTGATTCTTCCGGGATTTTCCTTATGAACATCTGTAATTGTCGATGCGTTGATTTTGCAACTGCTGACTTGTTAAAACGGACTTATCTATTTATTTTATTCCTCATTGTGGTATTGTCGGAATCCAGATTTACTATGATTATAACTTTGGTTTCTTTTGAAGTATCTTATTTTAAACTTTCGGCGAGTCTGAGTAAATAATGCATTTTAAAACTCAGTAGTGTGTTCTCCATATTCCTTTGATCTGAAGATCCCCGGTCTCGAAAGCAATTTCCATTTGTAAGCTTACATCTGGGACACAGAGGGATGATGGGTTTTGCCGTCACTGTTGGTCACAGTGTCCAAAAGTCAGAGTTGAAAGCTGTCATCAGAGGCAATTTCCTTCTTTCTCACTCTAATGTGTTTCATGAACCACCATACTTTTTTTTTTGTGAGGAATTATAGAAAAAGAAAAAATATTTTATTAATAATAGACAGCAAAACATGATTTGGGATGAGGGAAGTAGACGATTAAGAAAACAGATAAGGGGTTAATGAGTCTATTAATGGGTTTCAGCCTTGCGAGTTAAACCCAAATCTTAAAGGGGACTGAGTCAGGGTGGCAGTTGTAAGCGATGTAATCATTTAACTCGATAATTGCTGCCAGCTACCTCTGGGGACCGTTTTCAGTACAGTTGAATTTTACTTTCTGTTCTGGATTGCTTGATTTGTTTCCTAATAAAAGAACAATTAATGTGAAAACCTGGCTTTGATTCTGTTCCAGCAACAATAACAAACATGAAATAAATGCAGACCGCCTTCTTGGGTTGCAACCTGTATCCTTCTCATCTATTCCAGTTCCTTCTTGTTTGTTCTAAGCACAGTTTGCACGGCTTCCTGCTGCCAGCTGAGATGGTGTCTCCTGGAGTAGGTGTACCTGTCACCTTTCAGAGCCATGATCAGAGGACATTACAGCATCGTTCTTTCAAGCACGGGATACTCCCATGACTCTCTGGCTGCGTGTTGCTGTGGAAACAAGAGCATTGCTATGTAGGCAGTGGTCCTTGATAAATATTTATCGATGATGATGAAGAGATGGTCGAGTCTCGAAGCAGCCAGGATGGGGAAGGGGGAATTGGGTTTGGGAGGCAGTGTGGCCGGGAGAAAACAATCTGAGTGTTGGAGCCTGACTTTCTTGGTTTGAATCCCTCTCCTGCCTTTTGTACTAGCTGTGCCAGATTGGACAGGCTGTTTATCTTCTCAAACCTCCAGCTTCTTATCTCCAAAGTGACGGTAATTAGAGCTGCCTCCCTGGATTTTGTGAGGACTAAAGGTGGAGATGCATGAGAGAAGAGTGGGTACTCCGTCCAGAATGGGAGCTAAGTCCTCTGCTCTCCTGGTGTTGGGGTGTGCTTCTGCTGTGTTCCGAAGCTGGGCCTGGGGTGCTCATGCCAAGCCAAAGGAAGCACTGACAAGGAGGTGGCTCCATTTTCATGATGCTTTTTAGTTTTCCTTCCTTTATTCATTTTAAGGAGTGGGGTGGGTTTCTCGAGTCCCTGTTACTGTTTTTAGAAAGGGATTTCAAATGAAAATTCCCAGCAGATGACACTGGTCAGTTTGGTTTTTCCAGGGTTTGTGAAAGGGATGTTTAGTTTCAAACACATTTTGACCTTTAATTGGCATCCATTTAAAAGTACAACTGATTATTATGCTAAAGTATGTGGCTCTGTGACTGTTCCCTCCTGACCACCTTTCCACATACAGTTCTCCTTTGTGGTCAGGCTCTGTCCCTTCCTCTGTTCCTATCTCTTATCAACCCTAGAAATAAAGTGCCTGGTGCTCCGAAGCAGTGGCGAAAAGACAGTTTTTGAAGTTGATAAATAAGCAAAGACTAAGAAAACATATAGTACGCTATGGCATTCCAAGGAACAAATTAAAAAAGCTAGGAAGACAAGCCGTGTCCAACAGGTGTTATGGGACTGGCAAACTCATAACAGAATCAGGTTTGGAAGCCAGTACTGTGTGGATATGAGAAAGTAGTTAAGGCATCTTAGAAAATGGATTCAAATGGAGCTGGAGAGGAAGGAAGGCATGGGTTTTAAAAGGATTAATAGCAATCAGATGTAGTTGAAAGAGACAGTGGTAAACTCCGATCCATAGTGTTGAGTCAGGTGAGTCAGGGTAGACTGGGTGGGGTCACAAAACTGACGTGGTCTTGCTGAGTGATTTTATTTCCCTGGGGGGGGGAGAGAGAGAGAGAGAGAGAGAGAGAGAGAGAGAGAGAGAGAGAGAGAGAGAGAGAGAGGGTAAAACAGGAGAACGGGATTTATTTATTGCTTATATCCAAGAGTTGCAGGTCATAAAGAGAATATCAAAGGTCAAGTAGGATTCTGGACATAGACACCCTCCGCCCCCAGTGGACCTGTTGAAAGTGAATCGCAAATGTATTGGAATAGAGAAGGCAGAGACATGGAAGTGGAAAATGTGAATAATCAATAGTGACCATTACAGCCTGTTTGGCCCCCAGATTTCAGTGTGATTTCACTTGACCTTCCCTGTGTACACAAGGAGGGCTGCTCAGGAGCCCCATTCGATCCATATTTAGTGAGTCACTAATAAATGTTCATGGGTCTGCAAGGTGATCTGGATGTTTCCCACACCACCCACTGCATATGAGGGAATGTGCATAGAGACCTTTGTGGTTTTTTGACTATTCATCTTAAATTTTTTTTGGGTGCTGGTGGGAATAAAAAGCAGAAAAAGCATTTTGGTGATTAATTTGGCAATTTCTTTAACACATTAAACCTGCACCTGCCATAGGATGACGCTCCCTTACTTTTAGGATTCGACCTGACAAAGATGAAATTATGTCCAGAGAAAGATGCGAGCATGAATATTCACAGAAGTATTATTCATAGTCACCCTAAATGGAAAATAACCCACGTGCTCATCAACTGGTGAATCCATCTAATCAGACATTGCTACAAATAAAAGGAGTGAATTTCAGATAGATGCTAGGACATACATCAGAAATCATATGCCAGATTAAAGTGTCTAGATATCTTTCATATTGTATGAGAAACTCAGATACGGCAAACCCATGGAGATAGAGAACACTGGTTGCCCAACTGGGCATGGGGAAGGGTTTCCAGTAAGTGGATGTGAGAGAACTTTTTGGAAGGATGGAAATACATGACCACTGGGAGGTGGTCATGGTTGTTCAACTCTAGGACTTGGCAGAAGATGCTAGGATGATATACTTACAGTGGATGGAATGTTGTGGAATAAAATTGTTAAACTTTTCAAATTGAAGCATGTGGTGTGACCTTGATGAGTCATTTCTCTGCTTCCACATCTGAAAAGCAGGAATGCCACTGGGTGCCCAAGGGGATGATGGTCTTGGTGTGACCTATCTCTCATCCATTTCCAAACTACTTTGCTGCAGGGGTATTTGCAGGGCCTGTCCCTTTTAGTCTCTTTAATCTGTGAATTGAATCTCTGAACTAGTTGCCTCCCTACGCATCATTTTGGCAACGGTTAAAATGTTTAAAGCTATCAAGTTTTGGCAAAGAACCTGAGCAATTAGGTGGCTCTATGCATTGTTGAGCAGAGAAGGTTGAAGCGGCCTCTTTGAATACTGCTTGGCAATGCCAGCAGACAGTGTAGATGCTGGCGCTTTGTAGGTGTCATGGTTTGGTGGCAGCATTTGAGTGGGCAAGGGGAAGATAATCATTCAGGTGCTTCCTTTCTTACTGAGCCAAGGGTATAGCAGTTTAGCAGAAGTGTGTATGCTCACCAGATAAGGGCAGATGTAGCACTTTTTGGCCCCTGGGTTTCCAGCCAAGATAAATGGCTATAGATTTGAGAAACCAAGCTCCGTATTGATTTTCTGCTTATCTTTTTTAGGGACTTCCATCAACTCTCTGGAAGAATGGTGGTGGTGGTGGTGGTGGTGGTGGTGGTGGTGGTGGTGGTGGTGGTGGTGTGTGTTTGTGTTTGTGTTCTAGGGATCAAACCACAGGGCCTTGCACATGCTAGACAAGTGTTCTATCACTGAACTACATCCCCAGCCTCTGGTTTTAGAAATAGGCTCTTGCTTTTTAATCCAAGCTGGAGACCTTCCTCTTCTGCTTCCCCATGTACCACCATGCCTGACTCACATGCTGATCTTAAATCAGTGTTTACCAGTCTGGACCTTTTTGCCATCCTGAACTCACCTCAGATGGGATACAGAGCTCATCCCCAGCTCCTGCTTCATAGCATCCTCCAAGCCTGTTTCCCAGAACACTCCAGATTCTGCTTCACTCCTATTTGGTCCCATTGGAACTGAAAATGGACATCAGAACAGAATGTGGTTTTGTGAGTCATCCCTCTTGCATGGCAGGTGGTGGTGTATTCATCTCATGAGGATCATTCATTTGTCTCTTCATTATTGAGCAAAGATGAATGAATTCACAAATGAATTCATAAACAAACTCATATCAGCAAGCAGAATTTTTTTTTTTAAAAAATTGTCTGATGTTGGATGGCCTTGACTTCCTCAACTGGCCATAATGATGACTTTTTCTGCTCATATGACCACAGTTTAGACTGTGAATCTTTTCCTTCCTCACGATCTGCAGTAATCTTTGAGAGTCCTTATTTTTCTGTGATAGTAGGCTGGGTCTCAGCTTCCCTTCTAGGTGTTTGGACTCAAACATACATCTGGACGTTAAAGAGTCCTGAGTACATCAAAACATGGGATACACATTTTGCTGTTTGTTTGAACACTAGCCTAGAATAGGATAAGACAGACATCTGGTAAAGTCAGGGATTGAAGAGAAAGACATCTAAACAGCATATCCCCACAATCATTTATCTTTTGGATTTTATAAAGTTGGTTTGAATGTGAGAACTTATTAATCTAATTAAAATGTTTGTCACATTGTCACACTCTGTGCTTAAATTAGTACAGCCTAGAAATTGATGTCACAGTTTCTTTCTTTCTTTTTCCTTAGGCATCTAGGAACTGGCCCCTCCATGCATGCATGAGTCTGGTGCTGGGGACCCCTGCCAGTGTTCACTGGGTGCCAAAACTTTCAGGATAAAAGGAAAACTCTAAGTCTCACCCTAAAAGGGAACTGAGTTATTTACTGCTACATACGCACCAGCCTGGGGTTGTTGTATCACCATTTCCTTGCAGCGAGAATCTGGTATGCACAGCTGAGTCCTCTGGTCTGAGCCTCTTGCTGGATTCAGTCAATGTGTCATGGAGGGCTTCCACGATTGTGCTTCAGTGGAGGGGGCTCTGCTTCCTAGGTTTCCCACAAAGCTGCTGTGGGATTCCTCGGCTGCCTGGCAACCTCAGTTCCTCATGTGCTAGAGTCTGAGCTCCATTCCTTCACACGTGGGCCATTCTCAGCATGGGGCAGATCGCAGCTCAGCAACTAGCTTAGGCAGATTGATTGAGTGACTAGGGCAGGAGAGAGCCTTGGCAAGGTAGAAGTTACAGTCTCTTGTAACCTAATTTTGAAAGTGACATCCCATTACTTTTACTACATTCCTTTGAAAGAGGCAAGAAGCTAGTTCCAGCCTACACTCAAGGAGAGGAAACTAAACAAAGGAGTGTATTAGTCAGGGTCCTCCAAAGACAGAACCAATAGAATGTACTAGAAGATATATGGCAGACTCTGTCTCTCTATGCACATATATACAGTTATCCTATTTATAACATGTTCATTATGTTATAATTATACTATACTAGCAACTATATAACCATATTTATATTAAGTAATCTAAAATTAATTATTCCATTGTTATACTATAGTACAATTGTATTAATATCAGTAACTACTATTTCACATAACATATTATAATTATGTTATTAGTCTATATCATTCTATAATATATCCTATATATACATGTACACAGGTTATATTTGGAGATTTATCATAGGAACTGGCTCACATAGTCATGTAGGCTGGCAGGTGTCATTTGCTATCTTCAAGCTGGAGACCAAGAAATGACTACAGAAAAGGAGTGTTCTCAGCTACCTTGAGTTAACCCTTTATGTGTCTCAGGAGTTGTTTGGCTAGCCTTCCCTTTGTGAAGCTGGAGTTTTAGAGCAATTTCTCATTGCTCCCCTGTTTTCTTCAGCCCTACTAAATCTGGCTGTATGAGGTAGAGACACCCCTTCCGTTCTATGGTGTCCAGGTCCGGGATGTTGTAGGTGGCTACATGAAGCCTGTACCACTGTACATGCCTCGCCTGGGTCAAGGGTGCTGCCCTGCTCTGCCATGCCAGTGTTGAGTTCACAGCCATTTCCATGTCTAATCTCTCCCCATTTTGTTGAGCTCCAGTTGTCTTAGCTGTCGTTAATTTATTCAGTCCACCTTCCTTCTGTTTGACGTCTGTCTACCATCTCTTTAGTGTTACCTTTTGTGACAGGAGTTGTGTGAATGGGTGTGTGGGGAAGACATCAAGCCGAGACTGAACTGGCTCACATCAGAAGTGGGTGGGGGTGGGAGAGGTGAGCAGTTATTTTCCCAAAGCTTCTAGTCCTTGAGAAGCCAGGCACGCTGCCAGTTGTCTCCCTACATCTTGGCTGGCTATGCTTCAGGATGGTTATCGTTCCCTAAACAAAACTGTGTGGAACTAAGCAGGGGTCAGCTCTCTGGTGCGTTCACCGCGTTATCTCGAGGCCACTTTAATTAGGTTTACTCGGGAACTATGGAACCTACTGGAAGTGAGGGGATGTAGCACTTTTAACCCTTGAGATGCACAGCTTAACTGTGCAAAAACCATTAACTGTGGCTATGCACAGAACTACCCTTTGCTTCAAACACAAATCCTATACATAGGTTTTTGATAGACTTGCCAATGTGACTTTCACAATTTCTACTCAGAAGGTGTCTATTCCAAATAGCAAAGTAGCATTTCTGGGCTTGACCTTCTCGACACTATTTTTGGTGGTAGAATGCGACTAATTTGAACAAACTCCAGAGTTTCAAGGTCACCACTACCTAAAAAACAAAACAAAACAACAACAACAAACCACAAAAAAACCAAAAACCAAAAAACAAAACACAAAACAAAACTGTACATGTATTTTAAAATGTTTATTAGTAGGAAACTATAACCTGCGTCATTTTTAAAGTGAAGTAGATGAATTCCAGTTCCTTGTCTTTATTTTCTTTACCTTTCCCTGTATAAAAACATTTACCTTATATTTAAATGCCCCGGTGTATAGTCTCCATGCTATTGCTGATGCATGTCTCAATTCTCTTTCTATTTCCTCTCACCTGGAAAACCTTAACAGCTATCATTTATCCTGGAAGAGATGCTAACCATCTGCTCCTTCTGGGGCTGTAGGGTCCTAGTTACCCCCTCCTTCCAAGGTTACCTTTCCAGGTGTTTATCCAGGAGCATCCTTTATGACCCATGGGTTTTGGGCTCCAACCTCAGACATCTCTTTGTAGGGCTTTAGCTTTTTTAGAGAGCCTTCCTCCTACTCCTTGCTTTATCTCACTAGGAACTTTGCCTTGGGCTCATTGCCTTAGGCTCAGACTTTTATTTTTTATTTTTATCATGCTAGTCCCAGTGGTTAGGTAGAGGACAGCGGATTAATTTCACTAGACCCATTCTCTCCTATGACATCTCTCATGTTTTAAACATGTTTGACTCATTGACTCCTGCTTTGACATGGTGACTCTTGACGGACATCTGGCTATTAGGGTGTGCTCTTTGGCGTTGTCATCCTATTTCAGATGCCAGTGGCATGGTTGTAGAGCTGTGTGATCAAGTCTGTGTACGTGTTACCAAATTTCTACCCGTTCTTTATTAAGTCCCAAAGCATAATTTCCTAAAAGTAAGGTACCCACTGAAGCTGAGACAGGTGAAGTCTATCTTGGTCTGGCCTTTTCTGGCATGCACAGCTATGCATGATGTCAACACTGGGTAAGTCCTGCTTATGTTATAGCGGCAGCCAGTGTTTAGCTACACCATTGCCTTTTCGCCTTTTGTTTGTTTGCTTTTTGTTTTTCCAGACAGGGTTTCCCTGTGTAGCCCTGGCTGTCCTGGAACTAGCTCTGTAGCCCAGGCTGGCCTTGAACTCACAGAGAGATCCGCCTGCCTCTGCCTCCCCAGTGCTGGGATTAAAGGTGTACTCCACCACCGCCTGGATGCCATTGCCTTTTTACAGTGGCATCTTGGGTGATTTTATGGCAATAATCTGAGCATTTACTTAAGGAATATTATAGACAACAGACCCTTCTGGTTTATGGACCAAACTCAGCATCTACAAGGCCACATCCTCTCCCGTGGGCAGAAAACAGAGCTGATCTTATGGGTGAAGCAATCAGATAAGTAGTAATCATTGACACGTGTTAAAATAATTGAAGCGTTAGAAGCAGATGGATGGCTTTACCCCTTAGAAGAGACAGGGGAGAAATGAAAGTAGGAGACTGGCTAAGACATTTTGGCTTTATCTGTACTATTCTGTTTCTTTCTGAAAAGGGAAACATATTCAAAATAGTTTTGTTAAAAACAAGATGATAATTTTTGATAGGGAAGAAGATAGGTGTTAATTGCAGTTTTCTTCATAATAGTTCAAGATTGAACTTAGTCTCTTAAGAGGCAGTACTGGGGGTGGCTGGCTGGAGAGATGGCTCAGTGGATAGGCGTGTTTGCTGCTCTTGTAGGGAACCCACTTTGGGTTCCCAAACCCCACACCAGGCAGCTCACAACTTCCTGTCACTCCAGTTCCCCGGGGATCTGATGCCCTCTTCTGGCTGGCAAGGGCACTGCATGCACATGCGTATACTAACACCCAGTCATATACACTTAAGCAGGAATAAAAATGAATCTTCAATGATACCTGTGGAGTCTAACATCTGTTAGTAATATGCAGCCGATAAGGAGTTAGAGTGCATCTACTGTTTTCTCCAATCATCTTTTCAAAAATCAATTTGGATTTTGTTTCCTATGTAGAAAGTCTCATTTTAAGGTTGTAATGAGGATTTCCCAGGGGCTTCCAGGATGGCTGCATCAGCTCAGGAGAGAGGTAGAGACCACTGTAGATACATAGAGATAGTTGAGTAGGCATTCATGGGGGTTGGTGGAGGGCCTTGTGAAGTGTAGCAGCTGTCCCCTCTCTGTACCCACTTCTCTCTCAGGACCTCCATGGAACAGATGTCATAACTGTTTAGACAGAGCAGATGGGGCAGCCTTTGACTCTGGCATCATATGGGTCCTAATAAGGCTTTTTGATTCAGTCTCCTTGGTGTTGGAGGATGCTGTAGAGATGGGAAGCTTTTGCATCTGTTAATGACCTGGTGACTTCTATGTTTGTTCCTGTTTTGTTCTCTCTCTCTCTCTCTCTCTCTCTCTCTCTCTCTCTCTCTCTCGTAGAGGTAGAGGTGTGTGTGTGTGTGTGTGTGTGTGTGTGTGTGTGTGTGTGTGTGTGTGTGTGTAGGCTAGAGGTCAATGTTGAATTTCTTCCCAAATTGTTTTTCACCTTATTTATTGAGACAGAGTCTCCTTGAACCCGGACTTTAGAGATTTGACTAGACCAGCTGATCAGGAAGCTCCAGGGATCTGACATCTCTACTCCAATCCCCTCAATGTTGGGATTATAGATGCACACCATTGCACCTGGATTTATTCTTTTAAGGTAGGTAGGTGCTGAGGATCCGAACTCCAGTCTTCATGTTTGGGTAGCAAGCACTTTACTAACTGAACCTTCACTCCAGCTCCCTTTTATTTTTTTATGACTTGTTTTGGAGAAGGGATTTCATTTTGTAGCTTAGACTAACCTAGAACTCATTATGTTGGTCTTGAACTTGTGATCCTCCTGCCTCTGCCTCGCAGGTGCTGAAATTAAAAATGTGAGCTACTATGTCTGGCTTAACTTCCATGCTAAAATTTTTAAAAATTTCATTTTCTCTGTGTGTGTGAATGTTTTTGCTGGTGTGTATGTCTGTGTACCACTTTCGTGCTGTGCCATGAAGACCAGAAGAGGAGACTGAGTCCCCTGAAACTAGAGCTATAAATGGGTGAGCCTCCCTGTGGGTGCTGGGACCCACCATGGGTCCTCTGGAGGAGTAGCAGCAGTGCTCTGGACTGCTCAGCCATCACTCCAGCCCCTCAAATTCCATGTATTTAAGTGCTATCATTGTATAGCTCTGACCTTAGGATTTAGAGAAGAAACTTTTTCTTGAAAATCAATTCACTTAAGGTCTTTGATAGAAGTTAAGTATATTTAAAAAACTATTTTTTTTCTATTGAACTGTTTTGTTATTTGATACCATTCTTTTTTTCCCTCAAAGAGAATGAGTTATGAAATCTCTAGGACTAGAGCATGAAACAGAATGTTTCCAGGGTTGCTCATTTCTAGCTGCAGCTCCATCAGACCAGCCTAGATTAGAATGTGACAGTAGGGGTTCGGAGTCTCTTGGAATGAAGATTTCTAACCACTTAAAGTATACAGAAGAGAAGAGCAGTTGGCTTCTATTGGAATGGAAAGTAGAAAATACAGATGTCAAACCGTTTGGTGAAATGATGGATGATAGAGGGATAATAATAGGGACCTGACTCAAAAGTTATGAAAAACACAGGTGCACGGGGTGTGTCTCAGAGCATGAAGGATTCAGAGCGAACATCCCGGGAATAAATGCGGGAGGGAAATGACTGCCAAATAGGAGCGCCGACACTCTCACATACTTCAGGTACTTCAAATGAGCCAGGCAGTTGTCAAGGGCTGTACTAATTGTCACTCACCCCATCTCCTTAACAGTCTTAGGATGTGGGCACATTTATGATCCAAATTGAAGAGCAAAGTCATTAGTACTAAGCCCGAGGTCACACACTAGCAAGTGGTTGAGTCAGGACTTGAGCCCGAGTGCCTCAAGCCTGGAATATCTGATTGTAGTTACCAATTTACATTCTCTTTCTCCTTCACTTTATGCTCATGCTGTGCTAACTTCATCCTTAAGGGGGAAGTTAGGTCTGCTTTAAATTCCTGCATGGAAAGCTTGCCTTTAGAAATTTCCATGGGAATATTTTTGGGGAGAATTTTAGGATGCTATTTACATCTTATAATCCCACCAGGAAGACATGGTCTTCCCATATATTATATAATAAATTTGATTTCGTGAAGATTCAAGGATTTGGCTGTGAAGCAGTTCATGCCAGTGTCTAGGTTCCTAACCTACTGTACTACTGAGTGTTAGAAGATTTCTATGGCAGTAAGAAGTGTCGGGGAGAGGAGGTTATTTGTGCATGAAGCCCTATTTCCCGCAAGTGACTCTAAACTCTTCTAGTCTTAATAGTAAAGAATTTCATAGACAGATCCCACACATATCCTGAGTCAGATGTCAGTTCTACCTGAGGGGCCCTATAGCTGGGGGTAGCTGTGCCCTCGAGCCCCAGGCTATGGTCTTTGGTTATCTGTGGCTCCAGCAGATCCAACAGTCTAGAAAAATGTGTTTTTCTTGGACATGAGATTACTCTTACAACTTAAGAAGGGTGAAATTGGTGCTCATACAATCAGATGGAGTTGCCTTTGAGTTCACAAATGTATTAGTGTTGAATGTTGCAGTTTTTTCTGTAAAAGTCTCTAATTCTGAGATGAGAGGTCCTGCAGAATTTTATCTTTGACTTTCTAAAGATGCCCGATCTCTTACGTACCTTGTTGACTCTGGCATTGTACAACCAGCAATAAAGGACAGGCAGAGCCCCTCTTGGTTTCTGCTCTGTGACCACAGGGGTAAAGCATGATCCCTAATAGGCCTTTTGGTTCTGGGATGAGTCTTCCTTGTGGAATCGGGTCAGATGCAGATGACCCATCTGTTCTCTTAAGAAGAAATGCACAGGTGTGTAAGAGGCAGGCCCAGCTCAGTGTTCTGACTTTGGGCTCCAGTTACTGATTATCTCAATCATACAGTATGACCTTGAACACTTTGAGTCCTCTAAACACCTCCCTCTGGTCATCTATGAAATGAGGCTAATGGTGATGACCTGTCAGCGGTGGGGTGACAAATCATTGAGGCGGTACAGGCAGAGTGCTCAGCAGAGGGCCAGGCTCGTGGAAAGTGCTCAGTAAATCCTGTCCCTTCTTGGTTGTATTATGGATTCTGGGGACTCAGCAGAGCCCTGTTAGTTACTGCAAGAAAGCGCAAGAAGAACATTACTAGGTTGACCAATTGTTTTCATTTGTCTTAGTTACTTTTCAATTCCTGTAACAAAACACCATGACCAAGGCAACTTATAAAGTAAAGCATTTAATTTGGGGCTTGTGGTTTTGATGGTGAGTCCATGGTCATTATGGAAGAGAGCATGCCAGCAGGCAAGCAGTCATGAAGCTGTAGTAGTAGCTGAGAGCTTATACGTTATCCACAAGTTGAAGGTAGAGAGAGCTAGCCAGAAATGGCATGGGCTTTTAAAACCTTAAAGCCCACCCTCAGTGACACATCTCCTTCAACAAGGCCACACCCCCCCCTCCTTGCCAAACAGTCTCACTAACTGAGGACAGAGCATTCAAATATATGAGCCTATGGGAGACATGCTTGTTCAAACCATTACACCATTTATCTAGGATAGAGGTATTTCCCAAGACATGGTACCTTAATTGTCTGTAAAAAAAAAATTAGAAAATTTTTGGGTATATAGGGTGAGCCAGTTACTCTAAGGCCTATTTCATGACCCCAAACTATGTTTAGAGTGACCACCCTGCACATGCTATGTAATATCTGAAAATTAAATATGCAAGTCATATTTCTATGAGTGAAAAAGATTATCAGACATTTGGCCTGGATTTAGAATAGCTTTCTGCTCATTTCTGAAAAATTTGATACTAAAGGAAAACAAATTTTAATATCAGTGTCTGAAGAGACTATCAAAGGGATGATTCATGGGAGTAGGGTTGAGATTATGAGATCCTGCAAGGGATGCTGAGGCACTGGGTGCCTGGAGCCCTGGGGCCCCATCAGCAGCTTTAATCTGTAATGGCCCGGGTAGGAGTTGGCCTAGTGGAGTCCTTTTTTCTACTGCCCTGAGATTTAGAAGGCTGCACAAGCGACTGGCTCCTTGGCCCTCTAGTTTTGTGAGCTCTTCAGATGGGGAGTGCTGGACGGAGCTTGTCTGGCAAGAGGAGAAGACTATGTTCTTTGCCCTGCTCCCCTCGTGCCTCACTGTGTTTTTCTTGGTGTGGTGGCGTTCTTCAGTGGAAGTCTTTCTCAATGTGTAGTCTCTAGTTAGCAGCATCAGCTTCCTGTGGGGGACTTTCCAGACATTCAAATTTTTGAGATTCATCTCAGAATTACTGAATTAAAACCCGTAGACTGGAGCACAGCAACTTGTGTTAAAATGCCTCCCCCACCAGGTGACTTTGATGGATATGGAAAACTGAAAGCTGCTGGCCTAGAAAGCAAAGATACATGGCCCACCTTGGGGGACCTGTGGCCATTCAGGTACTTCTTGTTACGTAGGTGTGTCGTACTCCCAGGTCAACTGGTCCAGAGAGCTTTGCTGTCTTCAGTTATAGCACTTTGGAAACAATTGGCTTAATTATCTTGGTGTTTTTTTAAATAATGATTTCTACTAGAATTCATGCGCCAAGATGTTGGGCTTTTGTCCTGTTCACTGTTGATTTCCTGTGCCGTCCACAATTCCTACACATAGTGTGAGCTTACTGTGAGTGAATAAGTCATGATTTCAGACTCGAGTTGAAGATCATGTGTTCTGTCTTTTATAGTAACAGTTGATTTATCTTACAGCTACCAATCAAACATCCCCAGCAATGTTTCCACTTTCTGAAAGAAAATAATAGTTGATGATTTATAGAAAGAATACCTGAAGTGCCCCAATGCATACCAGAAACCATGGCACAATGTCTGTGTCACCCAGTGCCCCACTTAATCTTCATGGAATCCCTTTGAAGCTGCACCACTCCAAAGCAGTGTACCTAATATTCTTGAGGTTATGAGGACTACTCCCAGATGACTGTTCACTGGCAGAACCTGGGCTTCAGTCTAGCTTGTAGCCACTTGCAGGGCAGTGTCCTTTTCATTTCAACATTGTGCAAGATTCAAAAGAGCCTTCTGGATTGTAAAGAACAAGTGCATTGTAAAAGAGTGATTTGACCTCAAATACATTTTATCTGAGGTCACCCAACATGTTTGGAAAGGAAATAGACAACGGAGTCCAAGAGAACAGAACTCAGTCTGTGTTCTCCGGCAAGTTACTGTACCTTCTTGAGCCTTGGTTGACTGTGTGTCTGCCAGTGATTCTACCAGCTGGCAGGAGTTTTGTAAGCATATAAAATAGTTTCATGGGGTTGGTTATAATATCTAATTAATACACAAATTATATGATAAATCTCAATGTCATGCATAGATCTGAGTTTGCTCTTTGCTAGGAAAATTTGTTAGACCTCACAATCTCTGGAGACATTTTAATTTCCATCTGGATGGGAATTCTTATCATCCTTCTTTCTTTCTGTGTGTCCTCAGGGAAAATAATTTGTCCTTTTTCTGAGTACCTAGTTTCTTCATCAGAAAATGAGGATAATTGTGCTTCTCTCATTGGATGATTGTGAGCATAATGTAAAGATGTAAAATAGTGGCTAGACAGTGTAGAAATTATGATCATGCTAAGTGTGAATTTCCTCTGCCTGTCAGATATGGCTGTGTCTCACTGCTGTGTATTGACGTACAGATATGCACCTGAATTGGTAGGTACCAGGCATGGTCTTATTTGGGAATGGCAAGTGGTAACCAGATATCCCTTCAAAATCCTTTCTTATTTTCTCCAGAGTCCTACTGTTTAGGAGGCTTGCCTTCTCTTGCACCACACAGAGCTGAGAAAGTGGCCAAAGTGATGTTGAGCACACGTAGAGACCTCTTGTCTTTTCTGCCCCAGACTCTCCTCCAGTGGCTAAAGTTTTATAAGAACTTTTAATAAGTTTGTATCTGATACACTGAGCTCAGAGGGTTTAAAAGGAAGGGTGACCTGCTGTTCCTGAGAAAGAGGCTTGCCAGGGAGTTAAATAAAAGGAGTGACAGCCCGATTGTTAGAGAAGAGTTAGGAAAACAAAAAGAGACACAGTAGTGAAGTTCCAATAAACTCAGTAGCCAGAGCTTCTGGGTCTGCGGGCAGGGATGGCTGTGTTCCTCTAAGACCCCACCTATTGCTTTGCTGAGATCCTGGCAGTCATGACCATAGTGTCAGGGGAAGAAAACAGGTGTGAGCTTGTCATACAGTGACTCATTTTTTCTAACTTTGACTTATAAGAAGTGACTAAATTATTCTGTCAAGTTCCCATGATTCTCTTTTATAATGCTCCACTTTCAGGCACATCCTCCTGGCAGATCCTTGCTCTTCTCAATGGCTGTTGAGTCTTCAGTGACAGAATCAACCCAAGGCCCTCTGGGAGTGGAACGTTGGGAAGATTCTGAATCTGCTGTTTAGATCCTGAACCTGGGGTGAACACTGAGGCCCCCTTATGTCATGAAAGAGGGTGGGGAAGTATGTGGATTGTTTTTAATGGCTTTCCTTACACAGATTGTCTTGTGTTCGAATGATGTCTTCAGACTCAAGACCTTAGATCCAAGTGTTTAGAGGAGTAAGTGACTTAAAGGATTAAACTGTAGCTTTCTGGATGGTTCTGTTGTAGAGTCAAGCTGTCATAGAAGTAGCTTGAATGGAGGTATAGCAGATGAGCGAGTAGCAATAGGAGAAGATGCACAAAGGAGTGTAAGTTGGAGGGAGAGAGCAGGGAATCTGGGTGGTGTCCAGCACACAGTCAAGGGACTGGGCACATGCCCACTGGGCTTGGCTGTATCTGTTTCCTTGGACAACAGAGCTTCTTCTCTTCTTCCTCTGACTTTTTGAAAAATTTCCTTGAACTATTCATAAGGGGAGTGTAGCTGGAGATTTCTCCAGTCCTGCCGGGGCCCATAGCCACTCAGACCCAAGTAAACACACAGAGACTTACATTACTTATAAACTGTGTGGCCATGGCGGGCTTCTTGCTATCTAGTTCTTATATCTTAAATTAACCTATACATCTATACCTTGCCACATGGCTCGTGGCTTACCGGTACTTTATATCTTACTTCTCATGGTGGCGGTGGCTGGCAGCGTCTCTTGACTCAGTCTTCCTGTTCCCAGAATTCTCTTCTCTGCTTATCCTGCCTATACTATACTTCCTGCCTGGCTACTGGCCAATCAGCATTTTATTTATCAATCAATCAGAGCAACACATTCACAGCATCCCCAGCAGGGGAGCAAGTTTACAGCCTAGGGTTTCAGTTCAAAATAATGTTTATTTTCCATGGGAGATACATATAAGCAATTTCTGATGTTTGGATAGCAAACAATGAAGTAGTAACTGCTAGAGACACTTCCTGTCTCTTGATGTCACTGTGATTCAAATGGTCTGGGGAAGCCTTGGGGTGTGGAACTACTTAACTGTACCCTGGTTGTGGTGCAAACCAGGTCAGGTTCTGTCATGACCTCTGCCTCTTAACTTAGAGAGGTCTGTGAAACAGTTTGACATTTCTCTTTGTTATTTGCATCAAAGGGAAAGACTTAGCAGCTGATGCTTTTAGCAAGAAAGGGATACACATTGGTTTAATGTAGAGATTAGTGTCCAATATATTTCAAATGTGCAAAAAATTTCTTTTTTTATTGAGAATTTTATACATATACATAATGTGTTTTGATCAAATACACTCCCCATTTCCTCTCCTCTAATTTCTCTCATCTCCCAAACTACCTTTCCCTCCAAGCTTCATGGTCTGTCTGTTTCTCTCTCTGTCTCTGTCTCTGTCTCTGTCTCTGTCTCTCTCTCTCTCTCTTTCTCTCTCTCTCACCCAGTGAATCCACCCAGTGCTGCCTGTATGGTAGAGGTGGTATGGGTGTAGGACCATCTGCTGGAGCGTGAGTAGCCTTCCAGCAGCTGTATTTCCCTCCTCTCCCAGAAGTCCTTGGTTTCCAGGAGCTTCTCAGCTAGGGGAGGGATATCATGAGCTCCTACCCTGCCTATGCTGGGATTTCAGCTGGCTTGATCTTGTACAGGTCTTGTGCTTGCAATCATAGATGCTGTAAGTTGATATGTGCAACAACCCCATCATGCACAGCAAATAGTATGTCTTTCTTTCTTTTGTAAGGTCTCATGTAGCCCAGACTTACCTTGAACTTTCTGTATACCTGAGAATGACCTTGAACTCCTGGAGCATTTGCCTGTATTCCTGAGTGCTGAGATTATAGATTTGAGCTGCCACAACTGGTTTATGTGGTGCTAGGGATTGAAGGTTTTATGAGTGCTAGATAAGGACCTTATCAGCTGAGCTTCATCCTCAGCCTTCTAAAGGTGTGCACTCTTATGGCGGTGCAGTAAGAGGTGTGTAGAAAGTTGACATCATAATTTCTAGATTGGATGAGTTGAGAAATCCAAATTGAATTGAGAAAACCAAAAATGACGGTTTTGACTCTGTTTAACTGTCCCTGCATAGCAAAGTCCACCAAATTAGCCACTTAATATACATTTATCATCTCCCAATTCTGTGAGTCAGTGATCTGAGAATAACTTACCTGGGTCCTTTGCTTTTGGGTTTCCTTCAAGGCTTCCTTTAAGGTGTCAGACTGGGCTATGAGCTCATCTGAGGTACTGGGGAAGGAACTGGTTTTGTGTTCTGGGAGTTGATGGCCATATTAATTTCTTTTGTAGGTTTTTGGATTGAGAGCCTTGAATCCTTGGGGCTGTTAGCTAGAAGCCATCTTCAGTTTCTTGCTGCAAGGATCTTCCCAGCATAGTATCTGGCTTTATACTCCCACCCCAAAGTAACAGAAAAGATACCCCATCACCTTTACCATGTCTACTTGTTAGAAACTAGCTCTTAGCCTTCCCACACTGAAGGGAAGGGTATTAGACATATTATAAATGCTCTGGGGTATTCATTGGAGGTCTTCTTGGAGCCTTCCTTCCATAGACTCACATCTCAAAACCTCCTTTAGCATACTTTAGACCCTTGTTACAAAAGGTTTTGCTTCTTTAGGTACAAGAAAGGTTGAAATTTAACTAGAAAACTGAAAGAGGGGAGTGGAATATCCTGATAAACTTGCTGAAGTTACTTAGATATCTGATGAAAGCTTTGAAATATGTGGCATCCTCTTGGCATCACTATAACCCAAAAGTAGTAGGTATTTCTTAGAACAAAAAAGAAATCGAGAGTCAGAAAGAAGCTTGAATCTGCTCCACTCTCACAAGGGTTCAAAACTGTTGGGTTTTAAAGTTGTAACAGTCATTGAGAGTAAAGGTTTTGCCAGGTTGATTGACATGGTGGCACTTCCTGTCTGCTGGGGGAGGGGCTTAACTGGGGCTGGACCAACAGTCTAGGCTGAATATCAAGATATCAAGGTGCAGCATAAATGGGAACAAAGGTCAAATGAGGCTCCAGAGCAGATGTTGAAATCCAGGGGACTGGAGACAAAGTAGAAAGGGGTTAGCTAAGAGCTGAGTCTCTGTTCTCTCACACAGGGAAGAATTGGTGAGAGCTGTACTTTTCTCCACTATTCATTCACATCTCCCCCATAGCATTGAATTTGGACTTTACAAAACCAATTGAAGCCATTGTACGCCGATGTCTGCCAACGCCAAGGCCAGTTTTTCTCTCCCCCCACCTTCGTCTGCACAGCTGTGATTGGAATTCTTTCAGCTTTCTCTTGTAGGATAACGATGAGTGGAAAATGGAAATGTGAAAATGCAGGTACTCGTGGTAATCTGTTCGAGGCAAAGATGGAGGCTGTCAGACGAACGGAAAGTGTTGACTGTTTAGCCGCAATTGGTTACTGGTCAGATGGCTTCAATTGGGAAGGGAAATGAAATGAAAGGACACACATGAAATGCTGGAAATGTATCTCCCAACTTCATTCTCCCAAGGCCAAGTTTAGTGAGAGAGGGAAGTGCAAAATCTTTAAAATCAGGGTCAGAGAATCAACACTGGGGAAACATAAAAACCTCCAGTGAGTCAAATGCAGAGAAATCAACAGATCCATAGAGCGTGTGAAAGGAGGATGGCTTGCTCCAGACTCCTTAATCAAGGGGACACTGTTCTGCTCCCTATTGACACGTTTTAAAGGAAGCTGATGACACCATCAGAGCTGCCACACAACTGCCAAAGGAATTTTTGAAAGCTTAAATCAGAGCAGACCCCTCCCTGTTTCAAGTTGTCCTGCTCTGCACTCTGATGCAAAGCTCTCAGCCCAAACCACTGCCTTCTGCCTGGTAGAGTGAGCTCCTGGTAATGTCCCCCCACCCCACTGCTGCCGTTCACTTGATTGATTGAGGTTAACCCAGGGATAGCAGACTGCATCCTGGGGAGCCCAGTATGACCTGTTGCCTGTTTTTGTATTACATGAGAATGAAAAACAGTGTTTCTGTCCTCAGGGGTTATGAAGATTATATGAACTTTGAATTTCAATGTCTGTAAAAATTGGAACATTACAGCTCATTGCCATTTGCTTCTGCATCATCTGTGGCTGCTTTCATGTTAGGGCGGTGGAACTGAGTATCTACAGTGAAAACCAAATGGCCTGTGACTGTAGCCTGGCTGTTCATAAAGATGGGCCACTAGCCCCTGTTCTTACCACAGTGGGAGTCTTTCTTTTTCAGGTCAACCTGTGACTACCTCAGGGCTTTTACTCTGTGTTCTATCTGTTCTTCATTTTAGATATATTATTGCTTTTATTTGTATGTGTGTGTGTGTGTGTGTGTGTGTGTGTGTGTGTGTGTGGTCTGTCTGTATGCTTGTGTGAGTGTATGCAACATGTACAGGTACCCACAGAGAACAGAAGAGGATGTCAGATCCACTGGAACCAGTTATAGGAGGTTGTGAGGTCTTGGGTGCTGGGAACCAAACTCAGGTCCTCTGGAAGAGCGGTACCAGCAGACCCATCTCTGAGAGCCATCTCTCCAGACTCTCCTTTTCCTCATCCTTTGTAATTTCTATCCAGTTATTTCTTCTTTGTTTGCTGTTCCCATTTTCTCGTGATGTTCATTGGTTAGTAGCATCACTTATCTCAATGTCTTTCTTTTCTTACTGGCTTGTTTATCCCACTGGAAAGCAAAAGAGACAAATAAAATTCCCTTTTTGATTGCTGTCTAGAAAGTGCCTGGCTGTCCCTGTGCAGAGATGAAAGATTTAAGTTGCTGCTGCAAGGGTCTGCTATTGGTGGGGTGGTGAGTAGTCCACTTGCCTCTAGTCAGGGATGTTTCTGGCAGCCCTGACCCTTGGCTGTGCTTAAGGGATGGGAAGTATTGCTGCCTGGACTGAGCTGGTATCCAGTGGCCATCATAAAAAGCTAAGCCCTTTGGTGTGATGGGAACCATACAGACTGAGCTCCAGTGATGGGAGGGGAGGAAGGTAAAACATGGCAGCCCCAGACTAGAATCCCAAGACTTCTATCCTCGCTGCTTCTGGAGTAAGGGACCATGGAGACTGCCCATGCACATCTGCCCTTGCAGAGAGGCAAGGTCATGCTCCCCAGGGACATTGCTTGATGAACACTTCAGTGACCCGGGCTGGGAAAACACAAAACAGATTTTGCTTCTGCAGAAACCCATGGCTGCTCTAAGTTTTCTGCTCATGGTATCATGGTTAGGAAGGGAAAAGGTGATTGGGAGTGAGAGATGTTGGCTCTGTCACCTGTAGATTTCTGGCTTGTGCCTTGATTTTCTTATATGTCAAAGGGATATAATGACAAGAGCCACTTCATAAAACTGATGTGGGATTATGAGAGTCAACACATAGATGAAGCACAGAGCAAGCATCCAATGCCAGCTGTTGCCACAGTCATCATTATCTGGTCCATTGCCCTTGCATGCCCACAAATGATGTCTTATAAAAGTTTCAACTCCTGATATCAAGTGCCATTCATGGAGTAAAACTCAGAGTCTCAGTATGTGTTTCTGTTTTGTCTGGTTTTATCAACCCCCCCCCCATGTGTAGCATGGTTATTTAATTACATCTCCCTGCTTCCTGCCCTCCAGTTTCCAAAGCAGGAGTCACCATATTAGCATGGTAATGTGGCAGTAATAACCTACCACGTCTGTGTAAATAAGAAACATCTGTGCAATATTTATGACCCATAAAACATAGTTACACTCTAAAATGTTGTTCTAATCCCAAGTAGGTCATTGTGATGGAGCCGTGATCTGAGGACCCTCCTGGGGCCTCCTGCTCAGCTTGCCGGGGTCTGTGCCAGCCGCCCAGATGGGAGTGGGCAGTGCCACATGGCAGTTGGCAAGGGGCAGGCTCCTGAGGGGATTTTATGTCCATCAGAGCAAAAAAAAAATGAATTGCCTTTTTGCAGCAAAAATGGGGTAAAGGTGCTTTTTATCAAGAGCAGCCAGCTTTGGGTTGTGCGCAGGGTTTAGGATCTCTGGGCATGCTGTAGCGAGTGTGGAAGCTTGGCATAGTGTCCTGACACCATGAACATTTGGTTTGTGCTGCCTGTGGTGCAGTTTTGCAAGAGCATCCAGAAGACTCAGAATCCAGGTTGTAGCCCAATCTTAGTAATTGTGCATGGAGCCGCAGTGGGTGATTTCTGAAATACCTGTCATTCTCTTTGGTCTTAATTCTCTCTCTGATTTCCCACCTAATCTTCTCAGTGGCTCATGTGCTTTTATAAGCCAACTTACAATTCTTTTGTGTGTTGTTTTTGTGTTTATGCAGGCACATGTGTATGCCCGTGTGTGTGTGTGTGTGTGTGTGTGTGTGTGTGTGTGTGTGTGTGTGTGTGTGAGAGAGAGAGAGAGAGAGAGAGAGAGAGAGAGAGAGAGAGAGAGAGAGGGAGAGAATGCATGAGAGGCCAGAGATTAGTGTTGGGAGTCATCCTAAGTTATTTTCTATGTTAATTTTTGAGGCAGGGTCTCTCACTAAGCCAGGAGCTCACCATTCAGCTAGGCTGGCTGGCCAAAGAGATATAGTGTCCTGTCTCTGCTACTGCAGCACTGATGTCCATGTACTGCCATGTCTGTGGCTATTATGTAGGTTTTGGGGATTCAAATTCAGGTCCTTGTGCTTGTATGGCAGACAGTTTCCTGACTAAGGCATCCTCCCTAGGCCCTATGCCTAGGATTTTTATGTGTGTTCTGAGGATCAAACTTGGGTCTTTGTGCTTGCATGGCAAGTACTTTATTGACTGAGTCATCTCTCCCATCTCTAACTTAGAGATTATTTAATGAACCCAAAGCTCTTCCTCTTTCATGCTACTTGATGTGTCCTTAAACTCTGCAAACTCATTTGCAAGTTTAGCTAAGGGGAACATAAGTCAAAAGACAGATTTATCAAGTTCTGTGTTCTGTAAACAGAGTGTCACAGGACTCAGCGATAATTTCCCATGAAGGGTCAGATTAGTAGCCACAGAAAAAAGTGAAAACAAAGGGACTTGGCTGTAATTCAGTAAAATATTATAAAGTGGGAAGCTGGCCAGAGGCCCATGGTTTTCAGATCTATCTATCGGTGGTAGAACATCAAGCTATAAACGGGTTCTGGTGTGATGATACATGCCTGTAATCCCAGTATTTGGGAGGATGAGTCTGGATGACCGAGAGTTTGAGGCAAGCTTGAGCTGTATGGTGAGGTCTTGTCCCAGAAGATGGAGGAGAACTAGGAAGAAGAGATAGAGAAGAAACAGGAGGAAGTATAGAGAAGAAACAGGAGGAAGTAAAGAGGAGGAAGGGGAGGAAAAAGAGCAAATAAGTCAGTTACCAAGTGTCCTTCTTGGTGAATTGTCGTCACAAAGTGACCTTCCCATAACCCTCATGCTAAGGCCGTGGAGCTGAATATGACAGAGGTTTTAAAAGTAAAAAAGTATTTTATTTACTTGTTTAGTCGTGTGTGTGACGTGTGTGCCAAACCTGTGTGTGCAAGTTAGAGGACAACTTGTGCGAGTCAGTCCTCTCCTTTTACTACATGGGTTCTAGGGAATCAAATTCTGGTCCTCAGACTTGGTGGCAATCACCTTTACCCAGTGAGATGGCTCACTGGCCCCTGGATCAGTATCTTACATACCTGTAAGGCCCTACCTAAGTGTTACCTCTCCTTATAACCCAAAAGTAACCACGATTATGGCTTCTAAACATAGTATATCTTGGATTATATTAAACCCTGTATAAAGGAGCATTGGACTTTCCCCTAAAATATTGTTCTCAAGAGGTGGACCTGATGGGTAGCTAGTGTGGGCTTACCTGTGAATTGGATTTATGTTACAATCAGATTGTTTGTGTCCTTTGGGCTTCAGTTCATTTACCAGCAAAATGGGACCAGCAGGCTTGTGCTGGTCTACTCAGAATAATCAATAGGATACTTACTGTGTGTGAGATGCTCAACTCAGTCCTAGACAGAACCTGTCTGATTTTTTATTTTTCTTACACCTCTGCGTGTGACAGTGTTCCCCTCTGGGCCTGTTATTCCCTCTGCACATAGCAGGTATAATCATCAGGCCTCACTGTGTGTTGGTAACCCAGTCTGGTCAGCCTCAGTTTGGTCACCTTCTCTCAGATCCATGCTGGCTGCCTCCATGAGGTCTCAGATGCTGTACGGTTTTCCCAGGACGCCAAACAAATGGCCCTTGTGGGGGATTCCTGGCATGGGGACCTCCCAGCTCGTTGGTATTCTGAGGACTTCTTACTTACACATAAGCACTTGTCTCTCGGCTGAGGCTGCATTGCTGGGTTGGCTGGCAGGTTGCACCAGGCAGCCCTGCTTCCTGCAGGGGATTGGGGATGGGATTTTTCAATGCAAGGGAGGGAAGGCAGGGGGATAGCTCCTCTATGGATCTGTGGCTAGTGGCCCAGCAATATGCATAGCAGTGCTGGGTGGAATCAGATTAGGAATGAAGCCATCTTCACCAAGCAGGCCTTGACCTGGGTGCAATAAACCACAGCAGCAGCAGCAGAGTTAAACATGCCTAGGGGCCATGAATTGTCTCTTTCACGCTCAAAGCATCTCCCCTTCTCTGTCTAGAAAGGAATATTTTGAGGGTCATTTTCGATGTTGCTGAGCGTATTACAGGGAAGAGGTGCTCTGCAGCCGGATTACAATGCCATAACCAGAATGTGCTCTGTCAAAGGACAGGGGAGCCGCCATCATCTCCCTTTGTGTGGGAAGGCTGGAGTTGGTGGAGATGAGAAGGAGAAAGGAGACAGCCATTCTTCATGGCTGGGATCCTGCCTGAGGCTCCGCCAGATATTACTCTGCAAAATAAAGGCTATTGGCTCGGAAGAGCGATACTCCTGCCATTTTACAGGTAGAAAGCTTGAGGTTGAGAAACGAGGGATCTATTGCCCGGGTGTTGCGGAACAGAGCCATGTTAGTCATAGTGTTGTAGAAGATATGGGGTGCCTGCCTGCATCCTTAGGGGGCATTCCCTCTGCAGTGTGACCAGGAGATTGGCAGATTGATTCCCGACTGGATCTCTTCAAAACCAGAAAGAACGCCCTCCCCCACCCCTGCAAGCATCTCTCAACGAGTGGCCCTGGACAGTGATCCAGGGACAGGAGGACTGGTACCCCAGTGCTCTCATGGCACAGGTGTGTGTCTGACACTGGACCATATGATGGTTCGTCTTCCTCACTTGGCTCTCAGTTTCCTTGTCTGTGAGGTGGATGTTGCCAGGCTTCGGTGCTCATAGAAAATAAGACCTTTACCGTTCCTGAGACAGGGGTAAAGGGAAGTTCCCCGACAGGCCCTTTCCCTGCATGGAGGCCTGAGAAGTACACCCCGGCCTCAGTCATGATCACTGGTGCATGGGTGCAGCACAGGGAACATGTGATGGTCTCAGAGCAAGAGGTTTTGAAGAGCTTCCTCGGAGGGATGGTGACAGCAGAGGTGTTGCTTCTGCAGAGGGGAGCCTGGCGAGTGACTCGGCTCCATCTGTGGTCAAGTCCTGTGCTGAGGGCTCAGCCCGAGATATATATTTGGTTTTTTTGAGACAGTGTTTCTCTGTGTAGTTTCTGTGCCTGTCCTGGATCTCACTTTATAGACCAGGTTGGCCTCGAACTCAGAGATCCGCCTGGCTCTGCCTCCCAGGTGCTGGGATTAAAGGCATGCACCACCACTGCCCGGCCAGCCTGATAATTTCTAAGGAGTGAGAAATGAGTGTAAGTTCTATTTATTTATTTATTTACTCCCTCCCTCCCCTAGTGTAAGTTTTAAAAGCGTGTTATGAGGGCTGCCCCTCCTGCAGGAGAGCAGAGATGGGTGCTCTTTCCTTCCTCCACAGCTCTAAGCACGCAGAGGTGTACCCATCTCCGGAAGTAACTCCACAAGTTACCTGGCTCTGAGGGGCTGACTGCGCTCCGGAGCCTGTGAACCTCGTGTGTCCTGCTTAATTCATTTATTCCCTGTCTCCTCGGTACTGAGCTTGTTCCCGGCCTCCCTAGCAATTCAATCCCATTGAAATCACCGTGACTGATCACTATAATCTTTTTATTCAACCTCTTAAACAAATGAAGCCAGGTACCCGAATGGAGGCGGCATGGCACATGACTCTGAGCAAGGCGTTCAGGAGAGCTGTATTGTCTGAAACTACATTCCATTATTTGAGGAAGGATGAGTATCTCTCTCCCTGTTTATCTCATTTCTTTCTTTGATTTCCCCCTCCCTATTCGTTAATGTTTTGTCTGTGGTGAGTATGAGCAGAAATGAAGTCAAACTAGAATAAAAGGTAGATAGAGAACTGCCCTCTGTTCCCATTTTAAGGATCCTCTGGGTCTAGAGGTGACGCAGACGAGGGACTGATCTCCTCTATTGAGGGTGAGCTAAGTTAGGGGATCTTGGTCTTAGAGTACAACCAAGATTTCACCATCATGAAGCACAAGAAAGTGAGAACCAGAAGGAATTGCACAAAGATGCAGAACTGTGGCTTAGTCTGGCAGGCTCAAGGACCTGTCAGTGAGCAGGGAAGGCTGGGATAGAGGATGGAAATGAGGCTGGAGATCCAGGCATGGCTTCCATCTCACTCTGGAAGGTCCTGCTACTGGGTGTCACCAAAGAGTCCCGAGGGCCACAGGAAGCCATGGGAATGTTCTCTGTAGGTGAGTGACATCATTTAACTTGCTTTTAAAAATAATCGCTGTTATGACTGGTGAAAGGTGGATTTGAAAGGTTGCATCCCTTATCAGCAACATCTAAGTGAGGGCAAGAGTGTGGAAGGCTCAGACCAAGCAAGCGTGGTCCTGGGGCTGGAGAGGTGACTCAGTGGATATAGGACCTGCACACACGGAGATCTGGGTTTCCATCCCCAGAACCCATGTGAGATCCAGGCCCAGCCTGTCCACCAGTCGTCTTGGCAATGGGTGGAAGGTTGGTGACAGAAACAGGCCTAGCCCCAGAGCTTGCTGCCAGACAGTCTAGCCAAATCTGTGGGTTACAGGTTCAGTGAAAGACTCCAGCTCAAAAAAATAAGGCAGAGAGACACCGAGAAAGACATCTGACGTTGACCTGTGCATGTGCACACACCAGGCTCACTTACACGTACACATGTGCACACACATACACTACCCTCACACACATACATATAGATATGCACACACACAAGAAAAGAGTAGGTCTCTCTCTCTCTCTCTCTGTGTGTGTGTGTGTGCACATGCATGTTCATGTGATGTGATAGTTGATGAAGGGGTAGATTTGGCATTACTTCATCAGTAGGCAGATGCTGTGAGAACGGATTCTGGGACATCCCACTAGTCAGATCCTTCCTGTAGAATATGAACACAGCAGGAGTCATGATGTCCACAGACTTTCATCCTCTCAGTTGCACCCACATTTCTTTTCTGCCCTAATAAGAGACCAGCCCCCACTTCTCCAATACCTGAGCTTCATTTGTGGTGATATTGTGTTCCCCAAAATATTGTGCACCCTAATAAAGTTATCTGGGGTCAGAGAACAGAACAGCCACTAGATATAGAGGCCAGAAAATGGTGGCACACATGCCTTTAATCTTATCACTTGGGAGGCAGAGATCCATCTGGATCTCTGTGAGTTTAAAGACACACTGGAAACAGCCAGGCATGGTGACCTACTCCTTTAATCCCAGGAAGTGATGGCAAAAAGCAGAAAGGTATATAAGGCATGAGGACCAGGAACTAGAGTCTGGATAAGCTTTTAGGTTTTTGAGCAGCACAGTTCAGCTGAAAGGCATCCAGTCTGAGGAAACAAGATCAGCTGAGGAATTGGCAAGGTGAGGTGACTGTGGCTTGTTCTGCTTTTCTGATCTTCCAGCATTCACCCCAATAATTGGCCTCAGGTTTGTTTTTATTAATAAGGCCATTTAAGATTCATGCTACATTCATTTACTCAACCACGGCCAGTCTGTCTTTCCTGGCCACAGGGGTTGGCTTAGGGCTGGATTATTGAACCAATCAGTTCTCATACTTTTCTGAGTGTTGAAGTTGCAGTGAGTGGCATGTGAGACTGTCTGGACCAGTGAAGAGTAGAGAGGGAAACCAAGTCAGCCCTCTTCTTCCTGGTAAAATTACGCAGTGTGGATCTTGGTATTGTACCCATTCAGTCTGTATGTGTGTGAGGAGGGGTCAGCTCAGGATGATGCTGAGCCATGCAAACAGAACAAAGAGACAATCTGGATTATTGGCTCTGGGAGCTCATACATCTTCAACCCTTCTGGGGGTATGCACCTAGAAAACTTTTCAGTGTCTTAAGTCACCTCAGCTGCATTTCCCACCACACGTGGCTAAAAGCATCTTCCTGGGGCATCTGGCCAGAAGGGGTTTCCAGTGAGGAAAAGTCAACCAAGGAGGAGCAGGAGACATGAAAGGATAATAGTAAAATAATGGGATCTGGGAGCCATGGGCTGGGGAAGAGGCTCTGGGGAGTGATCCATGCCTTTGGCAGGCTCACTATACAGGTGGAATCACCAAAGGCCTGTACGGGTAGAATTGCCAAAGTCAGCTTTAAGGCATTAGACCCTACTGTGGCTTTTCAATATATGTTCATGTCTTGTCTGTGTTTACTTTTAGTCTTAAAGGCATGGAGCTGACCTTTACACAGACACACACATCGGCATATCAACTTACTTATTTGAAGAAAGTAAGATAAACATGAAAACTTACTTCATCTACCATTCTGTCACTTAATTTATCTAAGCTACATTTGTTCGATCATGGCCAATCTGCCTTTCCTGACCTTATGGAAAATAAGGATGTCTTTGTCTCTTTATCCCACTGGCTTTTCCATTTTATCCCATGCATGGCTAATTATTATTATTTATTCCATGTATATGTGTGTGTGTGTGAAAGGTGGGTTTGTATGTGTGTGTGAGTGCATACAGCTGTGCATACCTTTGGAGGCCAGCAGAGGGGCTGGGTGTCCTCTGTTCCTCTCCACCTTGTTCCTTTGAGGGCAGGGTATCTTGTGGAACTGAATTTTGTGTTTTTCAGCTAGGCTGGCAGCTAACAAGCCACAGCTTTTGTCTTACCTCCTTCACTGCTGGAGTTACAGGCATACGTGAAACCATGTTTGGTTTTTCCAAGGGTTTTGGGATCTGAACTCTAGTTCATGCCTATAGAGCAAGCACTCAGATGAGCCTTGCTTCTCTCCAGCTTCTACCGCTAATTGTTGTTGGCTGTCATGTGTACAGTTTTTTTACTGTCATATGTACATTTTTTTACATTTCCTATGAGCATATAAGTTTATACATGTTCTATACACACACAGAAATGGTGGGGAGGAGGGAGGGAGAGACACTCTCATGCCTGTGCACACGCACTCCCTCTTACTTGGTAGACACAGTTGCAATTATGCTTTACAAATGAGTGTCCAGTGTCCATGTGACTGTGTGAAGCTTCCTAGAGAGGGACATTCTGAGCAATGCTTCTGTGAGTCTTCATTATCCTCTCTCTACTCAGCTCACATTTGCCATGAGGTAAATACCCCTTATCCTTAGGACAATGACGGTATCCGATTTTAAAGAACTCTGAGCCTTTCCCTACATTTTCTTGGCCAGTGAATAACAGTATGAGAGAGAAATGGGGAGTAGATAAAACGTGATTGAGGGGTAAAAAATAGGAAACAGAGAAGTGAAAAAAAATCAGGGAAATGTTTAAGTAATACGATCTCTATTTCAGGTGTTGGAATTGAGAGCCAAGTGCAGAATGTTAAATGGGACATTTTCAGCGCTTGGGAGAGGTTTGATATATAGTGTGTAATTAAGAGGCTGGGGAGAGTGCCATTTTTTATGTCCCCCACTTGTCACTTGTGCAGATTTGATTTCAAATATGATTTCTGAGGTTACAAGGGTAATTAATCGTATGGACTCTTCCAGGAGATATCAGTCACCCATGTCACCCTCTGAATTGACAGTTCCCGAGCAGGAACAGATGAAGGGAAACATAAGGTGTTGTGGATGTGCTTACTTAGCACGGGTTGATTGTGTACCTACTATGTGCTGAAGACTTTGCTGCCCACACTGAGAATATAGCGGGATGGAAGGAACCTCACATGGTCTGTCAGGGGACAGAATAGATTGAAGCAGGCTAAGTTACACTAAGATAGACCTTTGATTTTAATTAATTAATTAATTAATTAAATAATAAACTTATTAATTAATTAATAAACTGTTTCCCTCCCCACACCTCCCTTCTGCCTCCCCCACAATCCACTCTTCTGTTTCTGTTCAGAAATGGGCATGCCTTCTATGGGTCTCAACAAAGCATGGCATTTAAAGTTGCAGTAAGACTAAGTGCTGTAGCAGGAATCTTAAAAGTTCTTATTAATAAAATCAAACCCGAGGCGAGTTATTGGGGTCCATGCTGGTAGATCAGAGAGACAGAACAAGCCACAGCTATCTCACCTTGCCAATTCCTCAGCTGGTCCTGTTTCCTCAGACTGGAAGCTTCTGTGTCCTCATCCCAATGAATCTCAGCTGAACTGTGTTGCTCCAAAGCCTGAAAGGTTAACCAGCCGAATGCTTAACCAGCCAAATGCTTCTAGTTTCTGGTCCTCACGCCTTATATATCTTTCTGCTTTCTACGACCACTCCCTGGGATTAAAGGCTGGCTTTCTGGGATTAAAGGCGTGTTGTGTCACCATGCTTGGTTATTTCCAGTGTGGCCTTGAACTCACAAAGATCCAGAGGGATTTCTATCTCTGGAATGCTAGGATTAAAGGTGTGAGTGCCACCATTTTCTAGCCTTTGTATCTAGTGGCTGTCTGTTCTCTGACCCCAGATAGATTTATTAGAGTACACAATATTTTGGGGAACACAATACCACCACAAAGTGCCTCCCCTTGTACTAAGGATGGGCAAGGCAATTAAGTATGAGGAATAGGGTCTCAAAGTGTTAGGGACAGCCCCTGCTCCCACTGTTAGGAGTCCCACAAGTAGACCAAGCTACAAAATTGTCACATACATGTAGAATATCTTCTAGGTCAGTCCCAGGCAGGCTCCCTGGTTGTTAGTTTAGACTGTGAGCTCCTATGAGCCCAGGCTAGTTGTTTCTGTGGGTTTTCTTGTGATGCCCTTGGCCCCTCTGGCTCATACAATCCTTTCTCTTTCTCTTTAGCAGGATTCCCCAAGCTTGGCCTAGTGTTTGGCTGTGGGTCTCTGCATCTGTTTCCTTTAGTTACTGGATGAAGGCTCTCTGATGACAATTAGGGTAGTCACCAATCTGATCACAGGAGATGGCCAGTTCAGGCTATGTGTCCACTGTTGCTAGGAGTCTTAGCTAGGGTCACTCTTGTAGATTTGTGGGAGTTTCCCTTGCACCAGGTTTTCCCGAGATGCACTCCAACCCCTACCTTTGGTTTTAAATCAGGCCTAACTCATGTTCCTCACTTGTGTGGAACTCACCTATGTGTCTTAATTTTGTCAGATAGTTATATATTATTTTAAGCTATAAATTCAAATTCACTTAAAGGAATAAAAAGACAAAAGCAAAAATTTCATCATCGACCTTACAGTATTGAGTTAGGCACCTTCATGCTCCAATGCATTTCTTTTTCATCTCTCTTGGGTAATTCATGCAATGTTGTCAAACATGTATTTGCTTAGTCTTTGAATCTGTTGTTTAACCTGAATAGGATACAGGTTTTTCCTGAACACTTTTGGCATTTGATGAAATAGCTGCTATGTTTAACATTTTGAAGTCTCTGTTGGTTGAAGTAACTCAAAAAGTTGAGTCAATTCTCACTTCTTAGGTGTGTGCCTAAAACTTCTTGATAGTCAGTTTTCTCATCAGAAGAGAGTTTTTCTTTTTTCTTTTTTTGCCTCCTCTGCCTTCTTCCCTCCCCTCCCCCCTCCTCTCCTGCCCTTTCCCCTCCCCTCATGGGCTTTTCTTTTCCTTGAAATACTCTACGATCTTGGCATATTGGGACATTTCTGTCCCATGCCATAGTGGCTATGTCCTCTTCACTCCATTGAGGTACCGAGGTCCAGTTTGTGATTTTGAATATTTAGATGGAGAATCTTTAGGACACTCAGACCATTGATAGACATGGCTGCCTTCATCTCTAGAGGAAGAGCATTCCATTTAACCACTGCTGTGGTAGTCCACCCTACTCCCCAGTGCCTTCTCTTGCTGGGGCTGAGAACGGTCCAGCAGTGGAAGACTCTGTGAGGCCAGGACAAGAAGTGAGGTTGTGCTTCCTGAGGAATGCTGAGTTGAAGGTCCAGTTGGGGCCACATAGCGCAGGTGTTACTGGCCACTTTGGTGTTGTTTAGAGGTCCATCTCAGAGCTTTGGTGTTCCAGTGGTTCCGTATCACGGACACTGGGGAGGGCAGCCTTCAGGATGTGGCTGATTGGGAGATGGCACACCTTGGCTTCAGGCAGTTGTGGCTGTGGGCAATTTTGTGTTCAGTCTTGGCAGAACTTTCTGTGTTCAAGAGAATGTATGAGTTCAGCAGTCTGATCAGAGATCTTGTTCTTTGAAATGTTGGTTAAGTTTTCAAGTCATTCTTTTGCACAGACCCAGTGAAACCTAAGTGTAGGTCACTTGTTAGTCAGGGATTATCTGCAAATTCACTTTAGATCTTAGTCTAGGAGTCCGCATTCCTCTCCACATCTCAAAGATGCTCACATAGTGCTTCCCCAGACCCTTTACGATTCTTTTGCTACTTAAACGAGTCCAGTTGTTGTCATGAGAGACTAAGAGAGCACAACGTTACAGGTGTTATGTGGCAGGTCAGATGAACTGTGATCTTGTAAAAAAAAAAACCACAACAGTGGTAAGTGTGGTTCATGATGTGTTAGTCACTGTGGGAAGCTCCCACTGCTTGATGGGTCTGCTCACTGAGACTATACACTAGCGTCTTTTGTGTGGGCTAGCTCATTTAATCCAAGTTATGAGTAAGGCAGTATATTTCTTCCACTATATGAAAGTTCTGTGAGGTTTCCTCGTAGCTCAAGGACATGTAGCTGGCAGGGACAGAGCCAGACTTGTCATCTGAGTATTCCACTCGACACAAGGTGGCTCTTCTCGAGTCCACGGAGGGGTTATTTCCTCCAACCCTAGGCTTTCACACATGCCTCCTTGGACCGGATCTTGATCATAGTAGGTCCCCTATAATTACCATTCTTGGTAATCATATTGTTTTGTTGGCTTTTCTCCAGTGGGTCGATTTAGCCCTGTGCAAGCAGTTTTCCCAAGCAGATAATGAGACTTCTTAAACCCAAATTTTCATGACAGAGTTTATTTTGGTGAAATTCAAAAGTAATGCAAATATTTACTAATTTTTCCTTTATTGAACCATAATACACAGGGGCATATTTTTAGAGACGATAAATCATTTCTTTCACAAAGGGATCTTGTGGAGAAAGAAATGCTGCACATTTAAAAATTATATACTCTTCTATAATTGCACAAATCAAACACGTGTATTATTTGTAATTACATTGGTAATATATGTAATTACATGAGAAAACAATTACAGCAAACTGCATTCCAAGAGAACATGAATCAAGATTTTTTTCCTATCTTCCCCTGGTTATTCTGCAGCATTAATTTGTCTCATAGAAGTAAGAATAATGCACAAATATTTTTTTAAAAGAATCCCTGACCTACCTTGGGCACTTTAAAGATATCTTGTGCAGACAGTGCTGAGATCTTGCAATCTTGGAGGTGAGAGCAAAAACTATCTATTTCTCCACTTTCACTGACTTGTTTTTCTTGCCTGCAAAAAAAGAAAAAGTGTAGCAGACAGTGTCTTTTGTAGGATGCCGATGCTCCGCCGCCACCGGTGCTGTTACTGCACATGCAGAATGGCTCTGAGTGGATAACTTTTCAACAATAACAACAACAGCAGCAGCAGCAGCAATGACGACAGCAACAGCAAGTCGTTGTACTCTTTATGGCTTCTGCAAAAATAACCAACATAGTTTGGAGGATAATACTCATGACCCATAGTGTAGTAACACATGTTCTTTTTCTTGTTTTTTAAAGAATTGTTACATTTATTTATTTATTGTAGGTGTGTGTGTGTGTGTGTGTGTGTGTGTGTGTGTGTGTGTTGGGGTACACAGATGCCATGTGCATATGTGGAGGTCAGAGCATGGCTTGAGGAAGTTTTTTTTCCCCTCCTTCCATCATGTGGGTTCCAGGGATGAAACTCAAATTGCCAGGCTTGGCGGCAAGTGCCATTGCCTACTGAGCCATCTTGCTATCTTCTTCTTCTTCTTCCTCCTCCTCCTCTTTTTCTTTTTCTTCCTCCTCCTCCTCCCCCTTCTCCCCCCCTCCACCTTCTCCTCAGGACATGGTCTCACTATCTAGCCCCGAATAATCTTGAACTCATGATCCTTCTGTCTCAGCCTCTATGTGGGTGCTTACCACCATCACCAGCCAAGGGATACGTGTTCTCTTAAAGAACTAAGGGACTAAGTGGAGCAGAGTAGTAAGGGCCATGACATCAGACGGGACAGCAGAGCCTTCTGGGAAAGGCAGCCCTGGTCCTTCAGACCCTACAGCAGAAGGCAGGGACTGGTTCCCACGGACTGTTGCTACTCACCATGGTGCTATCTAGAGCTCCATCTGAGAGTGTCTGTGTTCCAAGGGGGCTCTGGCTGACAGAGACATGGTGTGACCGGCTGGAAGGCAACACTCCTTGGCTCCACCCAGCTGCTGCCATGAAGGATCTTGGGCCTGGTACTACCAGTGCTTCCCACTTTCAAGAGGCTTTGTAAATCTACCCTTTAATGTGGACTCTCCTGATTTTCAGTTATGAGGAATATAAGTCATTGACCTCAGGAAAAGATTATCAGTGATTCCTTCATTTATCAGCCATGTGTGGAGCACCTGCTGTTTGCATCTGTGCCGGCCCCTAGGGTTTTGGAAATGATAAAATATGGTGGTTAAGAGATACATGAATAAAAGGACTAAGGAGCATATGACAAGAGGGGAATCCAGATGAACTTGGAAGGTGAGGATGAATTTAGAAGATAGAGGTAGCAATGATCCTGGGGGCATAGCTCTTGCCAGGAATGGGATGGTGGGTTGGTGAGAACACAATCCAGGCAGGATGACAGATGTGCCAGGGCAGTGAGGTGTGCATCAATGAGCTATCTTACAGGACATGTGTGTTCAGCAGAGCTGGGGGTGGGGGTTGTGTGTGGATACTGTGGAACATGGAGGCAGATCTTCCCCTGCCAGCTTGTGGTGTGAAAAGTATCAGTGATCTTCACCTTTAGATGGCATTTGGGAATTGATCACAGCCACTGGAGCGACAAAAGACAGTCCTTTGCTGCAAGACATTTTTTCTTTTGCATGTCTTGTGTGTATGGTGTGCATGTATGTATGTCTGTCTACATGCTGTTCAGACATGTGTGTTGGTGTACATGCATATATGCAGAGGCCTGAGGCTGACTCTGGAGTTTTCCTTGAATACTCTCTACTATATTCATTGAGGCAGGGTCTGTCAGTTGAACTCAGAGTTTGTGGTTTTGACTAACCTCTCCTGTCTATGCCTTCCGAGTGCTAGCATTACTGGCCAGCTACCACACACACTCTGCATGTACATGGAATCTGGAGACTTGCACTTAGGTTCTTACTCTTGCTTGGCATGTGCCTTATCCACTGAGCCATTGCCATGGGTCCTGGATGAAATAGTTTGTAGATGTAACCTCTTCTCATGGACATGGAGTTGCTCGCGGTGTCTACTGTGCCAGAAGGTATCTAGCTGGTCCAAGTGTGCATGTGTTTATGGCCGAAGATGAGAGTTCTGGTCCTGTGCTCTTGCTGTGCCTTACGGCAGATGGAAAGAATATCTCCTGCAGGTCTCTCGGAGGTCACTCCATAAGCTGAGGAAGCTAATGGAACTGTCCTTGTGGGCATCTTTGGAAGACATCTGGCAACTTTGGGCTTCTGCAGGCCCATGATGGAGACAGAGGCTCCAGGAATATACAGAGAAATACGCTGTAGAGCTACCTTGCTGTGCCACCACCTCCATCAGCTTCCTCTTTTCATCAAATTCTCCCACCTAGACTTAAAGTGTTAGCAAACACAATGCTTGAAGATTGTGTTGCTCAGAGTATGCATATCACTTAATTTCTTTTTCTGCTCAGCAGACATTTATGGAGTGTCAGGCTCTGGACACAAGTTTCTATCTCTGTCATGAAAAGGCCCTTTGGTCTCTCTGTGTGTATAGGGGTGGGGGCCGGGGTAGGAAGGGGAATGGAGGGAGAGTTTGGGGGGATTTTTGACTGGGAGATATGTAGAAAGATCATGAAGATGATGCTGTGATTCTGTTGTGCAGTGGGGTTTTCCTCATATCCATTTTATGAGGTATGTGATACTGTTTCATGTTTTTAGTGGGGAGATGGAGGGATGGTAGTGTTCTGATCAGTGGAGGAGGCAGAACTGAGACCCAGGGCAAGTACCACACTCCTAGAAGTGGAGTTCAGGAGACACTGCAATCAGTTTAATCTGGGGTTCATCACCTGAAAAGGCTGGTGTCAGGTTGAGTCTTGGAGGAGGAAAGATATGTAGAGAGTGACTGAAAGCAGAATGTGTGTTGTGTAGCAGTTTTCTCCAACATTAAACCCTTTTTCATCTTCGAGGGAAACTTCTTTTTTAATATAATTTATTTATTTTATTTTATATGCATCAGTGTTTTACCTGTGTGTATGGCTGTATGAGGTTGTCAGATCTTGGAGTTACAGACAGTTGTTAGCTGCCATGTGGGTGCTGGGAATTGAACCTGGGTCCTCTGCAAGAGCAGTAGATGCTCTTAACCACTGAGCCATCTCTCCAGCCCCGAGGGAAACTTCTTGAGACAAGTTTATAGGGAGGTGAAACAACAGAGTGTTCTAACGGGGCGGGGGGGAGCAAATACTGCAGGAAATCTGGTTAATGTGGGAAGTCAACAACTCAAAAAAAAATAAAATAAAATAAACAGCTTCAGGAAGTCCCTGAAACTGACCAGATTCACTAAGGCTCTCCTCCAGAGTATGCGCTGAAGAGGGGAAGTCACTCTTTGATAAGCCCCTCAAGTCTAGTAGAAACAGAAACCAGTGGAACAGCCCAGAAGAAACAAAGAGCAGGTGAGCTTCCGGGGACAGGCTTAGACCAACTGAGTCCCCTGAAAAGGACACTCTCTAACTTAGTGCAGTGACTGCAGGCGGTGCAGTGTGCTCCAGGTTTGCAGCATCTGTGAGCTGTCACACACACTAGGGTGGGCTTTGGGGATGCAGCTATCTTTGAATCATTTCTGGTCCTATAATTAACCCCTCACCCATATTCCTGCAGGTAACCTGAATAAGATTCGGTGGTTCACCACATCAGACTTTGATGGTATCTGTACTTAGGTCTGTTGTCAGTTCTCTATTTGGGGGGAGTAGACATATGTGTTGTGTCTCCCCAGGAAAAGTTCGTTACAAACAGTGTGTTAGGTTGGGGGTCGTAGAATGAATAAAGTTGACCATGGGTGAAAATGGACTTTCAGTCGTTGGTGCATTGGGTAAAAGGTGAGGGGTAGTGACCCCAGGAGTCATAGAGCTTTGTCTGGACCACTCTGGGAAGCCTTGGGTTCTGGCTGAGACTGTTCTTTTAGAGGACTTAGGATGGCAGGGATTGCTCTCTCACTGATCATCAAAAGCATCTCTGAAGTTCTTTTGGAATCCGAGTGGAGCAGTCCCTGTAGGTTTCTGGGAACCCTGTGCAACTCAGGAGCGTGTTGCAGTAAGAGTGCAACATCTCAAATGCAAACACAGAAGATCTTGAAAGGGAGTCATGCAAATGAGGAGCTCGGGAGAGTCAGTTTCATTAGTAGCACACAAAGTCTTCCCTTCCCTCATCAATGTGGATGCTCTGCCCCTTCACATTGTGTGTGTGTGTGTGTGTGTGTGTGTGTGTGTGTGTGTGTGTGTGTGTGTGTGTGCCTGTGAAGGACCAAAGTTGATGACAGAAATAATTTTCAATCCATTACTCTTCGACTTTATTCATTGATGCAAAGTCTCTTAATCAAACTCAGGAGTCACCTGTAAGACTAGTCTCCTAGTCAGCCTAGTCTTGGGATAACCTGTCTCATTTGTTGAAGACTGGAATTACAGGTGGGCCATATATCCACCTGACATGTATGTGGGTTCTGGGAATCTGAACTCTGGTCCTCACACGTGTGTGTCAAGGGCTTTAACTATGGAGTCGACTTCCCAGCCAGATCTTTTTCATTGAAATCACAATTAATTTGTGGCTCTTCAAATAAACAGTGGTTCATGGGTGATTTTTAATTCTTTAAAAGTGTTATGACCAGTACTGAGAAATGTTTATTTTCCCATGACATTTACCCATGTTTGTGGGGGAGGGGAGATTGATAATCATATCCTCTTTCCATGATGTCTCTTGGAAATGTCTGCTGTGTTCTGGACAGAGAACCATCATCAGCATCTCCACATGATGTCTCTGGACATCCATTTTTTTTTTTTTTACTGTATAAGGTTTGGCGATGGTTGATATTCTGGACATAACTCCCAGAATGTCCCTGATTTGCTAACTTTCAGTTTGTATGTCTTTCATCAAATATTTGGCTTAGCTGGGTCTGCTTGGCATATTGTGTTAGCTCAAAGTGAGTTACTGTCTCAGTGTCATCCATTCAATACAGAGAGGTAATATTTAGGGTGTCAGAGGGGATTATGTTGTAATCTCAAGAAAAATATAGGAAGTTGAGTAGAGAAAAAATTCAAAGGAGAAGAACCAAGTAGTTATTAAAATAGACTTTTCTAATATATGTTCATTCACTGGAAGTTACATCCCCAACTTCATTTCTCATCAAAGCATCTCAAAGAGCTAATTTTCAGTAGTTTCTATCCCTTCTCACAGCTGAATATTTGGGGTATTTTAAAGTGATATCATCAAATAGATTGAAAATGAAGTCCTATAAATGATCTTTAATCAACAGGCTCTGTTCCTTCATGGAACAGAAAACAGGGAACAAAGGACGATGATTTTAATTCAAGGAAAGAGAGATATTTATTTTAAGTATTTCTGCAGAATGACAGAAGTAATTTATTCAGTTATAATTAGGCACATTGTAAAATGGACGATTGTGGAGACAGTGATTCTTGCTGGCTCTGGAGAGTCGGGGGAGGCTCTTCGCCCTGTGCACTGTGCTCTGAAGCATGCCAGGGATTATCTGTGAGCCAGGATAGAACCAGAGGCAAGTGCACACTGGGACTGTGCACATTCCTACATGGACCCTGCAAGTGGGCTCCCCTCTTTTTGCTCAAAGAAACTCTTGATGCAAGTGTTTACATTGGGAAGTTGCTCCGATATGAGAGAGAGGGAGTTGACTTGGCTTAACAGTAGAGAATGGAAACAACCTTAAGGTACTCAGTCAAGAGGAAATCATATTTGCATTTGTGGTGAACTGTGGCAGCTTAAGTGGCCCATGTCATTTGGGGGTGCATTCACAGAAATTTAGGGAACCAATCATTTGAAAAAAGCTTGCTTTTTTTCCCCGGCAAGCATTTATTGAGGACTTCTTATGGGTCAGAACAAGGGAGAGACTGATGAACATCACAAGTGCCTTTCCTTGATGATCAGGGACTTTGCAAGGAGGCAGATAAGTGGAGAGATAATTACAAAGCAGCAAGGGAAACCGTGAGATGGGGGAGTGTAATGCCTCATTTAGAGGCTGGAGCAGGGGTGAGGGAACAGTCAGCTTGGCACACTGAAGGAACAAATCATTTGGTTATGGCTAGACCATCAAGTTGGAGGGTGGGCTGCCATGTAGGTGGTGAAGCCAAGAGGTGAAGGTCAAACTCTGCAGACATAGAGGGATCATAGGACAACCTGCAGCTGCTCTTCTAGGCCAGCAGGAGCCGCTGGTGAGTTTTAATCACTCCTGTGCTAAGAGCAACTTTGCTTTTTGACAGCATCACTTTCGTGTCTGTGCCTGGGAAATAGATGGGGAGGAAAAGACGGTGGATGGGAGGCTAGTGAGATGCATCTTTGAGCAGGGTGATGGAGGTTATGGCATTTGGGAGAGGAAGGGTTGAGTAGCTGGACCTCAAAATATACTAAGGATGCTTCAGAGACAGGGGGTTCTATGGATGTTTTAGGGAGAAAGAATCAAAGGTGATGCGTGGCTGTGAATAGGTCAGATTTATCTTCTGATACAGGGTATTTAGCTGTATGAGGTCAGGATATAGATTCAAGTTTATAGGCATTCAGAGTGAGTGATTATGAGATGTTGCAGTAGGGGCGTCTGACCATTAGAATGCAAAGCATGGAGAAGAATGGGGATTGAAGAGCTTGGAGCTATTTGTACACAGATGGGCATTGAATCCTGATAGTGGATAGATACTTGTGTAGTGGGAAGAGTCTAGAGTTCGACCCCACACTGGACTGGTAGAACTGTAGATGGAATGTCCTGTCCTGGATTATTTGTGTACTTGTCAACAGCAGACTCAGAATCCAGAAGTATTAGTGGGTGACTACTCCTTTGGTGTTGGATGGGGGAAGCTTTTATATGGGTATAAATTCCTGAAAATACCATTGTGGGGAAGCGAACATTATATTATGACATGGATTCAAGCAGAGACCCATGACCATGTTCCCAGGAGTGGAAGATGTTCACGCATTAGAACTGGAGCTATGGACCTTTTAGCTAGATTCGTTCCATCTATTGCATTGGTTCAGTCCTTCAGAGCATAAGCTTTGATAGTGGTGCCTATGCCAGGGGATCTTTGGTTAGTTTGCTCTTTATGTGCTGACTTATGGAACTGATGCCTTCTCAAGTCAACTTGGATTTTGAAATGTCCCCCAGAAGCTCATATGTTGAACAATTGATTACCAGTTGATGGTGCTAATTTGAGATGTGCTGAGAATTTGGGAGGTGAACTGGGCTCCAGGAAGTAAGTCATTGGAGGTGGGTTCTTGGGGTAGGGGGTTTATTTTGTACTTGGTCACATTCTGTCTCTGCTTCCCGGCTGCTGTACTTGAATGATTCTGCTCTAGATGCTCCTGTTGCCACAGCGTTCGAACCCCTCAATAGGCCCAAACCAGCAAACCCAATTCATCAGGACTAACCCTCTGAACTATGAGCCTGAACCCATCTGCCTCTTAAGTTGTTATTGCCAGATATTTTTGGCACAGTGATGCTGAAACTAGGTAGGATCCCACAGGCATCTCATTCTCGGGATTATAGGTCCTCTTCTATCTGCCTCCCCATCTTTCTTGATATGTAGACTAATGGACCTTTTTATTCTCCCCTTGTATCAGATGGCTGGATAGTGTTGGAGGCAATCCCCAGGCCTGAGCTCCCTGGTCACAGTACCTGGAGGAGACCTTGCTTCATTTGGGCCTGAGGCTAGCTCAAGCATTCCCCCCCTCTCCCGATGTCTATCTACTATTCTCATCTCCCCTGTAGCTCACTACCTCTTTGTTCATGATTGGCAGAGAACTCTCTCCTCTTGTACATTGGTCATCAGATAGCAAGCTACTTCTGTTTTCCAATGTTGACTTCCCAGGACAGGTATCCCAACTGCTCTTGTAAAGGCAGTGGGCTGTTCACTTCTGTAGTCCTCAAAGGGGTCTTGTTTAATATCCCCCCATTTTTGGTGTGTGTTTAGCTTCAAGCCTGCAAGTCCTCTGTGGAGAATAATTGACATAACTGGCCCAATGCTGCTGTCCTTACAGAAGCCTGCTGGTAGAGCTGGGCACATAAACTTGGGTACATAAACTTGGTTATCAGAGTTTCTAACATTCCCAGAGTGGATCTGATTGGCTCATGGGATAGACAATGCCAGTGATAAACACTTGCTTTAATTCGAAAGTCTGGGTTGTCAGGACACACTAGGCATATGATGTTTATGTAACCAGCCTCCAGTGAAAATCTTGCACGAGTTTCTAATGAGCTTTGTTGGTAGATAGCCCACTGCATGTGGCCACAGCTCCATGTTGGCAGATTCAGCCAGCCCTGTGTGATTCCCTAAAGACTATGGGTATTTGTACCCATTCCTCTCCATTCTTGATTCCATATGTCTCTTCCCTTTGCAGATTTGCCTCTGCGTCTTTTTCTGGGTTGCATCATTGCACAGGGATATCCTGGTCTGCCCTGAGCAGGGTAAATGCTCTCAGCCAGTCGTGGAATGTAGGATTGCTCTGGGCCCCAAGACACTTCTCTCCCAGCATTTCTTTATGCCTCCCTATTCTCAGCCTCAAAGGCAGGCCAGGTGCTGTGGTGTTTCTTGCAGCCAGATTTCTCAGCGATTGTCTCAACTGTCTTTCCTTCCTCCACTCCCCTATGCCTAGTTTGGCTCCCACCTCTGCTCCCCTGTGAATCTTTTTGGATACAGTCTCTACTTCCTTGTCACTGACTTAGTCACCCCCCCCATCTCCCTTTGGCCAGTGATGTCATCTACTGTGTAGTCTTCTTTCTTTCCCAGCAACCCCTTCTTCATCTGGTGTCAGGACACAGAGAACTAAAGCAGTGCCCTTTGTGGTTTGTGGAGGGGAGATGGGCGCCTCTGTGGGAAACCTCTGTAAGTGGCGAGCATCTGGTCTTGCTCTGGGAGGCTCACCTGAATCTCTGGATCTGAGCAAAGCCCCTCTGCCAAGGAAGCTGGACTAAATTATTTCAAGTCAGGGTCCCCCAAATCTGCATCTCCATCTGAAACTCTTTTTCCGAGACCCAGATCAAGTCAGTTTTTTGCCATCTGTACTCAGGCTAGCATGTCTTAGACTGCCTGCCTATAATCTCCACACGGCCCTGTAATGTTGCTTCATAAGTGTTACTGTTTCCACCTGTGTAAGAACTCCATCACATCTGTTCAGTGCTCACATGTTGGGCCTGGCATTTGGCAGGGCTTGGTAAGTTTTTTGTTGAATGAATAAGTGAATGCATGAATGTGTAAGTGTTAGATTTTATTCAAGTGCCGAGTTAGCAGCCCTGTGAGCCCTTTAGGCAGATAAAGAGCCAGAGCTGAGGTTTAGAGGCAGTGAGCTGTTGAATTTATATTAGGTCAATTTGCTGAAGACTCATGAAAGTGGAAAGGAAGGAGAAAGAGAGAGAGCCAGCAGAAATGGGCACCCCTGCCCTTGTGCCAAGCTTCAGAAGAACAAGTGGGGGGATTGTTGAAAGCCAGTCGGAGTGGAAAAGAGGGAGGCTCTGGAATCTGCTACACCCATTAGGACCTCTCCTGATGGGGCAAAGAGGAAGGCACAGTGTCCTGGAAGATGCTCCTGATGGAAAACCAGGTAGGCTTTGAGTTTTTGGACAGGTATTCTTCCTGGTGGGTGCTCTTGGGGAGGTCACATTAGTAGCTGTGACCAGACCTTAAAGCCCCATGTCCAGGCATTACACCTGGCACACCCCCAAAATGCTCCAGCAGCCCATCCTGTGGAGTTGAGAATGTAACAGGTACTCAACACAAGTCACCAAGGACATACTCGTGGCATGAATGCTAATTATTTAATGTAGGTGGGTTGACTGGCACAGTTTCTGCCATATGGTTGCTGTTCAACAAACTGTAACTACAGTTCTTGCACTTTACCTTGAATGTAAAACGTGGTGCAGTGGGTGGGCTGGCGCCTTTTATGGATGGCAGGCTAGATGGGGCCACATATATGCATGCTCATCTTTTACCAGACAGGGCTATTTTCCTAGCAGAGACATATGTGGGGAGTCATTTTCCTTGGAGTAGAGGGACAGTCAGTGTGGGGCTTGAAAGATACACAGTTGCTGGCCAGAGGGCAGTCCAGTGCTCTGTGTCCTCACTCACTGTTTGCCTATTTGCTGGCTCATAGCCTTTGCCTTCCTTGCAGCCTCCTGTGCACATCTGTCATTTTTATTTGAGCATTTGAGTCCTTTTAGAACTTGGGGCCTGGTTCACTACTTCAAGGTCTTCTCATGCAATGCCAGGCACTTGAACGCGCCTGGGGCGCAGACACACAGTCATTTCCTTCAAATCTTCTTAGCGAGTTTTGCATTGCTCCTGACAGTCCCACAGGCATGTGAGGGGGTGCAGACTGCAGGCTTAAAACTGCTTGTTTGAAGAGCGCAGGACTGAGTCTTGTGTGCTCCAAATGGATGGCATTCTGTGCCATTGTGACTTTGAGGGAAGCCCTTCAGATGCCTTCTACCTCCAGAGCAAGGGTACCCGAACACCACCCAATAGGTTATGACACTGGCAGCCTCCCTCTTTGTTCTTTGATTTATATGACTCCTGTTTAAAGACATTGTCCTGGGTGCTTGAAAGCTACTGTGTGTTTTATAAAATATTTGTGCAGCTTGATGAATTTATAAATTGTCAATGTGGTAAGTTATAAAAATGGCTGTTTATTCTTCCTGTCCCCTCATCTGTGCCTCACAGTGCAGCATCCCAGATCCTTCCATCAAGAGATGGAGTCTCTTTGTCTACTTTTGAATTTGTGCTTGGATTTCTATGACTTGTGTTGGCCAAAGAGACAGTACCAAATGGGACTCAAAGTGCTTGGGTATTGGCCTTACTCTCTTCTTGTTGGGTTCTTGGAGTCTTTCCTGCTATTTCTGTGTGGAATCATGGGTTAACTACTTGCCAACCACACACATATGAAACAGTGAGGTGTCCATTTTTTCATACCTGATAACCAGGCACTTTAGATGAGAGCTGTCCAGCTGAGCAGCAGTTGATCTCCGATGTATGATTGAGCCTGGCAGAGATCAGCAGATGAACCTCTTATCTGATCTCAGCTCAAGAGTTGACCGACAGAGTCATGACAAACACTTGGTTGTATGAAGCCTCTAAATGTTGGGGGGCAGTTTGTTACACAGCAAAGGCTAACTGATAAAATGGAGCCAAAAATCTAGTGAAATTTTTTTTAACTAACCAAAGAGATTAAAAAAGTAAATTACAAATAGATTTGCTATAGAATTTCCTAAAATAAAACAAAACAACAAAACCAACAACTTTTTTTTTTTAAAGACTCAACTTTATTGCCAAGTTTGGTCTAGAGTTCACTCTGTAACCCAGGCTGGCCTGGAACTCTTTGTTTTGTTTTTTGAGATAGGGTTTCTCTGTGTAGCTTTGGAGCCTGTCCTGGAACTTACTTTTTAGCCCAGGTTAGCCTCAAACTCACAGAGATTTGTCTGATTCTGCCTCATGAGTGCGCTGGGATTAAAGGTGTGTACCACTACCTGCCGGCTTTTTTTTTTTTTTTAACTTTTTAAAGATAAATTTTTTATTGATTCTTTGGAAATTTTGCATCTTGCACACCAATCTCACTCATTACCCATTAAATATATTTTTAATTGATTCTTTGGGAACTTTGCATCATGCACACCAATCTCACTTGTTTCCCAGTCCTTCCCTATCTGCCTTCCACCCTTGTAACCTCCCCTCCAAAAGAAAATAAGAAAAAAAAAATCAGTGGAGATCCTGCTGCTATGGTTCTGCAGAACTGGCCACTTCAAACGCTCCGGCAGGTCATAGATGGGCTAGATGTTGGGGTGGGCCAACTCAAAGTCCTGGATCTGGGCCTGGATGGCAGCTGAGTTGGTCAGCTCTCCTCCTCCATGTGAAGGGCAGAGGATATCCGAATGGCCTTTGGTGGTAACAGGAGCTACAAACATCAATACAGATAGTAGGGCCATGGACCCAGACATGGCCATTGGCAGCAACCTGGGCCCAGGTATCACCATGACCTCACACCTCATGACCTCACATCAGCCTGTTTCTCACCCCTGCTGCATCTCCAGTTCACCTCACTCCACAGCACACAAACCTCTCCGCTTTTTCTCCCAGCTCTCCATTACATACTTGCTTATCATAGTGGTACCCACCTGCCTGCAACACAAGGCAGCGGGTAGGCCTCTCTGGCCTAGAACTCCTGATCCCCCTACCTTTACCTCCCCACTTCTGGGATAAAGACACATACTACTACTCACAGCTTCAAGTTAACTTTTTATTAGGGACTGGGAACTGGCATCCAGTTTATCATCCTGGCACTTTCCCTACAATTTTCCTGAACACATGGATTCTTGAGTGTGAATTTCCAAGTTTCCCTGGAGTCTTTGGTCTGAGTGTGAATCTGAATATGTGCACTCACCAGACATTGGATTAGTCATATCCGAGAATTCATGATCCAAGAAGTGAGAAATTTAACCGCGGCGTTATCCCGAGCACAGCTCTGCTGGTTGAGAGTAATTGACTGAAAACTATAAACTGCTCGGATTCAGCATTGTAAAAGATAATTTCACACACAGTGACTCCATGAGGGTATTAAGGCCCAAAAAAGTAAACTGGATTAAGAAACTCTTGTGAATAGGAAACCCTGAATGCAGTACTAATAAGCGCACGTGTGGATGAAACTGAGGAACGGCAGACTCAGGATGAGCAGACGGAGTGAAGTGGGCTGAGCTCCAGGCCAGCTGTAATATGTACAGCCAGGAGACCCGCCCCACTGTACTGACTGATGCAGTGTGTGTGTATGTGTGTGTGTGTGTGTGTGTGTGTGTGTGTGTGTGTGTTGTGTTGTGTGTGTGGTATGTGTGTGGTGTGGTGTGATATGCATGCAAGTGTGGGTGCACTTGCAGGACATGTATGTAATGAAATATTTACTGCATCTTTTCCCATCCTTGCAAAGATGGGATGCAGTGTAAAGGCACACACTGCAGTGCTGTGAAAGATCTTTATCTATGGAACAGTATCTAAGATCTACTAATTGAAGAAATCTGGGTACAGAACCTTGTCTAGTGAATTATCAGTTGTCCAGAAAAAGGACAGGCATTTATATTTGTGGAAACTTATATTCATAAACACTGACAAAAGAAAAGCAGACAGTGGCCATAGTCACTGCAAGTGTGAGGGCTGGGGAGCCTGTCATCAGGGATAGGAGGATGCTCACTGTATGCTCTTGTGTGTGTGTGTGTGTGTGTGTGTGTGTGTGTGTGTGTGTTTTAATCTCTCTTCCAGAGTACCTTTATAAAAATGTTTTAAGAGGTATTAGCATGCTTCTTAAGACCCTTTTAAGCTCAGCCCCATCCTCTCATAGTGGTTTTAGCTGGCCTGTTGCCAGTGTTCCAGTTTTAGACTCTTGGAAAAAGAGCCCCAAATTCCTACACGGCAGAGGATTGAGACCTTCACCCAGGGACACTTTGGTGGTTTTTGATCTGACATGACTGTTTTCTGTGTGAGACCAGACTGGGCGTTTGCACTTGGGAATACAAGGAAGAAACAATGGCCCCTCTCCCTTCCTCATGGAAAGTTCAGTGTCTGTCTTGAGTGCATACCCCAGCCCTGCCGCCCTGTTGACATTGAGGGAGAGGCCATTGGCAAATTAGAATTGTCCAGTCCTTAGAATGGTGTGAACCCAGAGTGGGCTGTTTCCAAGTGGGAAAACTCTTCAGCTTTAGGGGCCTTCACACCAAAAGTGGGCTCGAGGATGTTGAGCAGGGAACTGGGGTCTCAGCAGATGCTTTCTAAGCTACTTCACCGCACAGAGACCACCCCCACCCCGAGCCTCTAATTCTCAGGGAGAAACAAACAAACCTAGAGGCTGTGGAGTGTGACGAATCAGGCAGTGAGCAGGGGACCTGGGCAAGCCTCATGGTTCCATAAGGAAAAACAGATAAAGTAAGGATTGGAAAACATTGAGTGGAGAGAAAGAGATGGGGAAAAAAAGTTGAGAGAGGTATGTGGGAACAAGGACTACCAACAAGTTCACAGGATCCAACTTGGCAACAGGAGGCTTCTTGTTTGAACTAGTACATGTGCGTATTAGATTACGGGATTTATTTTGGTAGAAATTTTAGTGAGATATTTAGGGTGGCTTTGTTACCATTCCACAGCAGAATCCATTCTCAAGGTGGCAGGAGGGACTTGGCCGAATATCAGACCCAAAGCCTGTGCTTTACAAATGATCAAGTTTGTGTCCAGAGAGAGTGAGTGAGTGAGTAGCCTTCTCCAGGCCATGCAGGAAAGAGCTAAGGGAACAGGGGTGGTCTCTTCACGTGCCTACTACCCACATCTGCTCTTGCTGGTTTGTGTGATCACGGCTCTGTGATCATCTGGAAGTCTCTTATTGATGAAACCCTAGAATGTGATATCAGTGTCAATGCCAAGCAGTGGCTATGAGGTGGTGTGGAGCTGTGACTGGGTACTGATGATGGCGCAGCTGGGCCGGGGTCGGAAAAGGGAGGCTCTGTTGGTCACTGGTTCAGGTGGAGCAGGAGAAGGTGCCAGTGCCCCAGAGGTGGGTGAAGGGGCTCTGTAGCTCCAGTCAGATGGTGGAGGACTCTTTCAGGCTCATGGGTGGTCACTGCAGATGATGAAGGCATTGGCTTGTCTATGGGAGAGCATCAATGGGCCCAGTACTAACACCCCAGGTGTCCTTGGGGTAAAGATGCATGTTGGGGATGCCTGGTGTCAGAGGCTCTTCCCGTCCTTGGACCTCTGCATTGTGCAGAGACCCACACCACCCTTCATAGGGTCTAACCCCAGCTCATCATGAGCCAGGCCTGTTCTCAGACCTCTAGCTCCATGATTGACTTCCACAAATCCTCAGAACCATTGGTACCTTGAGTTTATTGACAGAGTCATAAACTCTGAAAAATTAAAGAACTCCATGTCACCTAGGTGGTGAGGGACCTGGAAGAGGCCTTTTGCTTGCATGGTCTTTTGTACCCCGTCTCACCTATGTGTGGGCTTCAGGGGTCTCTTTTGTAGCAGCCTGAATTTAACATTCCAGGTCTACTTCTGGAGGCTGTAGCAGTGTGCATGTGCGGTATATATGTGTGTGGTGGCTGAGACAACTGCAGGTGCTTGCCAGTGTGGCGCTGCAAACCAGCATGGGACAGAGGATCAGAGAATTACTGGGCCTGTGGGTGGTACTTCAGCCCTCTTTAGAACTGTACACCTTTGAGCCAGGTTCAGCTCAAAGCCTGTCAGGTCTTCTTCTGTACTTCCTGGCAGGACCCAAATAACTCCTCTGTAAACAGGAGATAGTGAATATTTTAGATTTGGAGTTTGTATCTGTTGCAGTTACTAATCTGGGCTACTGTAGCTGAAACCAGACACATGCAGTATGGGAATGAATAGACATGGCTGTTTTCCAATAAAACTTTATTTAGAAAATAGACAGAAGGCCAGACCCCTGTGTCTGAGAGAGGAACCTGGGCTCTTAAGGGTCAGGAGAGCTCAGTCGTATCCTGACACTGCTTCTCACTTGCTGTGTCCTTTGGAGGAGGCAGGACTCTGTTTCCAAGGAGTGGTCAGGAGAGGATTTGGGGCAACATTCTGGGAATTTTAAGTGAGAAGGGTAGATAGAGAAACAGGTGTAGGAAGGGTCAGCTGATAGCCGACCTTGGTTCTAGAATCTGATGCCAGCTATCAGGCCAGACACAGGAGGGATTGGGGCAGTACCATTTGAAATGGCAGCAGAGTGCATTGTGGGCTCCCAAGAACCTAGGGTTAGCCTAAAAGAAACATCTTTAAATAAACCCTTTGAATGAGGGGTGCAAAGTCTGCAGCTAGGGGGATGTCAGGAGCAGCTATGGAAGCTGATGTTCACGTAGGCAGCCTCTTGAGGTCCAATCTTGATAATGAATCAACTTGCTAATAGGACTGTCAGTTCAAGCAATGACAGCTAAGTCAAAGCGGAGAATGTGGGCTCTCTCTGTACATGTGCACCATGTGCATGCATGTGCATGCTGTGCACATGCATAGCATGTCTAGGGTGGGTGGGTGGGTGGGTGCTCATTTACACCTTCATTAACTCACTGGAGCGAGGGTAAGCTCTTGCTACACCACATGGGAATGGTATCCAAGGCTGTTGATATTGCAGGGCGTTTGATAGTTTTAGGAATAACGTGCTTTGGGAAGGGCAGGGCTAATAAAGGGGAGGGAAGCTGTCTAACTCCACACTCAACAAGTATTTACTGAGCATCTACTCTGCACCAGGCATTCCTCTAAGTGCTGGGGCACTGGATCGACGGTAGCTGCTTTAGATTTGTGGACTTCTGTGGAAATGATGTTATAACAGATTTTGGGAGGAGTGAAGATGGAAACGAAGCTAAACTCTAAGCCAGAGATTGTAAGGGGAACCATAAAAGCAGGAATTCTGGCTCCCTCTGAGTTACTTGCACCAAGGCTAGGGTGCAGCTGCTTAGGTGAGCCACACTGATGAGAAACTAATTCCTATTTGGCTCTGAGAAGGAGAAAGCAACACCCCAGCCATCTAAAATATTTGGGACAGGAACTCAGCTTAATAGAGTTTCCCACTTGGCTAAGGTGTAAGCACCCAAATAATTATTCTTTAAAACTTTAACTAGTTTAAACATTTCCCTAGCAGAGAAACTGCTGTTCTTTACTTAGAAGCCTTTCTGAAATTTATTCCACTTGATTTTGCCTTTTGAAACAAAGGAGAGAGGAAATGAAATTCAGATGCCTCAAGGTCAGAATCAGGACCCCCCCTCCCCCCGCCCCAATGCAAGCACTCACACATACACATGCACACACACTGTCATTGTATTTCCTTAGGGGCTGTCTGATATCTTTGCCCTTGTTCTTGGTGGCCTGTGATTATTGTGCCGCTTGAGATCTTGTATTTGCTTTGAATAGTCTTCATGTTTCCTTCCTAGCCAGCAGCATTCCTCTCTCTGGCAACCCCTCTTTATTGGTTTTTATTTTATTTGTTTGTTTACATTAAGAGTTTTATATTCATGAAAATGATCTGAGAACTGCAGCCTGGAAGAAGAAGCCATTACCTATAGTTCTAACACACAGAGGCATTTAATGTGAGTATTTGGATTCATAGCTCCTCCAAGTAGCTCTCTGAGACTTTTTTCTATCAAAATGGGGTCATGGTGTACACATCGTATGGTCTGTTCATTTTTTCCACGTGATATCATGAGCATCTGTTAAAAATGTGCTCCTGCACAGTTCCTTTATGCATGTGCATATGTTTCTGTAAAACCTTTTTTTCAGAAGTGTTGAAACATATATTAAAGCATAGAGAAGTGAATAATGTCAGCCATGTACTTAATACTCAGCATCAACAATTGCCAATATTGTGCCGTTCCAGTTGCCTCTTATTCCCCCATTGTGTTTTCTGTAGCATTTAGAAACTAAAATCCCAAATGTGTCATCGCTTTGCTTACAAATATGTCAGCAAACATTTCTCTCACAATGGTCTTCAACCATGGGCAGTCTCCATTCTACACCCCACCCTAAGGGACATTGGCAACATCTGGGGATATTCTGGTTCTCACAGCTGAGAGATGAAGGTGGCAGTGAGTGTTACTGGCATCTGGCAGTAGAGAGCAGGGATGCTGATGCATCCTGAAATGCACACGCTGTCCACTTTTAGCAAGATACTATTTGGCCCCAAGTGTTAGCAACTTGCACGTTAAGAAACCCTGAGTGTAACAGTATGAGGACCTCAAAAGGCATAAACATAGTCCTGATATCAGAGGAAACAAAACAGGCAATTCTGTATCACCAAGTTTTCTTTAACATCTCAATTATTTACTTATGTTTATTTTCTTATTTTCCTTTTAATTGGCATAATTTTACATAGTTACACAGTGTGATAATTTAATCCATGTATACAATACACAAAGATCAAATCATGGTAATTAACATTTCATCTCATTATTTCCTTGTGTTTGGAGCCTTCTTTCTTCTAGTTCTTAATAAAAACATAATAGGTTGTTATAATCTATAACTACTCTATTGTTGTGTAGGAACCTAGAATGTAGTCCTTGTGCCTAATTATATCTTGTGGGCTGTTATCTAGCCTCCTACTCCTCTTCCTCTCCCCTTCTAGCCTCTGGTAACTCTTCTTTTTGAATAACTACTCAAAAAAGTAGCCAGATTGAGTCATTACCCTAGACATTCTTTTAATTTCTTTTGATCTGCCAAGACACCCACCACCTCCTTTTTTCTCTCTCTCAATAGCGTTTATTTGTTGAAGATCTTGGATCATATGTTGTGTAGAGTTTCCCACACTGGATTTGGCTGAAAACATCTTCCTGCCCCTCTGTTCCTCTACTTCCTATGAATTAAAAGGTCAGACCAAGCAGGTGTACAGTAACTTCAGGTGTTGGCAGTTTGATTGACTTTTTATAAATACCCTCGTGACCTAATGTCTGGTGCACAAGTTTGTCTGGTAAAGGGGGACCACCTTGCCATCATCTGAGAATTTGTAAGAAATACTAATTCTTGTGCTCCAACACATGTGGATGGTGGTGGCTAGGGCTAATGGCGTTGTTCCTAGTTATTTCAGGTGTTACAAAATGGCGAGTTTCCATTTCTTTCATTGATTATATATTTTTTGGTTGTAACTTTAGTATGAAGAAGAATTTTCCTTCCATCTTAAGTCCCGGCCAGCTCTGAAATATAGTCTTCGTGGGGAAGACAGGATAAATGTTTGATTTATTCCCCCTATTATTTTTCCGTTTTTATTGAGGCATAATTTACACATGATAAAATGCACAAATCTTAACTTACAGCTCAATGAATTTTACATATGTCTACACCCATGCATCCACCATCCAGACCAGGGTATAAAACATTTCCAGAATCATCCCTCCCACCTCCCTCTGGTTAATCCCCATTCCCATGCTTCCTCCTCAGAGTACACAGGAGTGTTTAAACTGTATTTATGCTGTCTCTTTCTCTACCGCTTATTTCTAATGTAACCAAAATAGTCATTTATTTTATTCATGGTTTCTGAACTTGATTTCATATTAAGAATTGCATTATCCACTCCAAGAGGATAAAATACTTTCTCACATGTATACATCCTTATCTTTTAACATATGTATCTTAATTCTTTGCTCCAAGTAGTCTAAATGACTAGCTAATTATCATAACATCATTCACTGTTTCCTATATGCCTTTCCTATTGAAATGACTCTTTCAATTTATATTAGATTTTTGTATGAACTTGCATCTATGCCTAAATAGTTCTCTTGTTACATTCTTTTTTCTCCCCCTTTTTCCTGTACTGCAATGATATAATGTTTTATTATTTGGCAGGACAAGTCACCCCAAATCCTTAAAGTAATTGTATTTTCACACTTGGCCCCTCACAGTTCTGGCTGAGTTCATTCTTCTGGGTGCCTTTTGGAGTCCTGCTGTTGTGGCTCATCAACTGGGATTTTTGACAGGGATTACCTCAACAGTGTTACAGCATTCAATATCACAGAGCATCCAAGAACAACATATTCAGTGAATTCAGGAATTCTGTTTCTGTCTTCTAGCAAATTCTGTGGTAATGAGAATGGTTTTTAAGATTTATTCTGAAATATTTTCCAATTGTATTTTTCTGGCGGTATGGATATCACTTTTCTGTATATAGTTACTCACGGAGTAAAAATTACTATACTAACTTTTGTTTTCTTTTTACTTCAACTCTTACTAAAATCTCTTATATTTTAATGTTCAATTTTCAGTTTATTATTTTTGAGACTTTCAAGTATCTGTAAATGTCATTTTATGATACCCTTTCCAATATAATGAATTTGCATTGTTTTTACCTATTGCATTGGCTAGCACCCTGAGTGCAAAGGTAATATTGGAAGTGAGCTTCATTGCCCCTCTCTCTGTAACATGAATTGCTAAATGGTCTTATCAATAGAAAACCTGGAGCCAGATATTGGAGTGAAAGCTGAAAGATCAGAGAAACAGAACAAGCCACAGCCAACCTCACCTTACTAACTCCTCAGCCTCCAGAGCGAGACTTCCTGTTTACTCACGCTTTATATACCTTTCTGTGCCCTGCCATCTTATTTCCTTCCTAGTGCTGGGATTAAAGGTGTATGCTCTTCCCAAATACTCGGTAGCAAAGGCATGAGATCTCAAGTGCTGGGATTAAAGGTGTGTGCCACCATGCCTGGTTCTATTTCCCGTATGGCTTTGAACTCACAGAGATCCAGATGGAGCTCTGCCTCCCGAGTAATAGGATTAAGGGTGTGTGCCACCACTGTCTTGCCTCTATGTCTAATCTAGTGGCTGGCTCTGACATCTGATCCCCAGTTAAGTTTATTAGGGAACACAATATATGTACACAATATATTGGGGTACACAATATATTACCACACTTCTTTGTAATGGGCTCTTTTGGAAAATGTTTCCTTGGAATACTATGATGTTCTGTGATGTGATATGCTGTGTGTGTCGATGTGTTTTCATTAAGTTTAAGCTAGAGTTATCTTTTAATTTATCATTATTTCTTATTAACCTATATTAAGAAAGTAATTATTACTAAAAGCTTTTTTTGACTAATGAGTTAAACATAAAATGTTTGATTTTTAATGTATTAATATGGTATTTATTTTAATTAGGCTCTTTTCTTGGGACTAACCTTATTAAGACATGATTACTGTTATTTTATTTATTTATTTTTAACATTTAACTTCTTTATTGATTCTTTGGGAATTTCACATCATACACCCCAATTCTGCTCACCTCCTGGCCCCCCCATATCCTCCCCTCACCCCTGCAGGGCTTCTCCCAAAAGAAAACAAAACAAAGTAAGCAAACAAACAATCAAACAAAAATAAGAACAAAATAAACCAAAGAAAGGACATCTTTTTTTTTTTTTTTAAAAAAAAACAGGATTTAATTGACTTATTGAGTTTTTCTTTTTTTATCTTTTTTTTCTCATTTTTTAAAATTATTTTTATTTATTTATTTATTTATTTTATTTTACAATACATACAGTTCTACATAACAGCCACAGATTCCCTTGTTCTCCCCTTCCTGCCCTCCTCCCCTTCCCCCAGCCCACCCCCCCATTCCCACAACCTCCAGATCAAAGCCACCTCCGAGAACTGAGATCGACCTGATAGACTCAGTCCAGGCAGGTCCAGTCCCCCCCTCCCAGATTGAGCCAAGTGTCCCTTTTATAAGTCCCAGGTTTCAAACAGCTATCTCATGCAGCGAGCCTAGGACCACTGCCTAGAGCTCAAAAAAATCAGTAGCCCTCCTATATACAATGGACAAAGAAGCTGAGAAGGAAATCAGAGATACATCACCCTTTACAATAGCCACAAATGACATAAAATACCTTGGGGTAACACTAACCAAGCAAGTGAAGGACCTATATGACAAGAACTTTAAGTCCCTGAAAAAAGAAATTGAAGAAGATGTCAGAAAATGGAAAGATCTCCCATGCTCATGGATAGGCAGGACCAACATAGTAAAAATGACATTTTTTTTTTTAAAGGACTGTTCTAGATTATACTTGCTAAGTTCCTGATTAGGACTTTTGTTTATATTCATAAATTATATTGGTTAACATTTTTATTGGAATTGTTTATTTATGTGTATGGGGGTGGCATGTGACGCGGTGTACACGTGGAGATCAGAAGGTGACTTGAAGGAGCTGTTCTCTTTACCACGTGGGTCTCAGGGATTCAAGTCAGGCTGTGAAGCTTGGCTGCGGGTACCTTTACCTGCAGAACCATCTCACCACCCCCGTAGGCTGATTTCAAATCTTTTTCTCCTGCTCTTCATCAGATTCCATTACCAGTTTTGTGGTGGCTTCATTTTTAAATTAAGATTTTGATAAAAATAAGAATTTGAACATTTTGATGGAAATAGAATTTAGATGTAAAAATTTGTAGAAGATTAAAAAGTAAAAATTACCTGAATAAACCATCTATTAGACTAGTAAGTCTGAGTTTTTGTTTGAGAGATTGTTGTTTAACAAGGAGGATATTTTTATTTTAAATAGAATGTTCCTTTAAAAAGCTTATTAAAGGAAATTCTGCTTTGTTTCCTGTCATGTTGTTTTTTTAGTCATTGTGGAAATAAATACTTCACCATCATTACAGCCCAACTTGGAGAATTCAAAATCAGGAAGCGTATAGACCATTTTACAGGAGTAAAATATCCTCTCTGGAGCACGGTGGGGGAAAGTGGTACTTCCTGAAACTACCCAGCAGGGAGAGGACTTGAGGTGTCACTACCAATTTTGGCATGAATAAGGTTGAATCTGGTCCCAGGGAAGACTCCAGGACTTCTGCCACGGTCCTGGTGAAGCCACATCAGGGCTCAGCACAGAGATGGGGAAGGGAACCTGAAGTGCGGTGGAGTGTGTTGTGGATGGGTGACTACATGCAACACCTCCCTGGGATATGTAGGGACACTTCTTAGGGCCTGGTGGTGCAGCCACTGAAGAGAAGGTGGTGCTACTGAGCTGCTGCCAGTGTTTTTATGGGTGTCCTGACAGGGCTTGGGCGGCAGGGAGCAGTGGTGGGAGAACCTGCTGCATTTGTAGCCAACTGCTTAGCCTGCTGTCTACACCAGTGACAGCAGACTGGACCTTACTTTACTTTGGTTGGTTTGGGGGCCTTTCTCCACTAAAAAATAGTTGTTTTAGGTACCATATTTTTGTTGTTTCTTATGAATTTTATGTCAAAACGTTTTTGTCTCTGACTTATCTCTCCTGCTAAGTTTCTGCTTGGAGTCATGAAAGTCCTGCTTTCTCCGATTCTTGTAAGTTCACCAGATAGATTTTGACAGCATTCTTCTGGATCCTGTCTTCAAAGGTGCACACCCCGAGCCTTTTCATGCTGTTGTACTTTTCATTGCCCAGTATCAGAAGATCAGACCTGTGTTTGATTTTTACCTTTCCACTTCAGGAGAGGAACCTGTGTGTCTAGAGAGCAAGGAGGAGCCAGTGCATTGTCCCTGTGTGTGATAGGTGAATGTCCCCTTGGGTTCTGGGGCTGTTACTAAGATGTGTAGGTTTGGCTGTTACACAGCATTTTATTTCTGGATATGATGTGCTTTGTTCTGGGGTGGGGGATGGGGAGAAGGTAACAGGCATCGTTATTGTTCGTCCTTCTGTGTCTATATATTAACCCTTTCTGCCCCAGTGCAGCATCACCTTTAAGGACATGTGACTAGATCTTTAATGATTATGATCTAGGAGCATAGAGGGACAAAAATCCATGGGCTTTTTTTTTTTTTGCTTATACCCATCAAGGAATATCAGTGGAAATGCAACATGCATTCCACAGCTTGCTGTTCATCTGCCCTTGCTCCACACGGACTGTCTTTGTTTCACAGACCAACTTAGTTCTTTGGTCCTCATCCATTCCCTTTATCTCCTACCTCCCCAGTCCTCTCTTTCTCCATGTTCTCTTGGTTCTGTAGTCCAAAATTCTCCAGCAAAGGGCTGTCTGGTGAGGGTAGGGTGTGTGTGTGTGTGTGTGTGTGTGTGTGTGTGTGTGTGTGTGTGTGTGTGTAAGAGAAGCTGGGTCACTGCAGGTGGCTTTCTGAGTGGAAACAAGGAGAAGGGAGGTAGCTGACAAAGAAATGCCTGCCTGTCACTTTCCCAACAGGGCAAGAGATAATGGAGTTGCAAGAGATATCCGGGCAAAGGTCAGCTCCCTCCATGGAGTAGGCAAGGTAGAGCAAGCTGTCTCCTCTGGGAAGACATGGCATACTGTGTGTGGATGTGGAGCTGGAAACTAGACTCCATGCCTTAGTAGTTGGGTGTCCTCTTTGCAGGGTACACGAAGGACAGCAAGTCACAGAGAGTAGTCCCGATGTCAGGGATCAGAACAATGCTGCCTTCCTCATATTGGGAGCACCAGAGTTTATTGAAAATGCTGAAGAAGCCAATTTTTCCTTCTCCCTCCCTCCCTCCCTCCCCTTTTTGTTATTTTCTCCAGCCTGTAACACTTTCCCTCCACTAGTGTCAGGACCCAAGAGCCTAACAGGTTCAGTCTCTCAATTAGGTGTAGAGCTAGGTAGGGGTGAGAAAAGCCATTAGGAGCCTCAAAGAAGACCCTCATTGAGGTAGATTTGTGGGACAGATGGTCAGAAAACAATGCTAAGCACATACCAATAGAAACATGCACATTCATATATACATACTTAGCAACATACATGTGCACATACATTATTCAAACACCTATGAATTTAAGATCATGGTGAAAGGGAACTTACCTTGATATAGATGTAGTTCTGAAAGGGATGTGAGGCACTGACTTAGACCTATGACTCAGAGATCTGTGGGAAGAAGAGACAAATGAAGCTCATAGCCTCAGTGAGGTCTGGATTGCACTGTGGGCTTCCAACTGATGGCCTGTGATCTGATGTTCAGCTTTCTTCAAATGTGTTGGAGGCCGCTGAATGGCACAGCTTGTACCTGCACATCTCAGGTGGAGTGGTTAAAAATGTAGCCTGATGTAGCCCTTCCTCCTTCAGGTTAGATGGCTGTCTTAGCTGGAGTTTGTTTTCTGCTTCCTTCTGCCACGGAAGTACTATTCTGTCTTCTGTCTTGTGTGACCCATTATTTTTGGGGTCCCCTCAATGGCTATGCTAGGTCAGACAGATGAGTCATTTGATGACACCAAGACTGTCAAGAGCAACAAACTTCCTGATTTCTTGTGAGGAGGAGAACCTCTCAGAACCCAGCATGTATGCTTTGAGATGGATAGACATAGCAACTGATACAGGAAAAGACAGAGTATAAGTTAGTCAATAATTGGCCATTCTTTAATCTTTTCTTAGTAAAGTTTCTCTGACTTTTTTTGAGCCTATTTATATTTCCTTGTGACTGCCTGTAAATATGTTCAGTTGCAGGCCCAAGGGAGGGCCCTGGACTGCCTTCATCTGCCTCTGACATGTTGACCTGATAGAGGCATTAGTAATAGAGGATTTCCCCATCTCTTCCAGGTGTTTGATCTGACTAGTGTGTTTCTCCACTGGCTTGAAAATACAGTGTGACCCTAACCACGGTCATCTCTGTCGACTTGGTAAGAATCTGGAACTCAGATTCTTCCAGAGCAGCTGTCGGCATGCCGGAGCTCAGAGTATCCAGATTTGCAACCACAGTGTGCCATCGAGAAGGTAGAGGCATGCCGTAGGGAAGGTGAGGTGTGCCAAGACCAGTCAGGCACTAGCTATCAGAAACAGAGCAAGGCTCCAGGTGCTGTTACCCCAGGCTGTGCCCTCCCAGTATGTACCTCTCTTTGGAATCCCTGACTGGAAAGGATGCCATCAAAATTCTCAGTCTGGCTCTTCAACCTCTCTTTGGGTCAAATGTGGCCGAAAGAAGCCACTTCCGCCCCAAGCTGTGCTTTAGAGTAGTGGTCCAGGCTCTTCTGCTGATGATTACAGCCATAGTCACAGGGCTAGGTCCCTTGCTGCTGTGATAAACACCATGACCAAAAGCAGCATGGAGAGGAAAGGGTGTATTTGGCTCATGTATCCCCATTACAAAATCCATCCCTGAGGGAAGACAGGCCCGGAATCAAGCAGGAACCTAGATGTGGAACTTCGGAGGAGGATGCTACTGGCTTGCTTCCCATGGCTTCCTTAGCCTGCTTTCTTCTATGACTCAGGACCGCCTTCCCAGAGGTGGCCCCACCGGCAGTGGGCTGGGTTACTTATTAATCAGGAAAATGCCTCTACAGATTTGCTCACAAGCCAGTCTGATGGAGAGGTGTTTTCTCAATTGAGGTTCTTTCTTTCCAGATAGTCTATCTTGTGTCAAGTTGACAAAAAATGAACCTGAAGAGATGCCCAAACTTCCCGTCAGCATGGAAAAATGTAACAAGGATGAGAACTCTTAGACTATCATCAACTAACTTATAATATTTATAAAAATCTAGTGAATTTCTATACATTTAAAATAACTATAAATTATTAAGTAATTTATGTTATTTAAATGCCGAAACACAAACTTTTGTACAATGATGCCACTCTGTGGTCATCTACAACCCTTGTTCAGTGTCTCAATAGGATAGGGAGCATCTGGTAGCAGAAACAGAAGTAGCCAGAGGGGTGTGGCTACACCTCTCAGTGATGCTCCCTGGTAACAAGAAGCATGCAAGCACCCTTCCTTGGAGCCTGGCTCCCAGAATCAGCTCTGAACAAGCAGGTTGTTGGTTGTTCATGGTTCTACATGGCCAATTCTTTCTAGACTATTCTTTTGGTTCCTTCTTTCCACTCTGGTGTGGAGAATGGAGGAATATCTATGGAACAAGATCACTTATGGTTGTGAGCTAATTCTCTCCCCTTGCATCACTCCTCATCCCTACGTGGGGAAATTGCAATCAGAAGAGGTTAATCAGTAATCATAGCCAAGGTGCATCGCTACTCTATTGTACCTGTTACATTAACAAGAGCCAGCAGCCTGAAGGCCCATCTTTCCTCAAAAGCTCCTTCGTCACTGTCCTGGCTATTTTTATGTCAACTCGATGCAAGTTAGAGTCATCAGAGAGGAAGGAGTCTCAGTTGAGAAAATATCTCCATTAGATCGGACTGAAGGCAAGCCTGTAGGGCATTTTCTTAACTAGTGATTGATGTGGGAAGAGGAAACAGGCAGAACAAACCATGGGAAGCAAACCAATAATGGGTTCTGCATCAGCTGCTGCCTCAAGGTTCCTGCCCTGCTTGAGTTCCTACCCTCACTGCTTTTGATAATGAACTGTTATATGCAACTGTGAGTGAAATTAACCCCTTTCTCCCAAAGTTGCTTTTGGTCATGGTGTTTCATCACAGCAATAGTCACACTGACTAGGTCAGTCACTGTGCTGGTTAGTCTGTTGTCAATTTGACACAAAACAAGTCATCTAGGAGGAAGGAACCTTAACTGAGGAGATGCCTCCATCAGACTTGCCTGTGGGCAACAATATGGAACATTTTCTTGATTACTGATTGATGTGGGAGGGTCCAGCCCACTGTGGGCGGTGTCACCCTATGGGCAGATCATCCTAGAATGGGTAAGAAAGCAGTCTGAGCAAGCCCTGGAGGGTAAGCCGGTAAGCAGCACTCTTCTTGAATTCTGCTTCAGTTCCTTCCATGACTTCCCCCATTGATGAGTGGTGACAGGAAAATGTAAGCCAAATCAACCATTTCCTCTCCATGCTGCTTTGGGTCATGACTCTTATCATAGCAATCGAAAGCAAACCGGGACAGCATCTTTCTTAGCACGTGACTGTCCATAAAAATGACAGAATTCAGGGGAGATCCTTTTCTTTTGCATGTGAACTCTTCCACTGAAGATTAATTACTATGAGGAAGGATGCAGAGGTCCAGGGTGCTGCACACTCATTTGCAATACAGCCAGGCTTCCTGTCTCTGCCCATTCCCTTTCTCAGGGCTGTGACCCCAGTACCCAAGAGAGCAGCTTCAGGAAGGGCAGAATTACTTTGGCTCAAGATTTCACAAAGTTCTGTTAATCCCACCGAACAAGAGTAAAAATCACTACCCAGATTTGTTGGTCAAATAAAGCAAGCTCTGTTTTCTCTTAGACAGGGCTTGCTCCCTAAAGTGTGGGCTGAGAAAACAGCATTGAACCTAGGAAAAAGTGGGGCTTATATAGCCCCAAAATCTGTATGGCTAGGAAGGTTCCAAGGGTTTTTGGTTATGTGGGAACTTGGCAGAACATCTCAAAATTATTTGGCAGAACGTTTTATCTTATCAGGGCATACACAGGTTGGGGTATAGGGTATGGAACATGTCAAATTCCAGAAAATGGCTCAAGACCTGGTCAAACCCAAGTTTTACAGAGAACAGGCATGAATTTACTTTGACCTTGTAACAAAATACATTTGAATCTTAAAACAGAGTGAGGCTGATCCATAGGTTTGGTCTGGGTCCCCTGGGCCAGCACACAGCTTGGCTCTGGAAGGGTGTGGCAGAGAAGCTTCTTTACTTCATGGAGAACAGGACACATAGAGGGGAAGATATAAGGGGCCCGGCAAAGCTATGTGTGACCCCAGAGCCATGCTCACAGCAAACTTCTTCCTTCAGCTGTGTCCCCCACCCTGCCTTCACCACCTCCGTATTATGCATCCATCAAGGGTTAATCTGTTCATCAGGTCAGAATCCTCATGATGTAATCATCTCTCAGAAGACCCCTTTACAGACACCTCTGGAGGTGTGCTTCTTAGTCCCCTAGGCACTTCCGAATCCAATCAAGTTGGCAGCAAAATTACCCATCACACTTTCCTTCAGACTAGGTCGGACTCTATCAGATTCTCAACTGCTTTCTTTTCAGCCTCACAAAACACACAATGAGGAGGTTCACAGTTCTTGGTTATTTAATTCCATTTTGACAGTCCTCCCAAATGCCTTTCACTTTTTAAATCAATTACTGCGTTCGGAATGCCTCCCTAACCTATTTCATTAAGCTACCATCTTTCGATGGCCTCCCCTTTCAACAACATAATTTGCCTTTAATAATTAATATAGAAGAATTCAAAATGTAATCACTGAGCTCACTTAAAGGCTCTTTAATCAATTAAGGACACGCAGCTTTGGGACAGAGGTCTTCTCCCAGAGCTTTAGAATCCCATTGCAACTTACTTGGTTAGAATAGAGGCCATATTTAGAATGCATCTTTGTAGAGTGGCCTAGGCCTGGCAAGACAAAGAATGGCTTTCACGTGATCAAGGATATGTACAATTGCTTGAAGCTTCTTTTACATAGAAATAACACCAATATTTATGATATTGAAATGAAAATGGAAATTTTTCACAAGCTAAGTCAAGGTCTGAGCATGACAAAGGAGATGCTGGTGTCCAGCTAAGATGGTCCTTTAATCTTAGGCCTGTCTTCTGAGTTGGTGGGTCCATAACATACTGGGGGTTGTTGTTGTTGGGAGCATATTAACAAGTCTTGGCCTGCTCCCAGTGAGAGATATGGTTCAAGTTGCCTCATTCATTCATCTGCCCACTCAGTGTGGGTGACAGACACAGTGTGGAATTTGGCACCAGAAAGGTCTGAGTTCAAATTCCAACTACGACTTTTGCTCCCCCACTCCTCCCTTTGTGTGTGTGTGTGTGTATGTGTGTGTGTGTGTGTGTGTGTGTGTGTGTGTGTGTGTGCATGTGCAAATGTGGAGGCCAGAAATCTTCTTTGAGTGTCATTCCTTGGAATCTACCAACATTTTTTTGTTTTTGAGACAGTCTCTTTCTGAGACCCAACATTTGCTGACTAGGCTAGGCTGGCTGGCCAGTGAGCTCTAGGGATTTGTCTGTTTCTCTCTTCCTGGTGCTGGGATTTCACGTTCATTTCACCATACTCAGCTTTTTCATGGGTACTGAGGATTGAACTTGGGTCCTCAAACATTCATGGCAAGCATTTTATCAACCAGGCTATTTCTCTAGCCATGGGCCCTTATTTCTTTATTTATAAAATCAGGATAATCATTTGCTCATATATCCATTTCTTCTCATGACAGGACAGGGTCTTGGTAGCTATTTGGTAGACAGTGAATATGTAGAGCGTTGTCTGTTATCCAAATACAGCAGGGCATCTCTTTGAGTTGGATCATAGTGCTTGCTTCATTTCTAGGTGATTTACCTTTGGAATTACGTTTTGTGTGAGCTCTCATTAAGTCTAGTCTGAACACAGACTGACTGATGAGTAAATAGGGGTCCAGATGTGTGGCCAGGGAGAGCCTGCCCAGGATTAATCTCTGGCTTCTGTTATTTCTCAAAAGAGACAAAGCCAGTGTGGAGATGTTGCCAGATTGTTGTGTGTGCAGAATCTAATTTATAGTTGACCAGGGTCTCTGGAGAATCACACATGTTTATATCATTACCAAACAGTAATTGATTACAAAGCTCCGTTGTGAAATTTACAATTATTGAATTACTCCATGTTCGCTCATAAATTTCAAATCTTTATTTCTAAAAGTCAATTGATATTCAGCCCAATAAATATTTAATTTAGATGTAATAATGGTGTTAGAGCAAAATTAAATTCTCATTTAGAAAATAGGAATGACCTGGAGAGAGCAGGGGAGAGGCGGTGGCATGGCAGACCCGGGCAAGAGATGGTTGTCTTTGTGTCCCTTCCCCTTTACTGGAAGGGACTTCTCAGACGGTGCTTTCTCTAACTCCATTTTCTATTTGAAACTTCTGTTTGTGGGAAACGAGAGTCCTCTCCATTTTTGTATTTCATTATTAGAACTGCTTAATAGTTGTGGCTCTTAAAAGCTTTATGGAAAATGACAACACTCTGTTTTCTCCTCGCTTTATAGATAGGGAAACTGAGGTTGAGAAAACTGAAGTGGCTCACCATAGGCAATGCCACCAGAGAGGAAGGCTAGCCCTCGTCTACTGGTCCATTAGTAGGATCACAGGGCCTGTTAATATTCATGTACTAGATGGGGTTATGACCCTCTACCTACAGGAAGTCTCAACACAATAGTGTTTTCAACAAGGTGGGCATGACTACACTTCTTCGGAAAGTTGTTGAAAGGGAGGGAATCCACCTAGCCCATGGGATTATGGAGTGGAAGAGTCCCAGCCTCCTTTCAGTTTTCATGTCTGCTGTTTAGAGTTTGCCGTGGTCTCAGTGACTGCTTGAGTTCCAGGCATGGCACTTGGAGTGTGAGGATGAAAGAAGCCATAGAGACAGCCACATTCCTTCCCCTTAAAACTTTATTTATTGTTTGTCTTTGCACATATGCATATTCTACAGTATAATTGTGTAGGTCAGAGGACAACCTTTGGGAATTCATTCTCTTATCATGTGAGTTCTGGGCATTGAAGTCAGGTCAGCAGGCTTAAGGACAAGCACCTCCACTAACTGAGCCATGTCCCCACCCCTTCACTCACTTTTAGGAAGATTCCATTTTGTATCTCTCTATGTATCTTATTGCTTAGAATTTAATTGTTTGCATATATCAAAGTGTAAGATCCATGGGAAAGCTGTCTTATTTGGGTAATAGTATCTGGTTAAAAACTGAATTTTTTTTCCCTGTCAATAAGGGAAAACATGGATTTAAGAAGACAGTCAACAGTTTCTACTGTAACATGTAATCCAAAGGACGTGGTACATGGAGGTACAAGGATTGTCACAGGCAAGGTCCTTGGTGTGTTTGCCTGAATGCAGTCAGCCCAGGGTGGTCTCTAGGGTACTGCAGACAGTGGATATCTTCACTGCCAGGACAAGTGAACAACTTGGGAAATGTGTTGCCCTTGCCTTAGGTGGATTTACCTGTATCTTTATTAAAAGGAGGCTGGGGATGGGGAAAGTCAATTGTTCCCTGAACGTTGTGCTATCTCTGCCTAGAAGAGGTCATTCCATCACTACTGTCTAGGGTCTTACCAATGCAGAAGTGTCATGGGGTCCACCCATGCTAGCCTTGCAGCTGTCTAAAATGTGCAGTCTTCTATGCCAGTGCGGACAGCCAAGTGGAAATGGGAGTCACTCCACAATTGTTGGCCTGTTTTGGTGACTGTCAGGCACAGGACCAGGCAGTTCCTTTTCATACAGAGGCAAACAAGGCATGCTGTCCTTCTAACAGTGGTACTTAGAGTGTAGCCCTTGGACTAGTATCGGGGCATTGTCACCTGGGAACTTGTGAGAAATGTAAATTACCTGCTCCTCTGTGGCTTAGGTCAGGAACTATCTTTTAATAAAATCTCTGTGGAGGGTTCTGAAGCCTGTGGAAGCTATAAACTCCAACTATGGCTCTTACAATGATGAGAAATATCACAAGGTTTGGAGACCGCCCCCTCCCCAAGCTGGATCTGAATTCTGATACTCTCCATAGCTTTGCAGGGTTGATCATGTTATTCAGCTTATCTGACACCTCAGTGTCCTCATGTTATGAGGGTGACATGAGCTGACAGAATACTGAGCACCACGTCTGCTCCATTATCTTTATAAGCCTCACTGTGGATGACATCACCATCAGGGAAGATGAAGAGAATTCACATTCTACTCTCAGTATTGTGGTGGTTCAAATGAGAATGGTCGCCATAGGCTCATATGTTTGAATGCTTGGTCATCAGGAAATGGCACTACTTGAAAGGGATTAGAAGTCGTGTCCTTGTTGGAGTAGGTGTGGCCTTGTTGTAGGAAGAATGTCACTGGGAGTGGTCTTTGGAGTTTCAAAAGTCCAAGTAAGTCCCAGTGTCTCTCTCTTCCTGCTGCCCGCCGATCTGGATGTAGAACTCTCAACTCCTTTTTAGTTAAGTCTGCCTGTATGCTAATATGCTCCCCACTATGATAAAAATGGACTAAACTTCTGAAACTACAAGCAAGCCCTAGTTAAATTCTTTCTTTTATAAGAGTTGCCATAGTCATGATGTCTCTTCACAGCCATAGAATATAACTAAGACAAGTATGCAACAGAAATTGAGACAGTTTTGAAGTCTCCGTCTCCGTCTCTCTCTCTCTCTCTCTCTCTCTCTCTCTCTCTCTCTCTCTCTCTCTCTCTGTGTGTGTGTGTGTGTGTGTGTGTGTGTGTTTATGCATGTACATGCTGCAGTGTGTATATGGAGATCAGAGGACCTTGGGTGTTGGTCCTGGCCTTCCACCATTAAGACAGGATATTTGTTACTGTGTACACCATGCTAGTTGGCCTGTGGGCTTTTGGGAATTCTCCTGTCTTTACTGTCTATCTCATTAGAAAAGCAGGGATGACAGATGTATGTCTGTAATGCATTCTGAATTTGGGGGCTCCTCACTCATGTCCCCATGCTTGTGCAGCAAGTACTGTACCCACTGAGCCATCTCCCAGCCTCCAAAGAGAAATTTAAAATTTTTTCAAAACATCTACCATTTTTTGTAATTCTTCCTGTTAGTCCTTCCTGTCTTGCTAGGGATAATCAAGAATTGCCTTTAAAATGTAAAGTGTGATGTTAAGAATCTTTAAAAAGCATTTACCAGAGAGGACATTCAGATGGATACTGTGCATATGCAAATGCACTGAATCTCATTAGTCACTAGGAAGTGAAAATTAAAGCTACAGTAAAATTACCCTGCATTCACCAGATTCATTAAATGATAAGGATAGGATGCCAAATGTTGGTGAAGACATGAGGTGGCTGAAATGCCTTAAGCTGCGACTGGAAGCATAAATTTAGCAGGCCTAATAAGCTAAATCCATGCATCTTTTATGAAGAACCACCTCTTGCTTTGATGTATAGGTAAACTGAAGTGGTCAAGCACAGTTTCTCACAGACACCTACATGATGCTCACAGCATTATTGAAGCCCAGAAACTGCTCAGACGCTCCCTGTAGAATGGTTAATTTGTGATTTACTCATGCAAAAGACACTATCCAGCCAAGATAATGAATGACTTCACACAATGAAATGGGCTCTTCTCATTCAACTTGTATGTGAGAAGCCAGACAAGGGGACAAAATGATATATGGTCCTACAAACACATATTTCAAACACAAGCTAAACAATTTTTGATGTAGAAGTCAAAACACTCATTGTCTTGGGGGTGGGTGTTGAATGAATATCCCTACAGTGATACTGATTATATATATGTTGGAGATGATCATAGTGTATTTATGAAATTTAAGTAAGCAGTTTATGTTTTTATATTTTTGTGTATATATGTTGATATACATCAGTACAACATTTCAGCACAAAAGCTTACTTAAAATATCTATGCAATAACATCCAAAATGTTTATAGAAAAGTGAAAAGTGTGATTGAGGGAAGCCAGAGGATTGGCAGGAGCTAGGAAAATGTCAATCATTTATACATATCTTTGACTCCCATTGCTGAGCAGCCAAGTCAGACAAGGATCACATATACAGAGCAACACACACACACACACACACACACACACACACACACACACACAGTGTCTTTTTTCCATTACAGAGGTAAAACACCATTTTCAGGGCAACCATTCCTTAACATCTAGTCCTGGAAGCGATAGAGAGGGAACACCTCTGAGTCCTTGCTGGAAATGAAGGGAGGTAAACCCTTTAGAGAATGTGGTTTGTGATTTTACTGTTTTCTCTTTAGATCACTATTTGTCTCTCATGCATCTTGAAAGCACAGTTCCTCGTCTTAGTTGGAGGATGAGGGTGTTAAATGAGGGTGAGTTTTCTTAGCTTGGGCTGGGCCTCCCATTCCGAACATGGCCTTGCTGGGGATGCAAGCCTGGTTCTCCTGGTACCTGGTGTTCTGACATTGCTATTTAGTCTGTTTTGCCATTTTGTGTCCAAAGAAATACCATACTCACTGCACAGGACTAGGCAGAAAAACTGTAGATGGTCTTGCCATATTGTTTGTAATAGTAGAGGCAAGACTCTTTTTTGTTTTTTATTTTTTCTCTGGCCTATAACCATGGAAAGGACAGACAATGGAACCAGGAACCAGAGGTTCCTTTCCACTCAGCAGGGCTTATAACATAGGATAGGACTCACAATCACTTTAATTCTTGGGGGGCTGGCTCAGATTGTTCAGAGTGTCGCTCCAGCTTTCTAAAGGGCTGTGGGGTGGCCTGCAGTCAAGGAAGATGGAATGGTTGCTTTTAAAATGTTCTCTTATGGGTAATTCATACACAAGAAGAAAAGACATATAGTAGAACACTGGGAGAGATGTTAGAAAATAATTAAGGCTAAAAAGTTCATTAAAGATTGTTTTTTAAATGAATTAATCAGATTGGAAAAGTCAAATATGTATATTGAATGAAGTTTGGCAAACATCAAAATTTCTTGTCATCCCCAGGTCATAGGAAATTAAAATTAATTATAAAGAATTACAGTTTCTTGTGTAGCTTTCTATACATTTAATATACCCGGTAAAGCAGAGCCCAGCTTCCAATACCATGTTGCCCTCAGGGTTTTGAAAAGCAACATTACAGTGATTATTTTCTTCTATCATTGAAAATTTATATGAGCATTATTTTATTTATGTTTGCATGTTCTCATGTGTTTGTGTGTGGTATGCATCCAGGTATGTATGCATGTTCTTATGTGTGGGCATATGTGTGGGTGCATGTATACACATGTGCACAGGTGTGTGTAGTCCTAAAGTTGACATCACGTATCTTCCATGGTCATGTTTCTCTCTATTAATTGAGGCAGGGCCTTTCACGGCACCAAGGACTTTGGGTTTGGCTGGTCCAGGTAGCCAGCTTGCTCTGGAGATCCCTTCTCTTTGCTTCCTAAGTGCTGGGATTAGAGATGGATGCCATGTCTGCCTGGCAGTGCTGGGATTACATATGGATGCCTTGTCTACTCAACTTTTCCATGGGTTCCAGGAATCAGAACTCTGGTTTCTGGCCTGCATGATAAACACTCTCTCCACTGATCATCTCCCTAGCCCCCGAACATTAGTTTTGATAGTTGTATCTAAATTTGTTCAATTTACCTTTAATATTGAATGTTTAACTTGCTTCTAATATTTCATAAGATGGACTTTAATGAACATCATGCTTGAAAATTTGAATTCATCACTAATGATTTCTTTAGACCCAAACTGACATTTCCTGACATTTCATGAATGAAAACTGGCATTTTCATTTTCATAACCATTGTAGCTTAAAATCCATTATGAAGCTTGAGAACGTCTGAATCAGAATCCATACACACTTGGTTGGGATCTTGGTTCTACAATGTACCAGCTATGTGATCTTGGATGAATGACCATGCTCAGAAAGTCTCAGTATCCCTATCTGTAAAATGGGAATCTAATTTTCTAGTCCATTGACCTATAAGGAGGATTAATTGAGAATTTAACTGGCAAGGAAGTATCATTTAAACTTACCTTTGCCGAAGAATGACCTAATTTTAAGACATTTTCTTGGAGGTGAAACAGGTAGTTCAGACACATTCTTTGTGAAGCAGCCACTGGAACCACATCAGGTTTTGTTCTAAAGCAAAGACAGCACAGGACAAGGGCATTTCACTCTCACTTAAGGTCAACCTCAGTTTTTATTTTTTTCCAGAGCTTATTTCCAGAGTTTTGGATAAATGCATATTCATCCTTTTAGATGAAGGATCAACAAAATATGACCCATGGGCCAAATCCACTTTGCCTCCTGCTGTTGTAAGTAAAATTTTATTGGAGCACAACCTTGTGCCTTTCTTGTGACAGCAGCAAGCTAAAAAATACTTATTTTATGGTCCTTTCAAGAAAAAAAGTTTGCTGACTCCTGCTTCAGATCAACCATAAAATATTTATTTCTCAGCTCATGAGAGATAAATGCATTGTACTTCTAAAACCATTTTTCCCCTGTGATAGAAGATAGAACCAAGCTATGCATGGCTGAGCTGGCTCTGTCACATGTGGATGTTACACAGTGTCACAAAAGAAGGAAGGCATGACTCTTACATTTTGATTGACATATTGATCTTTCCAGATCTTCTTGGATAAAATCTGTAGGTGCCCTTAAGTGGGAGTGAAATCTCTGTGCTATCTTCATGTTAGAGCAATGCCTGATATCCTTCAGGTAGAAGCTTTATTGAGAATGTTTTTAGAAGTAGTTGTCATAAAAGTGTAAGACTAGCTTTCTTGATAGTAAAATAAACCTATTTTCCTATAATTGGTTTTGGATCAGAATGCTTTGGACTTGGCTTATAGAATGGTCTATCACTTTGTCCCTCCACTGTAAGGGTAGGGATGTGGATGGGGCTGACTCTTGTCTCTTCTCTCCAACCCTGCCCATATATGGATCATATTTCTTTAGTCTATGTCATACTGATGCTAATGCTTCAAAATTATGTTTTAAAGCTTTATTTAGTTTTAAATTGGGTATATGTGTCTATGTCTGCCAGTGAGGGGTGGGGTGGGGGGTATGTACCCTTGAGTGCAGGTGCTCATGGAGGCCAGAAGCGGGCACCAGGTCCTTTAGAACTGGAGTTACAGGTGGTTGTGAGCTTCCTTGTGCATGGGTACTGAGAACTAAACTTATGTTCTCTGCAAAAGCAGTATGCACTTTTGTCATTAAGCCTTCTGTCTAGCCCCCCAAAATTATGCCTTGGAAAGAAAATTATGCTTGGAACAAGGCTCAAGGGACTGTGTTTTCTGCCTTGATTTGAGGGTGTCAGGTAATAACAGGTAGTGCCTTTGGCTATAGACAGTCATCAGTTTACATTGATCCCTGCTATTTCCTGTTGGGTCACTGGTGAGAATACTTAATAATCAGTGCATCCATGTACTGTGCTATGTGTTATAACCAAGTCATGCAGGCACTGGCTGTCAATAGTGAAACACAGACTTCAGATGTGTGTGGAAGTGGCCAGTTGCTTGGGTGGGTGGGGGGTCTTTCATGGGAGAATGGGTTTCACAGTAGATGGAAGTCACCAATTCCTGGTTTCTGTCTCTAGCTTACATCACTGTGCATTTTTTCCAGAAGAGATGGAGCACATCTCTCCACCCAGTGAGCTGACATCGTCCCTATGATTTACTTAGGTCATGCATGTGGAGGGTGCTAAACCTAAAAAGCAGCATGGGTTTCTGCTGGCACCTTGTGCTTTGGTTATTTCGTTGAAATGATCAGACTCACCTGGTTCATTGTTCTAAGGAGGATTAGAGTCAGGGGAAACAAACTGGAAGCCTAAGCAAAGCCCAGATGGACCACACCTTGATCAGCATCACCCAGACACCTGAGTACAGATTTATGACGTGTTTTCGTCACTGAGTTTAGGGCCAGTACTTTGTGTGAAAAGTTATGTGATACAGTGTATATTAACCCATGTGGATTTCACAATAGAGGGATTTTTCTCTTTCTTTTTTATCTATTTTATGTGTATGGGCATTTTGCCTGCCTGTATATTTGTGAACCACATGCATGCCTGGTGTCTGTGGAGGTCAGAATAGGGCATCTGGTCCTTGGGAACTGGAGTTACAGATAGTTGTGAACCACCTTGTGGGTGCTGGGAACTGGACCCTGGTGCTCTGGAAGAGCAGCCAGTGCTCTTAACTACAGAGCTGTTATCTTTAACCCAGTTGATAGATTTTGTTCTAGTCCACAAAACAACACAGGCATGAATAAAAATATTTCCCCTACCACTAAGAGCATGTATGCTTTTGGTGGAAAAAGGAAAAGATAATTATAGTCACGTGGAAAGTCAGCAGCAATGGCAGTAAGCCAGGGGAATGTGGGAAGAAGAGGGGTCGCCATCCAGGGTGCAGACCCGTCAGGTAAGATTTCCTAGAGGTAATGGTGGTGTCTTTAATGTGAGTGGGATAGGAAAGGCAGGTGAGAACATTGATAGGATTTTTTTTTTTAAATGCAGGTAAGTCTAGAATGCAGATGTTGGGTTTTGGTGCAGTCTTACGCTTTGTTATTAATTTTGTGACATTGATATTGATATTGCTTCAATGAGCATTGTCTAAGGAAAGACCTTGAGTGACTTGCTCTCCTGATCTCATTTCATCTCCCTGCCTGTGTGTTCTGTTTATAATCCCCCTTATAACACCTAGTGACCTCCATTCCACCAGGGGGAATCTGAGAACGGGTGGCTTTGCAGATGCTGAGACGGATTCTATAAGGTCTGCCCTGCAGCTGATGTGCTGGGATTGTGTAGGGCCAGCTGCCAGATGTTCTCAATCAGAAAAGTGACTCTTTGGTAGCTCTATTTGGGTCAGCTCCGTAGCTGTGTCTGTGGCACTAACGAGGCCAAAACTGAGTTCTGTCCCCTGCAAGGACCAATTCCATCCCTGGTTTGAAACTCATTACCCAAAGGCATAGTTTTCAGCCAGGACCTAGAGTTGGTGTTAAGTGGGAAATGGAGATTAAAGTGGTCTCAGAAGTGCTTTGAAGACAAACCAGTGGTGGCCACAATTGCTGAGTATGCTGTGCCGTATTGAGGGATGTTCAAATGATGTCCTTAAGCTCTGCTTTTGAAGAAGAGAAAAGCAAAGCTCTGTGATTCGCTCGCCCAGCCCCTTATGATAGAGCCATGGCAGGGACTGTCTGGACCTGTAGACCTTCCTCTTGTCAGCTATTCCAGCTTGGACTGCTCATTCTTGGATTACACAGGAAATGAAATTATGATTTTTTTATGAGAGTCCATCCTGTGCTGTATAGGACACTTAGCAGCATCTATGTCTTCTTTCCATACAGTGAATTTTTGTGATACAGTTGTTCCCCAGGTGAGAGGGCCCAGAATGCTTCCAGACATTGTTAAGAGTCCACCAGAGGATAAACTTGTCCCAAGTGAGAACCATGCTTAATGGTGTAATTAGAGGCAAATGAGAGGAACCTTGTCCAGAGTGGGAACCCCTAGACCACATCCCATGTGGACTTTGGTTTTAAGTGCCTTGGGTTTTCTGACCTTGCTTGGACTGTATGCAAGGAAGACCTTGGTTTCCATACTTGGTCCTTCTGCTTTGCTTGGTAGCTTCTGTATCCTGGGCACCTTATCCATTTATGGTTGGCCTTGGAGGGCAGAGATTCGGTAATTGGTTATTCCCCTATCCCCAGGCATCCTCCTCAGGGGGAATTGGCTGCATGGGATAGCAACTCAGGAGGGTGATTTGGGAGAAGCTCTCCAGGGAGGAGAAAATCACCATCATGGATGTAGCTTCCTCCGTCAACACACACACATTGACGTGCTGTTTTGCTCAAAGCTTGCTCAGCAGAGTGCCTGGCATGTGGGTAATGGTTAATAAATTCTGGCTGTTATTACCATTATTATTAATACTATTTATAACCACAACTCTTTTTTTGTAAAATAAATAAATAAATAAATAAATAAACAAATAGATTTGGGAATAACACTCCCCCAGGCTTCCACACCATTAATATTCAACTTATTTAAATTTAATTTTTGCAAGGTCCTGTGTTTAATTTTTTAAAAACCCAGTGAATTATTAGTATTTTAATGACTAATGACACTTAATAAATAACACTGGCAAGGACTCAAAATGGGTCCATTTAATGTAATGTTCTACCTGTGTTTTCTCAAGAAAGGGACAGGAAAAACAATGCCTACAGAAAGTTCCACACCATGATCAAATGTTCTCTATAACTTGAACTTCTTTTTTTGTGATTAGTGGGATAATAGCCCTGTCATGTCCCTGAGTCTGTGTATCTTATAGGGGGAAATGCTCAGCTAATATTAATTTCCCTTAGCCGTTACAGAGTGTGTATTATGTGTTGTTCTGTTGTAAGAGTTTTAGAGATATTAATTCATTAATCCTTGTAGCAACCATGTAAGGCAGTAACTACTTCATTTTTAGAGGAGGAAACTGAGTCATATAAAAAGCATAGACTTTGATTGAGGCACACAGCAAGGGGATACACTGCAGGGTTCAAAACCAGGTGGTTTGACTACATGGTTTTGTAACCATTGTGCACATCACCTCTTCAGGTGACAGGTAGGGTCTGCCTTAGGAAATGGCTTCCTGTCCTTCCTTAGGTGTTAGGGATAGCAGTGACACTAACAAAATAAGGTTAGCTCACATTGGATCTTGGGGGAAGGAAAGAGTGTCAGTAATCTAATTTGTTATATTACAGAGGAAGAATCGAAATGCTTCTGTGTACACTTTTCATCTTGTATGTGTGTGTGCTCACAAAGTCTATGGTTTGGAGCACAAATCCCTTGGCATTAAGACATACTACACACACACACACACACACACAAATATATGCTAGTGGTGTCTATAAAATGCAAATCATAAAAGGTATGTGTGTAAAATATGGTGTGATAGTTTTATTTTTTACTGCAGTATGTCTAGCAAAACCTCCACATACAAAACAGAGTCTATCTCTGGCCTGGGATTTGCCAATTAAGGCTAGGCCAGGTGACCTGTGAGCCCCAGGGACCTGCCAGTCTCTGCCTCACCTGCTCTGGGATTGCAAATGTATGCCACCCTTTGAGGCTTTTTTTTTTTTGTTGGTTCTGGGAACCAACCTCAGGTCCTGAGGCTTGCCTAGGAAGCATTTTACCTGCTAAGTCTGTTCTCAGACTAGTGTGTGCTGTTTCTTAAATAAGAGGTTTATGGAATGTTCATTGTTGTATCAGTTACAAAAGGGACATTCTATTGGGGACCGTGGAATACTTCTCTCTTTGTCAAACTCTGATCCAGCAATAATTCCACACCTTCTACCTTCTGTCCGGGCTTTATATCCATCTGGGTCATAGCTGAATTTTCGTTCAGCAGGAATAATGTTAGGACACAGTTCCTCTTCCTCCACCTCCTGCACCTCATCATTTGAGGCTCTGTCAAAGACAGAAAGAAGCCCTGTCCAGGCCATGCCACTGACCTTGATACTATTTTGGACTTTTCTGATGGTGACAGTTCTAAACCCTGTCAGACAGAGATGGTAGATGAGCCAAGTACCTAGGAAAGCTGTTATCAAATTAAAAACCAGGCAAGATCCAATGTGAGCTCTGTCTATAAATAACTTATGAAAAGTAAAAAGATGTTTCTGTTAGCAAATTTAAAATAATCGTTAGAATCCTTCAACAGATTGCTGCTAATTAGATTGAGAATTAAACAGCTTTGTATGAGCGCAGAGTTAATTAATAGCTCATTACTTTTTTAATAAGCCAAATTCATTTGGAAACAGAAGAGAGACAGCAAAGTTCATCACGGATGAGACGTTAGATTGGGATTATTTCTCCTTCCCTTGATGAGAGAAGGAGTTTAATTAAAGCAGGGGACACATTTGTATCACGAATGAGTTGTGTGCAAGCTCCAGCGTCGGGGCTGGAGAAATCGGCGACTCTCATTTTAAAAGCCTCCTCAGGACCTTCATGGTTAATATAAGTTGTGCTTACATCTGTTCAGCTTTTGAGCTGTTCAATTCGCTGATCGAGACAAAACTCTTTGAAGCTGGGGAGATTCATTCAAACTAGTAGAAATTTATTGTAGTCCACACTGATTTTATTTCCATCTTTTTCGGTCCAGGTATCCTAGGGTCTCCCTTTGAACGCTAGGCTGAGTTTTCCTCACTTTCTCTCTATCTTTTCATCCTATCTTTCTACATAGTCTTGATTCTCATTATTTCTTTATCTGGTTTCCTGACCCTTCGGTGCCCTTTATATTACATAACTTGGGGCAGAATGGAGAGAATGAAATGAGTGCCTTTAGGATTTTGAAGCCAAGTGCATTCTCAGTATCCCACAGGGAAATTTCCATTCTATTCTTTCCTAGCATCAAGGCCCCCTGTGTCTACACAGTCTCTTTCTTCAGTCATTCTTCGCACATGTTGGAGGCAGGAGGTATGAATTTGTCTTTCAGGATGGGTGTGTTTGTTGCAGTATGGTCTCTATGAGCCCCACTCTTTTGTCTTCTACTCAAGTCTACTCTCCCAATGCACTGGAGAGACCTGTGAGACATCACCTAACTGGAAGCCATATGGGCACACTGTTCCTTGCACAGCACTTGCATCAGTCAGGCTGGGTTTTTGCTGAGTCTTTTGGGTTCCTTGACTTGCACATTGGGAACTTCTTCTCACTGACAATGGTTGGGAAGTGGGAAGAGAATACCTTTGTCTTGGAACATGGTAAATGTCTGTCAACTGGTAGGATAAAGTCTCTCTTGTAACTGAACCATGGCGCACAAGTCTGTTTTTCGCTGCTGTGATGTTTTGATTGAAGCTGTGGCTGACGGCCAGCATGCACGTCTGATAACTCATTTCAAGAACTGTATAGATGGTACAGAGAAGAGCTGCTGTTCTTTGGCGCAGTCTTATCCTGTGTTATTTAGGCATTCCAGGACTAATTAGAATAGCCTGTTTCTCAAAAGGTAAACAAGTCTCATGGGTATCAAGGGTACAAATTTTTTTAAGAGTTGTTATTTTCTTTCCTTTCCAAATGTGGATGTAGGCTCTCCAGCCCTCTGCCCTTCACTGGATTATTAATTTACTTCTTAAAAAAAGCTCCCAGATGTCTCAGAAAGAACTAAAATGAGAGGCCATACAAGTTCTCTAACAGGTCCTTCAGACACTCTTCCTGCCAGAGGTAACTACTTAATCCTAACTTGGGGGCTGAGTTTTAAATTTATCAACCAGTTTTATTCACTTTCCTGATTTCCATTCAGGAGCATCCTGTTGTTCAGATGCTAAGAGTGAAATGTTTCACAATTCTGTGTCAAAATCTTACTTTCATTCAGACTCACTTGCCACGTCTCTCCTGCCCTGCTGCTGTCCCTGAAAACTTCTAGAACATCCCAGGTTTGTGTTTAGCCCCAGGACCTTTGTATATGCTGGGTCCTCTGTCTAGAGTGTTGTTTCTCTAAATCCCATTATTACAGGTTGTATTTTAATCATGACTGCTGAAGTGAGTTCTCCTATGCTTGTCTAACCTAAACTTGGCCTTTCTCATCGGGTCTTTTATATGTAACTGCTCCTGTTTTTCCCCCATATTAACCTGCAATTGTCTGTTTTGTGTGGAGGGAGTTGCTTCTTGTTTTGTCTTTTCTACCTGAACATACACACAGTGAAGGCAGGAACCACATCTGACCTGTCCAGCTCCATGTCTTCAGCTCCGAGTGCAAGAGACTAAGGAAAGTAAGTCTAATGAAAGAGTGAACACAGAACACACAGAGTGTGGATGTCAAACCCTGGAGGCCCAGAGACCGGGGTAAACTCAACCCTACCACGGAGGGCTCAGGACCAAGGTGAAGCTGTGTGGTCTGGCCCAGGCCGACATCTGCGGTTCCTGAACCTTGGGTGAGCTTTTGACCCTATATCTAGTGTGTTTGGAACAGTGCATGTTTTGTCTGAGTCATTTACAATTGCGCTGGGTCCCACATCCATGCAGATATTGAGAGGTATCCAGCTGTGGTCTCTTAGTCTACGATCTTTTCCCCTTAAAATGAACTCTGGCCCCTTTCCAATTGTGCCTGGCTCGGATGGTTGCAGGAATACAGGCTCTATATCACACTGCTTGATTCTTTTTCTTGACTTTATTGAGTACTGGAGAGAAGAAAAACAGCTGAGAAAGAGAAAGAGGGGTAAATGGGAGGACTGGGTAAGGGTGAGGACTCTCAGGTAGCAGCTGGCTCAGTGTGGACATGGCAGGCAGTGTGTATCCTTTCCTGGGGCCTAAGTGTTTTCTCTAGATTGTTGCTGGAGGCCATGTATTTGGCCAATGCATCCCTTATTACTTTACAGTAGGGGCTTGGGGAGGGTAAGGTTGTGTGCACTTTTTAAAAGGCATTTTTAGATTTCAGGCCCTGAATTTTTTTTTTTAATTGTCCCATAGCGTGACTCAGAACAGTGGCTTTAACACCCTGAAATAGTGTGGCTGGGGAGATGTTTACTTCGTTTTTCCCACTGCAGACTTCCAGCACCTTCCCTGCCTGGCTCTCTATGCAGTGTCAGGGAAATCGGGGGCTTTGACTTTGAAGGGTTCTTGTAAACAGAGAAAGGCAGCTTGGATTTAGAAGCTCCCCTGAGGGGACAGGCTCCTTTCCTACTTTCAAACTCCACCTCAATCTTGATTCTTAAGTCTGTGGGCTTATTTCACCACATGTCTATTTTCTACTGTTGTATAATGAATGATCCAAGACCGAGTGAGTCTGGAGCATGAGTTGTTGCCCCTCATGGTGTTGTGCATTGACTTGGCTGAGTGACACAGTTGCTTCTCAAGGTCTGGTCTGACACAGTCAGGGCATATTAGCCAAGAGACAACCGAAGGCCTGACTGGCTGGAAGTTCAAGGTGGCTTCTCTTTAGGGTCAGCAGTCCCTGTTAGGTGGGAGCTTGGTGCTTAGCGGTGACAATCATCCCGACTGATGGAAGAGTAGTCCCAAGGGCGCACTGCCAGGCCAGGCATAGGACACCCTCCTGTATCCCAGCTCTGAGGAGGCTACAAGTCTGAGGCTAGCCAGGGCTACGCAGCGAGACTGCCACCAACAAATGCACGTGAGTGATTCCAAATCGCATTGCAGAAGAACAGGTGGAGGGGGCCACTGTTGCAGCCCGTTTTGGATAGTGCACTGTATCTTTGTTTCACAAATTCTCCCTGAAGTTCTTGTGGATGAGTCTCTGTGGTAAGGGATTGAACTCATTTGAACTTGTTAAAAATGTTAGAGTCAAATATAACAGATCGAGATGCCATTCCTCTAGACTGTGCGTGCACACACTTATACCCACAAACATAGACACACTCTCAGACACACACACACACACACACACACACACACACACCACACATACCCACAAACATTAACACACTCTCAGACACACACACACACATACACACACACACACACACCACACATACCCACAAACATTAACACACTCTCAGACACACACACATACACACACACCATACACACACACACAACACACACACACAACACACACACACAGCCACCCACAGACCTATACACACTCTTAGACACACACACACACACATAACATACACACAGACACAGACACAGACACACATGCTTGCACAGCTATGTTAAGGCTGTCAGGTAGCCTTCAACTCCCATAGCCACTGTCCAGGTATTGAGTTGTTGAGGCACCTCCTTCCACTCCTGTGTTTGGGAAGCCTTCACATGTAAACCTGGTTTAATTTGCCTGCTGTAATGTAATTGTAATTGCTGGATTGATCCTTTAGGCTGAGAACAAAGTGCCCGTTAATGCGGCTAGCTCCGTCTGCCTGTTGAGACGTTAACCAGACCGCCTAACACACTGTTAAATGTCTGCCGGTTTTCATTTCTCACGACACCATTTATTTCAGCATTTCCTCGACCCCATAGAAGATGGTGTCTTGTATTTTTGTTTTATTCTTTTAACCAGAGCACGTGGAGTCTCGGGTTGTATTGCCACTTTAGTTTTCAGGGGAGATTAGTCAAGTGAGTTGGTAAATGTGTGTTTTTTTCTGTCCCTTGCTGCCTTTTCCTTTCAGCAAACTTTTCTAAAGGTGATGAATAGCCGGCAAGATGAAATGCCCACCCGCTGCAGACTGGCTGTCTCCGGCACACCCCCAGCTGCATATCAATCTGAGCCTGTTTTCTCCCTTACTCGCCTCTGCTTGAAAGTTTCGGATCCTTTGTTGGCATCTTCATTTCTCTTGAAAATTCTTTGAAGGAATCTGTATCCTGTTGTCCACTCCCACCCACACTTAAGTTGAAATAGAAATGTTTAGAGTATTAAACATACTTCTTATTTGGTTTACATTTCATTGTCCCCCATATGTTATTCTCCACGTTGGAAGAATTCTGAGTAGGAAAGCATTAACCCTTTGGTTTTGAAATTTTTCACATTGGACTCAGAAAGCATGAGGTGCAGAGGATCTTGGGAAACTCAGCCTAAACTGATTTAGGCAAAGAGGTTCACAGAGGGAAGGTGGTTTGTTCAGAGTAGACAATCAGTTTAATGTCTGTCTGAGACCAGAGCAGAAACTCTTGGGTCTCTGATTGTACTGCTTAACTGGTTGATGTCTGTCTCTGGTCTGGTCTGGCTTCTTTCTGGCTGGCCTAGACCAGTTGTCCACTTCTTCTCCCTACATCCTTGTGAAGGGAAGAGCTCCAGGTCATAGTACCAAATAGGGGATGGGTCCGAGGCCTCCTTGACCCAAGAGCGAAACCCTGGGAACTTGCTCTAACTGAAATCCTGTCGGGAGGGAAGGTTGTGTGCTTTATTCTTTGATACTTTACCTCCCACTTTGCATCTTAGGTGTCCTTCCTTGAGAGCCATCTCTCCTTGGCCTGGAACTTGCTGCTCTGGCTGCCACAGGGATCATCTGCCTAGCTTTGTCTCCCTAGGGCTGGCATTGGACGTGTGTGCCACCATGGCTGGCTTCTTGTGTGGGTTCTGGGGGTGGAACTCAGTCCCTTTGCTTGCACGGCCAGCACATTATCTACTGAGCTCAGCCCCTTTGCGGGTCTTTTAGGGCTGCAACATGAAGAACTTGTTTGGCAGGGATCGCTGAGGAGGGCAAAGGAGAGAATGAATTCCTGATGGAGACTGAGGGATTGAGTTAGCATAGCTGTTGATCCTCTGGAGGGGGTCATGGAGCAAGTGGAGGAAAAGCTGAAAGCTTTGGTCCTCATCTGTAGAGACCAGTGGGCCAACTCAGTGTATCTCAGAATTACCCCTGGGGTGGGGTGGGGTGGGTTGTAAGAATTGAGATGGCAGCCCTTATGCCCAGAGTATTACTTACTGATCAGTAATACTTAAGCAGGGCTAGAAATCTTCATTTCCAGTGTGCTTCTACTACAACTTGAGTCTGTATCCCCCTTTCCTGCTGTCTGGCTCACACTAGCTACTCTGCTGGATGTGTGGGAGGCCAGCTATACATCTTTCACCATGCCTCATTTTTCTTCTTGGTAAGGGAGCCTAGGAAAGTAGCACCCCTGTTGGATATTTTTGGCCGCAGAATGGTCAGATACTTGTAGACAATATTCCACGTGAGACACAATTGCAGGATGAGTTGAGATAGGATGTAATTAAGTCCTCGGCAGCCACTGCACTCTTTATTGGGCATCTGCTGGGGCGTTTATCTGTTTAGTACTCACATCAGCCCTGCAAGGTAGATGTTGTTATGTTATCCACGTTTGCAAGTAAGGGAAATGCATTCTGAGGAGTCTGCTTGGTGAGTTATGGAGCTAGGATTAGACGCTGTCTGTCTGTCTCCATTATGCTATGCTTTTCAGTGACACCATGCAACTGTTTTAGAAGTCCAGAGAATCAAAATGTCCCCAATGTCAGTGACATGAGCAATAATAAGTCTTGTGTACCAAGCACCTATTCTTTGCCTGAGGCTGTGTTAAACATTTTGCATTTCACCTATATTAATGCTCTGAGAGGAAGGAGGACATTGTTTCTGTTTGTCAGGGGTTATGGAACTCAAGGGGGTTCAATTAACTGTCTGATGTCACGCTCAGTAGTGACAAGGCTGGGCTTTGAACCTGAGTGGGGCCAATTCAAAGCCTGGGCTCCTGGTGGCTCTGTTGTGTTGACTGGTGAGATCACACATCTCCCAACAGTGTTACCTGAAATCTCAGATAGTATGCTTGGGGCTGGTGGCACTGGAGGTTTAGGAAACAATGATATTTTGTGGGGAACAGAGATGGATTCAATATGAACATGATACATTGAGACAAATTCTCCTCAGCCGTATGACTGTTTGTAGCATTTGATCTCATCTCAAAGGCTCTAGGAAAATTCTGAAAAATGAGTCTCTTATTGTTGCATGGCAACACCACCTATTTAAAAATTAATTAATTAGTATGTGCTGGTGTGTATGTTCATAACATGAGCGTGTGCCAAGGCACGTGTGTGGCGGTCAGAGGATAATGTGTAAGAATCAGTTCTCTTCCTCTACCACATGTGTTCTGGGTTCAAACTCAGGTTGTCAGCACTGGCCACAAGCACCTTTCCCCTGAGGCATCTTTCTGACTCCAGCAGTGGATGTTTTTCAGACAAACATTTGCTTCATCTTGGAACTTTCCTGAGAGCACAGGTCCCTGTTGTTCCTACAGCCTTGGGTTTTCCTTCACCCAAGTCTGCTGTCTGCTTCTGCTGAGTGTGTGGGAGGAAGTGGGGAGATGTGCAGTGGGCTACAGAGGAGGCCCAGGATGCCAGACCCTGCTCTTTACGGAGCTCATGGATCACGTGACCATTGCGGAACACCTGCTGGAGAGGTGTAGGACCTGCCAGTGTTTGCAGGACAGGGAGCATTTATGGGATTCGTGGTTGACGGGGCTGTCATGGTGGGTGGTGGGAAGGGCTGGCCTGGCCCAAGGGGATGATGTTCCTTTCTGGTGTTTGCTTTCACTCCATCCTGATTATTTCTTCCTCCCGACTTGCTTCCCAGTGGTTATATTGCTTTTTGTCTTTATTCAGCTTCTACATAATTTTCTTGTTTTTCTCTGTGCTGTACGTCTCACTCCTCACTACCCCCAGCACACCATGAAACAAGGAATTAGGTGGAAGTAGTTTATTCCAGGGGTTCCCAAGTGAGGAAAGGCCCATAGGGAGTGGGTTAATGAGTGGGCTTCTAATAGGAGCAGCATCCTGCTGGGAAGCTTGAGACAGACTGTCAAACATAGCCTGTAATTGCCCATCAAGGGACAAGGAAGCTGGGGTAGCTACCCCCCAAAACCATTCCTAGTCTGTTCTGTCCTCATAACCACAAGATGCTATCATACCAGGCAATAAAGGTCAGGAGCTTTCTGGAGCACTGGCCTCTGAGGAGTTGCTGGGGGACAAGGTGGCCCCTGACTGCTGGCAGTGGTGCCCAGCTACTTCTGTCTGAATGTGGACATAAGTATTTTGCTGGATTTATGAAAAACCCACCATATTTCCTAGTCCCAATGTGAAAATTAGGTCAGCTGAATATTTTATTTCCCCAAATTAATTACACACATTTAAAAATTGTCTGTAGTCTCTTAAGTGTATGTGTATGTGTGTGTGTGTGTGTGTGTGTGTGTGTGTGTGTGTGTCTGTTCTCCAATGAAATGCAGATCTCCTTCCAAATTTGAGAACAGCAGATACATAATCTTTTTAAAATATTTATTTTTATTTTATGAGTATGGCTGTTTTTGCCTTCCATGTATGTCTGTGCACCACATACACACAGAGCCTGCAAAGGCCAGTAAAGGGTGTCAGACTCTCTGGAATTGGAGTCCCAGATGCCTGTGAGTTGCCATGTGGGTGATGGGAATTGAGCCTGGGTCCTCTGGAAAGCAGCCAGTACTCTTAGCCACTGATCATCTCTCTACCCCCAGTAGAGGTTTAATCACAAACACTCAGCCTATAACTTGATTTATTTTCATTTCTGGAGGTTTGCCCCTATGGCCATGATGGTACCTGATGGTCAAGGGTAACATCAGCTTGCATTAGCCTGTATTCTTTCCTTATTGGATTTAACCATACTGTCTTGACCCTCAGCAGCTAGGATGATCCTATAAGACCCTCATAGGATCCAAGGTCTGCTCTGGTAACAGTGCCTTCCCTTCTCAGGTTAAACAAAGAGGAAAAACTAGAGGACCTGGGACTCTTTAGTGACACAGCATGTTGTGAGTCTTTCACGGCGGGTGGTATGTGGTTGTGGCTTCCTGGTGACACAACTGCCCTGGAGTCACCTTCACTCTCATGAAGCGCATTGCTTCACTAAGCTGGACTTAGGCAGATTTCTTTCTTTCTTCCTTCCTTCCTTCCTTTCTTTTTTTTTCTTTTTTCTTTTTCTTTTTTTTGCCTGTTGGTGCCATCCCTATTTGGGGTGAATAAATGTGTCATTACGTCTTGTCAGGAGAAGTCTCACAACATGTCAGCAGCCACATTGAATAAATCAGACAAAGAGTTAGGACTCTCTCCCTATATCATTCCCCACTCCCAACATCTGCATTTGTGTGGATCACATAAGTCAGGAACTCAGTTGTTAGCCTATCTTGGAATTTTTGACAAAGTATTTGACAAAAATAACCTAATACCAATGATGTTTTCTTGGGAGTTCACCACCTGTTCTGGGCTGAACAGTTTACCACATTGTCCCATTTTTATTATTAGAGCCATACATTAGAATTTCCATTTTACAGTTCAGGGAGACTGAGGCTGGAAAGACTGTGCAGTTTTGCCTGGAGTCCCATGCAGTGAGAGATGGGGCTGTTATCTGAAGCCACCTCCACAGCCTCTAGGGCATGGTCACATCTCTAATGCATGATTTCTTTCTGTACATTTTCTTTGGAATTGATTCCCAGAAAATCCCAGGAGGTGAGGGTTAGAGAATCTGAACTCTCTTATTCTTTGTGGAAAGCTGACTGACTTGTTTGTTTTGCCTGGGAATTTTAGTATTCTATCTTTTAGCACCTTGACCAAAGCAAACTTCATCCTAATACATACATGTGTATGTAAACACACACACACACACACACACACACACACACACACACACACACACACATACACACACACAATCACAGTTATCTGCTTGGGCCACTTTCCTGTTTAGCTCTACACCTTGTGCCTCTGTGGCTGTCTGTCTGGATAGGCCCTGTTAGTGTTTTTATGTTGTCTGTCCTTGTCTGGTTAGATGTCTGTCCCTTCATTTGCTCCATCAAGGCGGCCAGGGGAGAAGAGCCCTACTGCCCCTGGTTTTTAACAGTCTGCAATGGAAGAGACATTTTGTGGCTGGGATGTTAGGATGAGTCGGGAACTGTGCATGGATGTCCAGGCATGGGGAGACTTCAGGTCCTATTTCAAGGCTCACAGTTTTCAAGTAACTTAAGCTCACCTCCATAGTAACTGCTCTTTTAATTTGCAGATGGATCTGGGAGTTGCCCATGTTTACTGCAGCCTTGACATTGACCCAGTGGAGGGAGGTTTGCTTTCTAACTGCATTTGTGAATCTGAAGGCCGTGTCCTTGCACGAGTGAGCGCCTCTCTATGTGACACAAGTAGATCTGCCTTCGGAGGTCAAGTCAACTAAGGCACATTGGGTTCTGACTATCACAGGCTCCCTGTGAGGTCTGTGAGAGGAGCTTCCAAGGCAAACACAACCATGGCTCATGACTTCCAAGTACCCCAAGGCAAGCAGAAAAGAAGCCCCAAGACAAGAAGTAGAGCCCTGGGAAGACGAATAAAGTATTGCGGGTAGCATCTTCCATGCCAACTGTTGCTGTGGGGGATGATGCAGGTGGTTGGGTGGCTGGAGAGCTGTTTGAGATGCGATGTATCTGAAAGGCTGACTGGAATGGATGTGAGTAACCGGGAAGATTTTTAGACAAAAGCAGAGGCCAATGTGTGCCAGAGTCCATGGAGAGTTGGGGCATGCCATTATCAATGTGAAGATTGGGTAGTAGCATTAGGATACTTTTTGAGCTTCCTGTGGATGTCCTGGTCAGAGAGGATGGTCTTGGGGAAGCAACACAGCTACCAGCCTTCCTGCAGGACTTGAGCCTGGAGCAAGGAAGAAGGAGGCCTTGAGAGCACCAGACTAGAGTGGGTTGACATGGATGGGGATGCTCAGCCCACCTCCCAGCTTGCTGTGTGTCCTTCATAAACTCCAACCCACACCTTTCACTGTAGCACACAGGACATCAATGCCGATTTACTATCCACTCCGGGTGTTAAGTCACTCAAAGTGGTTTGTGGTTCTGAAATGATTTTTGTGAAGGATGACATGGGAAATCATTGTTCCTTTTCTATGGACCCTATTCCCCCACTCATGAAGTCATTGTTAGGATGGAGAAATGTCCATATGTGGAGGTGACCAAGGAAAGGCAAGCAGGCTGCTACGCTGCCCTCTTGCAGGACGGATGTGGCGTGAACGGTTTGAAGTGATGTGGGAACCTTTTGCATGGCCATGTAAATCTTATCTATGTAAATCCTATCGGTGTCTGCCTGTGCCAGTCCTGTGAATACACTATAGGGCTGAGTATTTCTGGGTGGCAGCTCAGTGACAGGAGGGACATAATCAGCTTACACTTCAGTCAGGCCACTGGGTAGGCCAGGATTCCAGCGCGAGACCGTTTTGGTTTCTGTTCACCACAAATGTAGTTCCTGGTGGTATAACATGCTGTTCAACCAGCAGCCAGGGGTACAGGCTTAAAACATGGCATCTGTGGACAGTCTCTGTACTCAGCAGCCATTCCAGGAGTATGTGTTGATGTTTAAATATGTGGTTTGATTTGTTTTGTTTTACAGTGTAGGGTCAAATTCTACCATTACTCAGTCTATCCTTGGTTCCTAGGAGGAAAAGCACCATCTGGCTTGGGAGATATGTAACGTCTTTTGTGAATTCTTTGAAGGTCCCCCCCCCCATTTCAGGAAGGGAGCTCTCAAAATAACTAAGTAATCTTTTTAAGAGTGGGCTGATGACCAAGGGAGAGCTATTTACCATATGCTTGTGATTTTACAAACTGTTTAAAAAACACTTGGTATCCTCAAAATGACTCTTTAAATATAGTTTCCTGCTTTGCATGTGTGAGGAAACTGAGTCAGAGGTGGTGTGATGTAGCTAAGGGCTTTAGCCACAGTTATCACTGTGGGCCAGCTTGCTCGGTGGCCTGTGCTTTTAGCTGCTTTACTGTGCTCCATCTCTAAGGCTTTGAGTACACAGAGTCTTAACTGCAGGGTAAAGATTTGACTGATTTCAATATGTCCTTGGGCCTCTTGGGGCTGGTGTGGATAATTCAGATGGGTGGATTTCCAGCCCTGGCCTTGCTGGAGTTATGGAGAGAATAAGCTTCCTCGCAGGGAGCCTGCAGGGGTATGGCCCGTGGTATTCGTGGGAGCCTAGGTTCATTTTGCACAGCTGCATTTGGGTGTCTGTGCATATTGGTACTGACTGATTTTCTTGGAAGACGAGGCATTTGGGGCCTTCAGAACCACACAGAAGACATATAGGGTCACAAAAGGCCCGGAATTTTGCTGTAGGATCTACACTCTCTTGCCCTCTACACTTAAATGGGGGAAGAATCTTCACGTTCCTTAAGGTACTCAGATTCTGAGTCAGGAGAGTACCACATTTACTATCAGGAAGGGCCCGGCTGTCCAGGTTTGACTCCCTGTCTGTTACTGGCTGTGTGACCCTGGGCAGTCACTCAACCTCCTTGTGCTCCTCCTACTACTGTAAATCAGAAGCTATAAGGCATCTTATCACAGAATTGCCACAGGAATTGAAGGATCGAACCATGTCTGGCAGAGAACAAGTGCCTCATGTTAATTCTAATTAACAATTTGCCCATTACTTTCCTGCACCATCATCGTCTTCATTGTTACCACGGTTACCATAATGGTGTCGTTTATGGAGCAGGTGCACACGGTGACTCCATTTGATTGAACTTATTTTTTGAGTGAAGAAAGAGATGGAGAGGTCGGGTGACCTGCCCGAGGTTGCATAGCCCCTAAGTGACAGCTGGGATCTATCTGATCCTGTGATGTTTCACTTCTGTCTCATCCCCCTTGCTGCTGTCCAAGGTACCACCTCTAGACTACAACACGTGGTTGCCCAGGCTCTTGCGCTGTTGAATCACATCTTTAGGAAAGGAGGCAGTACCCACCAGCAGCTTAAATAACCTGCTTTTTCTGGTGCTTCCTGTGCTCCTCTGAGAGCAGATTTATGACTGCAGAAGCCTCCTGGTGCTCAGAGCTTTGACTTTTTAATTTAATCTCCCCCAGATTCACAGAAGGCCTTCATTCTGGCAGCTTGCCTGGGTGCCAGGCCTGGGGGGAGCTGGACCAATTCAAACCAGTGGATATGTGATGTTTAGAAGGGGAGCCTGGGGCCTCCAGCCTCCCGCCTGCCTTCCTACAGAAGGTCTCTGACTAGCTGCCCTGGCCCTCAGTGCCCTGGATGGCAGCCGTCTCCAGCTGGCCCCTGAGGCTGAGGGGGATTGCCTGGCTTTCCTGGCACATTTGGAAGGCTGTGTTAGTATTCTGGGCAGGCTTGCGGGGCCTCTGCCTTTGTGTGTGGGAAAAGCTGTAAGTGGGAGCAGGAAAGAGGAAGCCCCTGTGTCTCTCTGCAGGAAGCTCCCGAGAGGAGGGGCCAGCTCCTCCCAAGGCAGACTCTGGGATTTCCAGGATTGCCACTGAGGCTTCTTCTCTGCTGTCTAACAACAGGGGTCTCCTAAGGAAGGGCTTCGCAGACCTGGGGGTCCAGGAGCACCAAGCAGAGAAAGCAGAAATGGGGACAGCTCTGTTAGGAAAGTACTTGCTGCACAAGTTTGAGAACATGAGCTTGGTGCCCTGAACCCATGTGGGAAAAGCAAACAAAACAAAACTGGATATAGTGTTTCAAAAAGTTGGATGGAGAGTGACTGAAGAAGATATCCAATGTTGCTCCACACTATGCACATAGACATCCATATACTTTTACCCCAACACCTCCGCCACCTCCCCCCCCCATATCCACACTAGAGAAGATGCACAGCTCCCTCGTGGCAGGAAGAACTAAAGGTGGGGGCCATCCGTAGAACCTGGTGGATTTGGAGCATAAGGGAGAGAGAAGATGAGGCAGAAGGGGAGGGGGCAGCTGGGAGGACTTTAGGGTAAGGACTGGAAGCTGCAGGGCACAGTGACCCTTATGCATCACCCTGTCTTCAGCATGTCCAGCAGCAGCCCCGCTGCAGGAGGCTGTAAGAGGCTGGTGTGGCTCACAAAGGCAAGTGCCGAATTCTGCTCCCTCTTTGGCCACCAATGCTGGTGAGTCAGTTAAACTCCATGCTCTTGTGTTCTCAGCAGTGATATAGAGAAGCAATCATAGTGATTTACCTCTCAGCGCTGGTGGGAGAAATTGCTGATGGCAGGAGGCTGATGTAGAGGCACACAGTGTCACCGGGCTGGAAACTGCTTGATCACAGTCCAGGACATATGTGGACTGGGGAACCAGAGCCTGCCCTGTGTGGGCCCAGTTCTTTGTGTGAAGTGGGGCTGTCCTCCCAAAGCATAGTCACAGGCGTGAGCAGTCTCTCCAAGGTTCCCAGGGGGTCTGTGGGGCTCATAGAACCCTATTTCCAGAATACAGGGTTTGAGGGGCTCTGGGATTTCACAAACCTGGAGTCCTCTATTCATAGGCTCTGATCTTTCAGGAGGCCAGTCTTTTGTGTGTGTGTGTGTCTTCTTTCCCTTGCCTATCACACATTTCATGGGGGTTCTGATGAGCCCTCAACACTAGCTTGAGCATCTCCCCCTATAATGTACTCTCATTTCCACCCTTAATGCATACTTGTAGCTGGAGTTTTCTCCAGTCCTGCCTGGTCCACAGTCAGGACAAATCTCTGTCACCTGCCAGTCCCACAGCCACTCAGACCCAACCAAGTAAACACAGAGACTTATATTGCTTACAAACTGTATGGCCATGGCAGGCTTCTTGCTAACTGTTCTTATAGCTTAAATTAATCCATTTCCATAAATCTATACCTTGCCACATGGCTCGTGGCTTACCGGCATCTTCGCATGCTGCTTGTCATGGCTGCAGCTGGCAGTGACTCCTTCCGCCTTCCTGTTCTTTCTTTTCTCATCTCTGTTAGTCCCACCTATACTTCCTGCCTAGCCATTGGCCAATCAGTGTTTTATTTATTGACCAATCAGAGTAATTTGACATACAGACCATCCCACAACACATACTTCTTCTTACCTTCTTCACAGTGGGTACTCTTGTCTGTCTGTAGTCATTTAGGGGACAGTCACTTATTATGGGCTTAATACACATTAGATGTAATCTGGGTGCTGTAGATGCGGCTTTGATCTAGACAGAGAAACCACCTGCAGCATCTGTGCTAATGGGCATGTCTGACAGTCTTGCCAAAGCAGGAGAATATACTCAAGGAATAATCTAGTAGCGTCTGTACAGGAAAGAGACATGATAGTGGAGAGCTTTGGGGAAGGGACACAATCTCCATGATGGCATTGTAGGAGAGCTTCCTGGAGGAAGAGTCATTTAGGCTGGATCTTATATCCTGAAGAATGAGAAGAGATCTTTCAAAGAGCCCTGAGTATGGCATTCTGGGAAGCAGGACCAGCAAGTACTGGACCCACAAGTGGGAGGGTGGCTCAGTATAAAGACCCAAGAAAAAGACTATTGTGATTGGCATGTACAAAGTTAGGGAACAGTGACATGGTGCCAGTTTCCTGGACCTCACAGGCCACAGTAAGAAGTTTTGTTTTCATTTTGTAAGTGTGTTGGGAAACAAGTGACATGAATTGATTAAACTCATTAAGGATCATTTGGAATGCTTTTTGGAAAATGGAATAATGAAGGAGATTGGAAAAGTAGTCCAATTGATGTGCTGTGCTGACCTTTAGGGTTTGTGTGTGCATGAGTGTGAGTTTGCACTTGTGTGAGTATGAGGCTTCCTGTTAGGTTCTAGAAATACGATTTTCTAAAATTCCTTTTGTTTTATGTGGATGGATCTCACAAAAGATGAACATGTTCTTAAGAGACTTGAGAGTAGGGCTAGACACTGCCTAGGGTATGTGAACATATTATAGAAGATTTTTAAGATGTGCAAGTGGTGAAGTCAACTTCTGGATGTATAGGGCCCATCGGTCCTGATAGTTGAAGAGCTTGCGTATTTTATGAGACAGAATAGGTTCAAGAATTTAGACTTCATAAGCACAAAGTCCAAACAGATGTGACACCATCTCTCTTCTTGATACAGTCCCTTACTCTACTTGGCTTTTTAACATCATTTATTTATTTATTGCATTTGTCTCTGTGTGTGGTATGCATGTCTATGTTATGTATGGAGGTCCTCGGCTGATGTCTAGAATCTTCCTTGGTGATCACTCTCTACCTTATCCATTGAGGTATGGTTTCTCACTTGAACCCAGAGTTCTTTCATGCAGATTGTTATCAAGCTTTCTCTGGGATCCCATCTCTGCCTCTTGTGCACTGGAATTACACAAGGCCCCTACACCTACCTGGCATTTACCTGAGTGCCAGGGATACATACTGGTTCTTATGTTTACATATCAAACACTTATGCCACTCAGACATCTTCCTCATTCTCAATGTCTAATTTTTGAATGAAGTATACATGCTCATGAATTTAAAATATAAGAATGAACTTCTCTTTAAATACTGTCCACTAACAATGAATGCTATTTGCACTTGATGTGTGGAAGTCTCTTATTTTCTCCATGTATATTGTGAACATAATGCAGGTTTGAAATTTTGTAAACTGATTCCCACCTACAACATCATCAATGGGTATGAAATATTCATTGTATTAGTCAGGCTGGGCTTGGTGAAGTAGCAGTAACAAAAAGTCTCCAGATTTCTGTGGCTTTAAGTAACATGGGTCTCTTTGTCATCAATCTCCTGTGAATTACCATGGACTGGTGCCACAGCCAGGGGCTTCTCTACATGACAACCCATGGAAACAACACTTATTATCTGTAGTGTTCCTGTTCTATATAGCAGAGGGATGGACATGAGATCACTTTCATTATACTTCATTGGCTAAAGGGTGTTACATGGTAACATTCAAACATAATGGGCCCAGAGTGTCTGATTTTATACTATGCTTGGAAAGCTAAGAGCCAAAAACATTTGATGGGCAGGGCTAATGGTACATACTATTTTTGTTCCTCCTTTATGTAGGCAGTATTATGAAATAGTATGTGCACAGAGAAAATGGGCTTCTCAGTAGTACACTGCATTCTCATTTCCAGTCCCCAGACTTGGTTGCCCCTTTCTCTAGGATGCTCCTGCATCTCAGCTGTCTCCAGTGATGGTCTCATGTGTACTCAACCCTTGGATTGACTTTTGCTTCTCCTCTCTTGCCCCCTTCGCAGTACTCTGCTGTCCATAAGATCACTTCCAAAGGGAAACTGTCTCCCCACATGTCCTTGTTTTGCTATGCTTTGGGGGGAACCTGAGCAAGATGATGGAAATGTCTCTACAGTTAGGACCATGTCAGAAGTGCCCACTGCCAGCCAGGTGTGTATGTTCCTTACTGTCCCATGAGCTGTTAGGGTCAAGCCATGAGGTTTGGATGAGATTAGAATCTCACCTTCCATGCAGCCTTAGGAATTGGTTTCCTTATTGTCTCTTTCTTTTGCTGGTGGAAGAATCAGATACGTCCTTCACTATATCCAGCCGTTCTGTCCTTTTCCTTCAAGTGCACTGATACCCCAAACCCAATGCCCCAGCATTTTCCTGGGCTTCCCCTCTCTGCTTCCTAGAATCATGTAGCTGTTTTTTTTTTTCTCATGTTCTTTTCATTTTGTTTTAGCATATTCCCAATAACCCATCTGTCTTAAAAGAATAGGTTTTGAACACTTTTAGTTCTTTTTTTATTTTTTATTTTATTTTATTATATTTTTAGAGAGTGTCTCCTTATGTAGCCGAGGCTAGCCTTAAACTTGCTGCAGCTCCAGAGTGCTGGGATTACAGATGTGTACCACCATGTCCCCTACCCCTCTAGTTCTTGAGGTTGTAAAACTGTTTTCATCTGTGTACTAGTGGGTGTCATATGTATGCAGATAACTTCAAATATCTAGAGTCAAAACAGTTTTTCCTTGACATTTCAAAATATGTTTGGTTGTCTTCTGGTATTCTGTCTTGCTAATTAGTGTAACACTTAAAGTTCTCATTCCTTTATGGTTTCATTTTGTCTACACATTGTGTCTTTGAATGTGCACATGTAGTAAATATTCCTGGGAGACTTTAGAATGTTTAGAATGCTCTCTCTCTCTCTCTCTCTCTCTCTCTCTCTCTCTCTCTCTCTCTCTCTCTCTCTCTCTCTCTCTCCACATAGGGTGTAAGGTATCTCCTTCTTCCCTGCTTCACCATATCCTCTTGAGACAGTGTCTCTCACTGAACCTGGGTCTTGCTGTTTCGGTAGGCCAGCCTGACCAGTACTCCCTTGGGATTGACCTGTCTGCACCCTACAACAATGGTGTTACAGGTGCAGGCAGCTGTGCCCAGATGTTGTGTGGGTGCTGGAGATTCAAATTCAGGTTCTCAGGCTTGCATACAGGTGCTCTGTATGCATTGCCCCAATGCTTGGCTATTTCTTTACGGCATTTTTCATTTACCTACTTTGGTATTTAATCTAGTTTATTTGATCTTTCTTAAGTTCTGTGAAACTTACTCTTCATGTTTTGATAATTATCCTCTTTTTATTGCTCAGTTGCCCATCAACTCCTAGTAGGTGGGTGTTTATTTCATATACTATCCTCCATATGTCTCTTCTGCTTTATCTTTTATTCACAGAATTTTTGGCTCTATTCTGAAAGCTTCTCTTAATGTTTTCTTCTTGTTTTTCTTTTTTCCTTTTGTCTTAATTTCCATAAACTCATTTCGTTTGGCCTTTGCTTTAAAATTCCTTCCAGATTCTCAACATGTATTTTAGAGTTAAGAAAACAAACTTCCAAACTTTTCTTTCCTTTATTATTTATTATTATTATTTTGTTTCCTGACTTGCACACACAGGTGAGTGTGGAGATCAGAGGACAACTTTGGGGAGTCAGTTCTCCTCTTCCACCTTTACACAGGATCTGAGGATCAAATTGAGATGTTGGCCTTTCATGGCAGATATTTTACATGAGGAGCCACTGTGCAGGCCTGTATTTTAGTGTTTTGATAGCTTTTGAAAAATTTGTGAGATGACAAATATTAGTGATTTCATTTATTTAGACTATAATTGTGAATATCCCACCATGGTTGTAGGTGAGGTCATTGATGTGTTTTCCTAGCTTTTCTTTTCATGTCTTGTCATTACTGTTATATGCATCCAAATAAAGGTGGTTTTGCTTATATACATTTTGCTTTTTATGGTTATATTGTTATACCTTTTATATCTATTGTAATTTTGTGATGGACTTTTGCCAGACACCACCAGCACCACAGATGTAATAAATTGTAGTAATAAATTTGTCCACAGACCATTAAAATTTCCAGCAGCCTGTACTTGTTCTGAATGCATTGTCCTTTTTAATGTCCTAGAAGATGGTAGGGCGGAGTGTTTGAAAGGTCTTGTCTGTTTCTGTGTTCTCCCTTACTCCAGAGTCAGTTCTATAGACTCAGCTTACCTATTTCTATAGTATTGTTTTTATCCCACAGAAAATTCATTTTAGGAAGGTGGGGCAGGTTCAGATTTGCAGACAGTTGAGTGGTTTTGTGGTTCCATGGGTAGGTCAGTTGATTGACAGGTTGCACTTGGACAGTGATGGATGATGTGCTGTGTTAAGCTGGGAAGGAATGTTTTGGGTGAGGGTAACCTCCACTCATAAGCTTAGGGATATTCTTGGAAGATTTTCTAGTGTCTCTTGGAGCTTATATGTCTCATTTCAACCTGGAAAGTGGATCTTCTGGTCTTGGAGAAGGCAAGGATGGTAATAGGCCATCACTTAGTCCTGGTGGCCTCTGTAAGAGGCTTGACCTGAATGGTCCTTCCTCCTGCCTCCATGATGGGAAAGCCTCTGTCTCTACCTTCCAGCTCCCTCATCCCTTCTCCATGTGCCCTAGTTCTGTGACCAGCACTGCCCACCTGCTGTGTTTTCCAAACTCACAGTGGTAGTATGACACTGTCCCATTGTACTTATTTACAGCAATATCAATGGGCTTGGGGAGGAAGGGGCAGGGAGGTGACTGCATGTCTTTAGCTGGACCTCGTAAACCACTCATTGGAATCATGATGTAAAATCTGAAGATTTATGTCGGTAATGCCTGGTTGCCAGGTGCTTATGCCTTTCTTCTCTTCCTCTTCCATCCCTCCCTCCTTCCCTATCTTTATTCCTCCCTCCATCCTTCTCCTTTTAAACCCTTGATTATTACTTTGAGTCTCATTGCCAGAAGCAGGCTAAAGTTAAATACAATGATGAAGAGAACAGTTTGTGCCTCAGCATTGACTGGCTGGTGGTTTTGAGTCAATTGCTTAGAATCTCTGAGCAACTCATCCTTAGCTGAGTGTGATGATATTCTTTCCTTAGAGGGTTGGGTGCATAGCTTAGAATCAATAAAGAGAATGCATATTCCCATGATATTTGACCCTTAAATAAGCTTTCTGTTTGTAATAGCTGATATTATTGTTATTATCCATTATTTAAGCCTCACAGCAGGGAGGCATTATTAACTCTATTGTATTCACGAGAAAGACCAGATTTAAAAAATTTGTCATTTTCTCATCCTTCCTCACACACCCCAGTCACTAACAACAAGCCAAGAGATGGGGCTGTTCTAGAGACACTCAGAGATTTTTTTTTTTTTTGGCCAGGTACAGTGGTGGTCTGGATAGTCTAAGACTGCCAGATAACCTTGAACCTCAGATGCTACCAAACTAAACCACACACACACACACACACACACACACACACACACACACACACAGTGCATGTATGTATGTGTACATACTTGTATGCGTGCATATATATTACATACCTGAAGATTAAGTCATTTGGATGCCACCATTGGTAATACCAATACTACACTTGTATGATTCTAATACTGTAGTACAAATAAATCATCTTAGAAGTATGATTAATTTAATCCTGAAGCTATCCATTTAATATTTTCTTCTGACCATGAGCAACAGAGACTGTGGAAAGCAGAACTGTGGGCATTGGACTTTTGTGATGTGGGTTCCAGACTTTATTATTCAGAGATGACAAATTTGAAAAGTAAGATGTTTTACACGTCCTCTATCCTCACCGACATCAACCTGTATGTGGAGACCAGAGAGATGGGCTAGTGTGAGGAGTGGGTTAGGCAGAATGAGTGCCTGGTTTGAACACACTGCTCATCAAACTGTTGGAATGACCCTTCTGCGGAGTCTTTCATGGTGGAAGGTCCAGAGTTAAAAAGCCAAAGTGGGAATTAACTCAGCACTGTCAGCACTCTTGTGGCTTGTGTGGAAGCTGACACCCTAACCTGATGCAGAATAGCCACATAGAGGAGCTGAGTAAATACTCACAGGGTTCACAGGTGCTGGAGCTAAGGTCTATCACATTCGAGAGGAAAGGCTGAGATGGGGGCTCTCTAGGGTGCGTGGTGAGATGAACTTCCTGCTGCCTTGATTCAGACCAAGCTCCTCTGTCTGGTGAAGCAAAAGACCCCATGCAACAACTGAGCAAGAATCTGAACGGTGCTATTTCCTTGTAGAGTGACATACACTCCCAGATGCTCAGTTGGGAACACAGCTGCCTCCATCAGAGCACTTTGTAAGTCTCTGTTCTTGGAAATCCATCAAGAGCCAAATTGTACCACAAAGCACAAGGCCATCTTCACTATCTGTTTTTGAGAACTTTGCTTAGTGCGATTTAGTGTTTTAATGAAAATGGCATTTTCCAAGTTGACCCTGATCATGATGCAGCTCAGTTCAGTTAAGCTGGTTTTGTGTCCCTACTAAGAACCCTTCACTGTGCTGGGGCCAGAGTCTGATTGACTCAGAAGACTCAACAAAAGAACTTCCCAAGTGGTGAATGATGATAAAGAGCCTGCTGTGAGGCTACCAAGCTCTGCATTCGTTAAAAGATAAAGTTAATGAAGCAACATAAATGACTAAAAGATTAAATGAAAGAGACCATCTCTGAAGCATCATTATTTCTGATTCCATGACATTATGCAGGGAGCAAAAACCACAGGGATAGAAGTTTCCAGAGATTAGAAAGAAGTAGAGTCCATAAAGGAGTATGGGGTGATCTGGAGGAGTCCTAGATAGTCCTGATAGTGGTGGGTCTCACTTGACTACACACCTTGGTCAAAATGTCTAGAACTGTATGCCAGCGAAGAGTGAATTTGTCTGTATTCATTAAACCTGAAATACAGCAAAAATAAAACCAGCGACATTCATGAATAGCAAATCTTCTGTGCCCAGTGCTGGTGGCATTTACCTCCACTTACTACTGGGAGAGCTGTTCTTTCTGCTTAGAACAGTAGGATTAGTGAGCTCTAAGCCTGTGGGATTTTATTGAATCACTTTGTATAGATGTGACAACCTAGAGTCATAGTCCTTATTCACAAATTTAAAGTGTTTCCAGGCATTTCTGAATCCTCAAAGGAAGATTATGTTCAGAATGGTTTTAAGGTTGAATGTGCTTTATTAATTTTGGGGTCTTTTGGAAATTAGTAATTCACGCTTGGTGGCACGGATAGCTCGTTATTGCTGCAAATTATTCATTAGGCCATAAAACATAGTCCCCTCTAGTCAGAGATTTTGCTTTGGCTCCTGATGTTTAAGGCATTTCTAAAATAATTCAGCAAGGTACAGTCTTTAGCATGAAACAGTGGCTATGATGTACAGTTAAGTACCTCTTTTTAAAATGTGATGAGTCTAGAGTGGTCTTGGGGTTTACAAGTGCAATAGACATTACAGTGCAGGATACAGGTAACTTAGGTTGGGACGTCTTAGGTTGTTTTTGTTTTAGATGAGTTGGGTTAGCAAATATGGCTGGTTGCATTTGGCCTTGTGTTTGGCCAAGATATCCATTATAACCCAGTCTCTTGTCTTCGTGTGGAGTTGAGAGAAGAAAGATATTTAATCATGACCTTGAAGAATAGCAGGGGAGAGCATTTGAGGGGAGCCTGGGGGCAGACAGAGAAAGCTCTTCCATTGGCCTCATCCCTCCTTCCTTGCTCAGGGCCTTTGTGTAAGTTCTGATATGTAGGCTCTTCATTCACCTGATACCCCAAACTCCAGAAGCAGCCTTTCCTCCTGGAAGCATCTTTCCCCTCTCATATAGACAAAAGAAAACTCTTCCTGGAACCGCTACTGCCTGTATTGAGTATCTGTCACCTAAAATCCTTAGCCACTTGTACCTTGGGTACAGTATTTATTCTTAGGTTATAAACTCAAGAGGCACAGCAAGGTACCATGTGCATCCCTCATGCTCAGTTACATGTGGGTGAATATGGCTCAGTGAGAGATTCCCAGTGTATATGCTGAGTAGGGATTATAATTACACATGGGGAGACAGCCTTTGTCATTGCCAGCCTAACAGGACTAACTGAATCCCATCTACCTTGTGAAGCATGGTGTGAGAGTCAGGTACAGAGTGGAGAAGGCCTGGACCAGCACAGGAGGCTTGTGAAGGGTGGATGGTGGCAAGGGCTGTCCTTCCAGGCCGCCTGCCTGCTTTGAAAGAGCTTTGGGAGCTGTGTGCTTCTTCCGTGGAGCCTAATTAGTAACAACAGCTACCCTGTGAGTCAAAATGAAGGCTGAAGGGAAACTAAGCAATTGTCACTATGGGGAAATATTAAGGTGGATAAAATAAGCTTTGTATTAGCTGCAAAATACCTTATGTTATCTTGTTAAGTTATTAAAGTTAATTTATTTCTGTTATAAAAGTAAACACCAGTTGCTTGTCTAAAAGGAAGACACAGAAATGGAGAAAGAAGAGATTCACATAGTCCTGATATTCAGGGGCAGCCATATTTATCATTTTGAATTTCTTCCAGTAATTTTGCTGTTTTCCTCCTTTAAGACCATAGAACATGTGCATATGTTTCGTATACTTATCTGTGTGTCTAGTTTTTAATTATAGAAATAATAAATGCACTCATTAGGGCTAATATTGCAATGAAAGTGATGGTACCACAAGTATTGGCAAGGATGTAGAGACACAGGGACTGTATGCGTGCATGCCTGGTGAGCATGTGCAGTGTATAGCCATTTTAAAAGAAGAGTCCGGCCGTTTCTTGGAAAAGTTAAATATCAGAGTGCCAGAGTCCTAGGCCATGCTGCTCCAGGCAACTTTCCAATACAGTAGCATCTGCATCCATTGCAAGACTGGAGCTTTTATCTGTTGAGAAGCGGATGCAGGGGAGTGCCCAATGCTGACCCATGCAACAATGTGGCAAACCTCATGACTCACCATGGGCTAAGAATCCAAAAGTTTCTTACATACAAAACTTTCAGAAAGGTCCAGACAGACACAGAAAGTAAATCAGCCTAGTGATGGAGGTGGGAATGGAAGCTGACTGCAAATTGGGTATAAGGATAATGTCTTTTGGGGGTGAAAAAAGTGTCACAAAATTGTACTGTGGTGATGGTATCAGCTGGGCACTCTGTAAGCACGACAGTCACCAACTTGCTCATTTAAAATAGAAGAATCTCATGATATAACAGTTATAATTCAATAACATCAAAATTAGTGTTCATATGAGTATTATTCTTTATTTTTTGTTTTTATTTTATTTTTTAAAAGTAATGAGAGAGTTTATTCTACAGCCATTTTGAGTGACCATGGCCGGGAAACACAGATTTAGGTACCCCAAATTCCGTGTTTCAGCACAGACGCAGTTTCATGACGTTTTATAGCTTTACAGAACACAGAAAGGAGTGAATGCAGACACATTTGAAATGCATTGCTGGGTCTTTCAGAGAAGCAGTCACACCAAGATGGGGAAAGCTTGTCTATCAGCCCAGGATGCCGTCTGATGATGTTCTTTGCTTTTGGGTTATTGGAAACTAGTGGTCTGCTACGTTAATAGATTCCAAAAGGTTTTTCATCTATTAGTCATAGAATGTTAGTTTTGACACAGAGGTGGGAAAGGAGTGTCTGTTCTGGAGGGCTATTACTAGCCCAAGATGAGGTAATTACCCTCTGAACTTGCAACATTTCTATCTCTCCACAGTACTGCAGTGCTGATTGGCCAGTCTCTGCAGACACAGTGTATTTTCAATTTTTTTAAACCTTATTTTTATTTTATGTGCAATGATGTTTTTCCTGCATGTCTTTGTGAGGGAGCCAGATCCACTGGAACTGGAGTTACAGACAGTTGTGAGCTTCCATGTGGGTGCTGGGAGTTGAACCCAGATCCTCTGGAAGAGCAGTCAGTGCTCTTAACTGCTGAGCCATCTCTCCAGCCCCTTATTTTCAGTTTTTAAAGATGATTTCTTATTTGTTGACAGTTTCATACATGTCTACAATGTCTCTTGCTCATATCCACCCCCAACTGCTCCCACCCCTCCATATGTTCCCCAGTCCTCTTCATGACCTCTCTTTTTTCTTGTAACTCACTGAGTCCAATCAGTGTTGCCTGCTGAAATGTTGACTGATCTTTTTGACTGGATCATGTGCAGGTCACCATAGATGTGGTGTGTTTATGAGCTCAGTGCCCATGCCATGTCCAGAGGACAACACTTAATAGTGCCCACTCCCCGGCTCTTGCATGCTGTCTATGCCTTCTTCTGAGGTGTTACCGGAGCATTGGGGGAGTTGATGCTGATGTCCCATTTAGGCTGGAGCACTCATTGGTTACTCATTCTCAGCACTTTGGCCAGCTATGGATCTCTGCATTAACTATTTTCCAAGACAGAAAGAAGCTCCTGTGGCCAAGTTGATGGCACCACTGATCCACGTGAATAAACAGAAATATTTAGAAGGCAGTATGATGTTCTGTCCATTTAGCAGAGTAACAGTAAGGGGTTCTCTCCTCCCTGGGGTCTATATGAGTCATGGGCTTTTGGCAAGTTTTACGGTACCAGGCATGAACTCCCTTCTGTGGAGAAACACTTATCTTAACCCAAAATGGATAGTATCAAACACCACCACCACCAAAACCTGATAATGGACGAGGCGGAGAATTCCTGTTCTAATTAGGGTGTTAAACAAGGCATGGTGTGCTAGCCACTTCCTATGTTAAGGATTTTGGAGGTGTCAGGATGGGCCATAACTGGAATTAATTTCTAGTCAGTGCCACTGTATGAGCTCAAGTATATGCACAAAGTCACAGGACCAGGAAAGTATCTGTGTATTATTTCTTAGTATTACGGTCACATCACTATGGTTAATCTTTTACTACTAAGTTGAAAAACAAATGTTAGTATGAGCCTTACTTAAGTTATGGGCAACCATGAAAATCATAATATATAATGTGAATCTTTCAAAAATGCAACATGAAAAAAAACCCTAAAAAATTGGTCTATTCAGTAAGAGAAGGAAAGCAAAAAGAAAAATGCATGATAAGTAGCGAACGTAAAATAAGATGAAGAAATCAAATCTATGATATCAGTGATTACAGGATGAGTGGATTAATCTCACTGATTAAGACACAGGTACTTTTGGATTGGCTTACAAAAAGATCCAGCCAATCTTCTGGTTGATTTATGAGAGGCAAATAAATGCGAGAATAGAACAAGGTTGAAAATAAAGGGCTAAAAGTGGCATTCTAGGAAAATAACTACAATAATATAAGTCTAGCAATTTCAATATCAGATGGAGGTGAAGTTAAGCCAAGGAAGAATAGAGATGATTTATTCTGGAAATACCACAATTGCATGATATTCCAAGAAGATATAATAATCATGAGAAAATACAACCAAATACAGTGCAAACTAGAGAGGCATAATTGTAAGAATTACAGTAATAAATAGACAATCTACCATTTTAGGTAGAGATTTCAATATACCTTTCTTGGAAACATATTCAGCAGGTACAAACAAAAGGAGTTGGATGAGCTGGCAAGATATCTCAGTGGATAAGGGTGCTCACTTCTCAATCTAATGACTTGAGTTTGATCCATGACTCACATGGTAGAAGAAGATAACCACTTGTCTGTGACCTCTGCATGCTAACTGTGGCATGTACCTCGCCCCCACCCCCACATAAAATAAACCAGTAGATATTAAGGAAGCGTTCAGTAACATGCTCAACGGTTTTATATACAGCTACTTATTTTTGAGGACACATATAAAACTTTTAAAAAGAGAGATTATTTGTGAGGCTAGAAAGTCAGTCTCTGATTTCTAAATGTTGATTGTATTTGGACTGTATTCTTTAACTCAATGCAGTGAGATCTGTTACCTAGACATGGCAATGGTCGCCTGCAATCCCAATCCTAGCACTGAAGAAGCAGAGGCAGGAGAATTAGACATTTAAGGTCATTGTGCTGGTTTGTCTTTTGTCACTTTGACACAAGCTAGGATCGTCTGGGAAGAAGGACCTCAATTGAGAAAATGCTTCCATCAGATTGGCCTGTAGTCAAGTCTGTTGTAGCATTTTCTTGATTAATGATTGGTGTGGGGAGGCCCAGCCCACAGTGGGCACTTAGTCCTGGGAGGTATAAGAAAGCAGGCTGAGCAAGTCAAGAGGAGAAAGTCAGTAAGAAGCACTTTTTCAAGGCCTCTGCTTCAGTACCTGCCTCCAGGCTCCTGCCTTGAATTCCTACTTCCTTTCATGATGGACTGTAATCTGTAAGATGAAATAAACCATTTTCTCCCCAAGAAAATGGATTATAGAAGCATTCTCTTCTTAGATTGTCAAGAAGTAAGAATAATCATGATTTCTAGTTTTATATATATATATATATATATATATATATATACATTTATTAATATATATCTAGTTATATATATATTTGTTGCATAACTCCAAAGCATTTATATATATATGCTTTGGGATGATGCAATAAAATTAATATATAGAAAGTTATATGGATTGCAAAGTAAAGAACAAACTATCTTATTTTCATATGCTATAATTTAAGTGAAAAAAAATATCAATTTTTAGCACCGGCAAGTTCAGAAAGTATGTCAGATAATATAAACTTGAAAATCAGTAGTTTCCCTGTGTCTCACAATAATAAATTAAGAAAATATTTTAGAAGCTATTAATAGTATCAACCATTATGATGTTTATAGGATTTGGTTTAACTAAAAATTACATGCAGTTTACCTAAAGAAATGCTAAAGGGCATGAGGGAAGACTTATAGAAGTGGAGAGTTATACCATGTTTATGGATAGGAAAAAAGCCCATAGTGTAGCGATACTATTCATTCAAAATTAATGTACAAATTTGATATAGGTGCAGTGACATCATAAAAGTTTCCAAATGATACTGGTCAAGAAGACTCTAACAATGTTATGCAAGAAAGATACCCATTAATAGCCACTTAGGTAAAGAAGTATTGCAGATAAAAACTGGAGATTTGTCCTACCACCCCCAGCATGGGTGTGACGTTGTGAGACCTGGCAGGAGGCTGGTCAAACAACAGAATACTACTTAGCATGGCTGGCTCTAGATTCATGCAGAGGATGATGGTGGAGAGAGAGAGAGAGGGGCAGAGGCAGAGGTGTACCAGAGATGGAGAGCCTGGGAGACATGTCGAGGAAGGGACGAGCAGAGAGGGGAGGGAGAGAGAAAAAGAGATGGAAAGAAAAGATAGAGGGAGAAGGAGGAAGGAAGAGAAGAGGAGGAGAGAGTGTGAGAAACGACAGAAGGTGGCTGTGCTTAGGAAAGGGCTCTTGATTTCTAAGGGCAGTCTGTGTTCGAATGTACAAAAATGACACATGGTGAAAAATGGTCCTGGAACAGAACTTCAGAACACTGCGGGGATAGAAATATGATGTGGGGGAAGCGGAGTGGCGTGTGTATTTATGTGTCTGGGGCTAGCAGCATGATGGCGAGAGAGCAGCCAGCCAGAAGAGCAGCTTTCCTTAGATCACTTGCAAGCCGAGTTTATCTCCTGGTGCTTGGCTCTGCCTTTCCCTGCCACTCAAACTTTATTGGGAAATGGATTCTCTTGCCAGAAGAGTGTGATTAATACTGCAACTGGCTGTGGGCTTAACAACAGATTGATGGTTATATTTTTAAAGAAGCTGCCTGCTCATGGTTTACACTGCCCTGATATGCAGTGTTTATCATTCCTAAGTGGAAAAGGTTTGTTTGAGTTAGGTTTTTGTTCCATTCCACATGGCATTTGTTGTTTGCCAGCCCTCCCTGCCACCTTGCATTTGTTATTTGATTTAAGACAGTGAGTGTTCGTGAAAACAGGAACCCTGTTCCAAATTTGTGTGTTTTCAATGCCTGCAGGCAATACAACAAACGCCACTGGATGCAGTTAGCTGAGTGCTAGAGGTAAGAGAGAAAAGGAGCAACAGCCTGTCTAGGTGTCCAAGCCTGGCCCGAGTGGGTCATCAATATCTCTCCCAATTCCGTGTCTTTGTAGACCCAGAGACTCATTTACTCCAGACCTCCGAGGGGGGCAGTGTCAAGGAGACTGGCTCCCTGACCATGTTCCTAAGGCAGTGTTGCCAAAACCAGATGCTGGGGCTTCTTACTTCCTAGCAACAAATATAATGGCTGGGAAGATGGAAATTATAGTTTATTCCCTCAATTGTTTAACAAAGGTTTATTGACCTTTTACTGTGTGCCAGACACTATGCAGAACAGTTGATACAGTCGCTGCTATTATGAGGCTTGCAGCCAAGTTAGAAACAGAGACATTAAATAATTATACACACATTACAGTGGCCTTGAGAGCCTGGGAGAAGAGCATGCTGGGAGCATGCAGTGGGGGATGGTGTTCCTGAAGAGGTGATACCTTATCTGAGGTAGGAAGGTGGAGTGGGCATCTACCAGATCACATGGTGGAGGCTGTGATGGGGAGGTAGTTCTAGCAAAGAGTCCCACTGATTTGTGTGCTGCCACTTCCATAGGCTGTGTAGTTCCAAAGCCAAAAGGAGATGAGAACAGCCAGAGGTGAGCATAAACTCAACCAGTAGGTTGCTGGGTATCCTTCAGTACCTGTCCACTCTGTGTAGTTCCAGGGGTAGTTGGGAGCAGTGTGTTTTAGATTCCATGTAGGGGATTGGCCTGGGCTCCTCCTCCACTGAACTTCAGGTTTCCTCATGTTCTCTGGACCTTCTCAAGCTGAGGTCATCGCTTCAGTCAAGGGCTGAAGTAGGGTCATGAACAGTGCCTAGTTGGCATTTGCCATGAATTTTTCATCTACACCTCCATACTCTGGGTCTCCTCGGCTCCTCATATTGACAGTGACTGTGTGTGAAGGGTTTGATTTGGCCATTTCTGCCTGGATTCAGTTTTATACAATGTCACTTGAACTCTGAAGCCTATCTCCTATTTGGCAAGTAGGTTGCATAAGACCTGTCCCACCACTGTTGCCAAGACTGGGGTGCCATGTGCACATGAAGCCCTTGGTGTGGCCTTAGATGAAGTGGATTTTGTTGTGATGAACTTGATTTTATACTTCTTCTTCACCAGGGTGTGTTTATTCATCAAGTCTTGCTGAGTTCCACTATGTATTGAGTAGGGTTATAGTCTAAAGATTATCAAGGGCCAGAGCACTCCCACCGTCACAGCTATTCCCTGTGTTGTGAACCTCCTCCTTTGGCTGTGTAGGTCCAGCCTGTGCTTTCCATGTGGGGGTGGGCACAATACCATCTGTGGTTCAGGACTGTATTCTGGAGATCAGTCCCATTGGGAGGCTGCCTAGAAGTCCAGCTGAGGTGTAAAGAGGACCTGAGTGAAGGCCAAGGCTCAGGGAGTAGACGAAGCAAGAAAGGAGAGAAAGAATCAGATTTTAGAGCAGTAGTTCTCAATCTGTTAATCTCCATCCTTTTGGAGGTTGAATGAGAACACAGATATTTACATTACAATTCATAACAGTAGCAATATTACAGTTATGAAGTAGCAATGATAATAATTTTATGGTTGGGGGGGGGTCACCACAACATGAGGAACTATACTAAAGGGTCACAGCATTAAGAAGGTTGAGAACCACTGTTCTAGAGGCTTGTGTAGAAGCTGGATGCTGTCTTCTTCATGGGAGATGAGGGAATTAATGGTCCAGCAGTCTTAATCTTGGATGACCAGTTGAATGGTGGTACCAGGATGCAGTAAAGGCAGGGAGATACTGGATAGCGATAGCTGGTACTGTAATTTTTTTCTCTTCTTTGTTTCTGACTACGAGGTCCCCTCGGAATTCTGTCCTTAGACTGTGCCCTTTCAGTTTTTTCTTGAGATTTTTTTTCTTTGAAGACTTGATAATACTCTTATGAGAATTTTTTTTCTTGTGTAATCAAGGGCCACATACTCATAATAAGAGGTTAACTACAGGCCACATAAAAATAAAAATCACACTTTTTAGAGTTATCCTTCTCTAAGAGATTTTTGGCTTATATTTAAAATGAAGATAAAGAGATCAAAGTATATTAAACATATAAATATCCCACTTATCAATGCTATCAAATGTGAACATTTTATTTTGTCTCACAGAATCTGAATCATAGAATTTAATGCTAGACTTCAGGAATCTTAACACTAGACCCTCAGAATCATTATGAAGTAGGAAGAAAAAGAAGGACCGATCAATATGCATAGAGCTAACAGGCAGTATGTGTCTACCCAATGGGGGAAGGCTTTGGTTATATGTGGTCATTGTTAGCTTGTCAGTGAAATTGAAAAAAAAATTACTATTGTTGCCTGATGACAGATGAAGAAATGGTTTTTAAACAGGAGATTGAAGATTCATGATAGAGGGCTAAGGGGATGTCTCCGTGGGTGAAGTACTTCCTGTGTAAGTATGAGAACCAAGGATCCCTACAACTTATGTGAAAACCGGAAGCCACAGTGTGTGTCTATAACCGCATTCCTCCAGAGCTGGTATTGGTGGAAGTATTAAGGCCACTCCATGTAGTTAAAAGGGAGGTTTATGTAGTGGCATAACTTACAAGTGAAGGGATAGGTGGGTTGCAGGGTCTTGGAAAGGTGTGTCTCAGTCCAGCAGTGTTCTCTGGAGAACTCTGCTCGGTCTACCTCCAGCGTCCAGGGTCCAGGCACCAAGAAAGCCTGCGCATACGGATCTCGGGTCTTCAGGGTCCTCCCTTGGCCCTGCCTTGTAGGCGTGACAGTTACCGAAGACTCACTGGGGGTTGGAACTTCCAGATCAAGGTTGGAATGGCTACCTACTACAAGCTGGAGGAAGGAGAGTCCCCAAAAGCCTTTTGTACTATCCTGTCCTACTCACTGGCAAAACAAGAGACCCCATCTCAAGCAAGGTGGAAGGAGACCAAGACGTGAGGTTGTCCTCTGGCTTCTACATGTGTGCCATGGCATGCATATACCCACATTCACACACATGAATGCATATGTATACATAACACACTTAGATCACACACACATACACACAAAGATAAAAAAAATCCATGTTAGAGATGTGTATTTTAAAATGGTTAGGTTATATTAAACTTCTGATTTGAGGCTCTTTAACTCTGTAAAACAGTTGATGGAGTTCTCAGTAATGAAAAAGAGGTTTTAACCCCTTGAGACCTTGGAACTGGCATTTCTTGTTTTGAAAGGGAACACAAAGACCCTACTGATGTTTTATGTAAGACTTGCGGAATTGTGATTGTGCTCACACCTGTTCTGTTAGTGGTTAATCTCTGCACATTAATTCTACCCTCCCCCCTACAACGTGCTTTCCATTTCAGATTTTGTTGGTTATTAGTTCTTCTCTCAGTCCACATGGATTTAGCCTATGATATGACTGTGGATTTAATCAAGAGAATGGCCCAAGTAGGGGGTATTTGTTCTCTGCCTACTTCTAAATGAAGGACGTTAACTAAGAACAATGCCCAGTTGGGCAACGCATTTCACTTGGAAGGTTGCTAGCTCCATTCTGGAGATGCAGCCACTTGTGGGACAGAAGCTAAGGAATGCTTATCAGGGCATAGCCTGCTTGCATAATGAATCACAGTAGGAAGTGTGACCCACCATGCTGTTTTGGCAGTGTATGCTGCCTGCAGCCTTCTGCTGAGCTCTAGACGTCTGGGTCTGTGTCTCTGCTGGAGAGAGACCTCTTTGAGCTGCTGGATAAATGGAATAAGATAGAAAAGGCCACAGGCACTTGAAACGATGCAATTCCATAGTACCTTCCAAAATATGTGTGTTTTTCAGTTTAGGGATGTTTGTACTTTGGTGAGAAATCCCAAGAGGGCGCTAGTTCTTACAACTTTCTTTTAATTAGGCAGTGGTCTGTTGCTGATACATCCCTACTGCTTGGTGCTAAAAAACAACAACAACAACAAAAAACCCAACAGGACAGTGGCCTGGAGGAAAACAAAAGACTGCTCATTAAAGGCTGGGTGTTTATTTTCTGCATCCATGCATGGGTCTCCCCAGAGGCCCTGTGCCAGGGATGAGCCCATGAAAAAGCTCTGGGAAGGGGCAGACTGGGATGTGTGTTTTAAAGTTGGAGTCAGCATATCAGCTCATTCTTTCTGGAGGCTTTGGTTGTGCAGAAAGAACCTTGTGAGTGAGGGTACATTTCCTCCAAATTGTGGGGATTTCATAAGGAGGAATACTGCTCTTCTGTTTCCCAGTGACTTTGCCAGCCTGATACCTGACTTAGGGATCACACTTGACTACTTGCTTATGCAGAATCTGGGCACTGTAAACCCCGGTTAGAAATGGCTTAGTTGGTAGAGGACCGGCCTTGTGTACAGAATGCTCTGGGATTGAGCCTCAGCACCATATAAACTGAGAACAGTGGCTCGTGCATGTAACCACAACTCTTCAGAGGTGAAGGCAGGGGGATCAGAAGTTCAAGATCATCCTCAGCCATAGTGAATTCAAGGCCATCCTGGATGTATAACACCCTGCCTCAAATAATAAATAAACAATAAACAGAACAAGAAATCTTGTTCAGCATTCTTACTTTGAAAATGGAGAATCTAAAGTTTAGAAAGTTTTTAAAAAGACTTCAGTACTGTCCTGTGACATTAGGATGGGACCAGGGCTTTGTGGTGGAACAGTGTGCATCGCTCTGAGCAAGTCCCAGCTCCTGTGGATGCATGTGTGCAGCAAACACCGTGAGGCTCTGCTGAGAACTGCATGAATAATAACTGTTCATGTAATGCTCCCTTCCTGCAGAGTACAGTCAGATGAAAGACATAGAGGGGCTTGGAAACCCAACATAGGCTGCCAAGTGGTAGACCAGCTTCATTTTCCCGCCTTTGAAGATTCATCTTGTAAGAGAGCCAAACCTTAGGAAAACCACTTCTACCACAGAAGAACATATGGTCATTAGCAAAGGTTACACAGTTTTTTGTTTCATTTAGCTTTTATTTAACAGTATAATATTGACTAATGAATGTTCTGGCAGGTTTTATTAAAAGGCTTGCTTAAGTCAATTATAGCTCTATATATTATGAAGTTGCTCAACATTTCCCTGTTATCTGCATTCTTGAAGAACGTTTTATACATTTTTTGCCATTAATTACTACTCCTTTGTAAAATAATAAAGCTACAGAAACATTGTATATCTGTATACCCGCACTGCATGCTTTTCCCCCCTTTCCTGTCAACTTTTCCAATGCAGAAGGACCTAGAAGGCACTCTTACCAAGATGTCACAATAAGGGACAGAGGCATGGTCACAGTTTTGAAACTTTGGGAAAATGTTACACTAAAGCTAGAGAAATGTACATCAAACATGGCCTACCTTACTTACATCATTGGGTTTTCAGTATTGAAAAATATGTAAATAAAAGCCATTGTCTCTAAGTTGCTGCTTTCATTTTCTTTATTTTATTTTCTCATTCCCAGTGTCCACAATGTGATATGACAACTATTAGCTTAGAAAATAAGTGTCTGATATTTGCTCCTGTCCTTTCCTTGGGCCTGAAGGGAGCATCATTTGGCAGCCAAAAGGCTCTGTGGAACACACAGATGATTCCTAAAATTCCTCTTGACTTTTTCAGATCTGCTTCTGCTTGATCTGATGGTGAGGGCCCACACCTGGGCCTTTTTCTTTTTAATGTGCTTGGTGGAAACTTAAAAGGATGTGGGCTTAAGAAATTACAAATTCCAGAATGAAGTACTAATGAAGTTCCTGGACACAAATCACTTCACACACTCCACTTAGAGGATTTGTTTAATTGACTGAGGAAATAGTTTGAAGGGGAAGGGAGCATTTCTTTTCATTAGCGTTCAAATGAAGTGCAAATTATAGAACTTGGGCTCCATATTTCCTAAAGATAGAAACTCTGGAGAGAGGGAGAAAAATTAGGAACGGAACTCAGCTTAAAATCAGAAACAAATGCAGTTTGGGTAGAAAAGTTTGGGCAATTTTCTACATGGGTAATTTGAGAGCAGCCAGCTAATGGTGGGTTGGAAATGACTTCCTTTCCCCTCAGTGCCTCAGGTTTGTAGCCCAGTTTTATTTGTGTTTGTTTTATTTCACATTCAGCTCGATTCCTTAATAAAAAAAAAAAATACTTCTCTAGGCTGAGAATACAAGGCAAGTGTGTGAACCAAGTGCCAGGCCTGCAAACCTACTTTGAGGAATTAGGTGCTAAATTACTAAAGATGGCACCTGCAATTATAAGGACTGGTGTAAAATTACAAGCATTATTAATCTGCAGGCTTCCAGGCTTAGGGTGGTTATCAGGTGGATCAGTAGCCAATTTCTGCTGCATATTTCATTCTTGCATAATTATAGTCAGTGCATAACCATAACATCTACCATATGATTATATTAATTTGTTGTAAGGACTATTTCTTAGGCTCTTAACGGTGTGATCTTCACTTCTGAGTCTATTCAACAGACAGGGTTGATTCTCTTTAGCCAAATTCAAGTCTCTGTGACTGTCAGTTCTGTACACAGAGGTGAAGATGGACAGTCTCAGGGGCTCATCGTCTTAACAGCTGGCTTTTGTACCTGCACTGGTTCACACAGGTCAGGCAAGGATGCAGATATAGTTATAAAGCAAATGTTGCAGCTAGTTGTGTGGAGTTGTCCTCACCCGTACTCTTAGCACTTGGAAGCTGAGGCAGGTGGAACTTTGTGAGTTCAAATCCAACATGTTTTACAATGCAAGATTCAGGCTAACCATGGCTATGCATTGAGCAGACTCTATCTCAAAAACATGCTACAACACAAAACAAAAACAATAGCAAAATAAAACAATAAAGCATGTGTAACAGAGAGATAGTGGTGTTGATTTATATGGGGTAGTGCCTCTTACAGGCAAGGCTGGGAAAAACACAAGTTTCAAGAGGCATTGTGGGGAAAGCACAGAATCCTTTTAAAAGTATTTCACTTTTTCTTCTTTTTATAAGATAGGCTCAAGCTGGCTTTGAACAAGAAATCCTAAGTTCTGAATTCCACCTCACAAAGAACAGTGTGTGTGTGTGTGTGTGTGTGTGTGTGTGTGTGTGTGTGTGTGTGTGTGTAAACTTTCCCCTCTTGGGTCCAGGTATATGGGAGCAGAACCTGAGGTGGAGGTCCAAATGAAAAGGCTTTCACTGAGGAAACATTGTGAGGCTTTTTCCCCAAATTCCATCAGGCAGGAAAATTGTTTAAAGCATTGGCTCGAGCACACATTACTGCCTACCCCTCAGAATTTATGGTCCAGAAAGTCTGGACCTGAGCTTGAGATCTGTGCACCTCAAAAACTCTTAAGTGAAATGGATGCTTTTGGTATGAGAACCACCCTTGAGAACCACACTCTCACACTCACATACAGCCAGCAGCGGTGGACAGCTGTGGATCGCTGTGAATGTGGCTTAAGGTAAAGCTGTAAGCCTTCTTGCAACATTGAGATTTGGGGTGGAGGTTGGGGGTGGGAGAGGACATTCTGTAACTCAATAGCATGACTTTTTGAGTGTGAACTTTATAGATAATGTTATGGTACAATGCTAGAAGGTTGGACATGTGTGTAAGGAGAGAGATGGAGAAAGATGCAGGGTGGAGCAGGGTAGACACTAAGCAAAGGCCTAGCTTTGGCTCTGTCCAGCTACAGTCTGACCCCATGGGGGACCTGTACCATGAACTAACCACACTGGGTTTGTTCCCACTTTGACTCATCTTTAACCATCCCCACATGTTGGCCATTGCTCTGTAGTAGAGGTGGATGGCTTGGCTGGGTAGAGATGCAGGTGTGAACTTTTAGTGGCTGGGGACAGTCACCTCCTAGTCAAGATATTTTGGACCGTGAAGAAGCATTACTGTGTTCCTTAGATTTGGAGTGTTGGAGACAGTCTGACACAGAAACAGACACTCACCAAGAGATGGCTGTGGACACACATCTTTAGCTCTTTGGCACTTGAACTGCCTGTTTGTCTTTGGAGACTATAGGCAATTCTAAAGCTTTTTTCCATTAGAACATATTCTGGGGTTGGGGGATTGCAAGTTAGCTTGAAGAGCTTGCCTTGCAGGAGTCCACAATGAATCTGGTTCTCCAGAACATTTTCTTCCTGGCAAAATAGGATGCTTTTCCAATTGATATTGTATAAATTACAGGAAGGCTGTCCAAAGCCTCCTAACTGGAGTAACCATTATGCAAGCTGTCATACATGACTAACCCATTATTATGGCCTCCAAGAAGCTAAGGGACTCCCACCTCATTTCTGGGGGAGCCCATTTCACACCTGAATAACTCTTATTTAAAAAAGTCAGCCTGATACTCATTACAAACTTGCCTTTGCTAAAAGACATTCCACTGTCTCTCATGAAGCACTGCCCTCCTCCCCAGCAGAGTCCCTTCCTTGTCATACCAGAAATAATTCTCCCTCCTCCATGGCGCTTGCCTCTTTAGTTAATATTATAAAGGATAGATCAAGGGTGAATAAATATAATATGGTTATATTATTTATTACAGCCTTTTTGAATTCCTACGCATGGTAATAATGGTAGGTAAAATTCATTCTGTTTCTAAGGAATCAATTTGCTATTATCCTCCAAATGTCATCATTCTCAACTTAATGTGGGGGATTTGTTGCTACAAATAGACATGGTTATTGCTCTGTCCAGCAAGTAGCTGAGGATGCTAGAAGGTGATGGTGACATAATGCATTGATTACAAAATGCACTGGCTGGGTTGACATTTACTGCAGGCCTGGTAGGCGTGGGTGTGCCAGGGTTAGAAATGTCCATCATGCATGTACAAGGCGTGTACACAGTGTGGCATCTGAGAGGGGCTCTGGTTGGGTCCAAGCATGTGTGTGTGTGTGTGTGTGTGTGTGTGTGTGTGTGTGTGTGTGTTTTGGGGGGCTGCCTGTGCTAATTTTTCAAACTTGGGGGTTAGTGTCAGAGAAGAGCATGACTCATATCTTTGGAGTCCTATATGTCTATGTGCTGGTTGGCATCAGTCTTTTATTCATGTATGTGGCTTCATTATGAATGGTCTCACATATCCAGCAGAATCGGATTGTCAAAAGAAAAGGAAGATAACCAGAAAGCAGAGTTTGAACTCTGCTGCCATCCTGCAACCCCAGAGACCTTTTGCCTCTCTCGCTCCCTTTTCCCCTGTTCCTCACACACCTCCACCAGCTCCCCCTCTCTACTTCTTCCTCCTTCCTCCTTAACCTCGTCCCTTTCTTTCTCCTCATATATCCCTTCTCATCCTCTCCCTTCTACTCTGCTCCCTCTGTATCTTTGTAACTTTTATTTGCTACCAACTGTATCCCTTTTTCTACCCTTCCTGTATCTTTTCTTCTTCTCTCTCTCCTCCTCCTCTTCCTTCTCCACCTCTATTTTCTTCTCTTCCTTCTATCCCTCCCCCTTTGCATCTTTGTAGACTTGGATTAGCTGGACCACAGCCTATAGGTCATTCTAATAAATCCCCTCCTTTTCTTCCTCTCTTCCTCTTCCTTCTTCTCCTCCTCTTGCTGCTGCTGTTCTCCCATCTCCTCTCTTCCTTCTCCTCCTTCATGTCTTTTCAGCTTTTTGTATCACACTCCCTTTCTGTGGTTCTTTTCCCTGCCCTCCCCACACCTTTGGTATTATTTCTATCTCCTCTTTTTCTCCATTCCCTGTCATGATAGGGATTCTCTAATATTATCCCCTATTCTTCCTCTCCAACTGTGACAGCACCATCTCCCTCAAGACAGCTGCTGTGCCTCTGTCTCTGCATTTCTGTATGGCAGTGACAACTGCTAATATTTCTCTGAGTTGTCCCACAGGCATACAAACTCAGCATGTCCCAGACTTGGCTGACTTCCCTTCTATGTTTCTAATTTCTGTTCATGATATTGCCTGTTTTCTTGGTACCAAGGGACATGGAGAACCTCCCTGTTGATAGTGTAGACTGCAAGCGAGTCTTGGAGCATGCCATTTCCCCTTCTTAAATTCGGAGATGGCTACTTTAAAAAGAAAGAAAATATTATATTTTTGGAGTTTAAAAAATTTTTATTATTGAGGTGACATTCATATAAAATAAAATAATCATTTCAAACAATCAATGCAGTGGCATCTTGTACACTCACAATGTGTGTAGCTGATACCTTTATCCACTTTTAAAACATTGTTAGTATACCACAAGGGAACCAAATGCTCATTAAGTAGTCACTCCTTGCTCCCTTCTACCCAGGCTGTGTCTACCTATTGTGGATATTTCACATAAAGAGAACAATACACCTGTGACCTTTTGTGTCTGGCTTCTTTCACTTTGCATAATGTTTTCAAGGTACATCTGTGGTACATAATGTATCAATGCTCCATTTATTTTTATGGCTGACTAGTATTCCATTGCATGTATATATTACAATTTGTCTATTCATTCATTGATGGACATTTGGGCTATTTCTACTTTTTACCTATTGTGAGTAGTTCTGCTGTGATTATATGTGTACATACATTTGTTTGAAGGGAGTCTGGCTCTTTATTGCTGTGGAACAAAGCTCAGCAAACATCCTGTATAGGGTCAGAGAGTAAATATTTCAGGCTTTGTGGGTTGTTGAATCCCTGCCTACTGAACAGAGTTGTATCACTGTTCCCCAGAAAAGCCATCGAAAATGTGTGAGCTATTAGCATGCCTTTTACTATGTCACAACAAAGTAACATAAAGAGGCAATGGGTCTGAGCTCATTCTTCAGCCTTGCTGATGGCTGCTGAAGAACAACATGGCTGCCATTGCCTGCCCTGATCTCCGAGTTTCTCCCTGGTCATGTCCTTCCCTAACTGTAACCACTCTGCATTTGTCACAATTCGGATGGAACAGAGTGGACGTGGCTTTAGGTTTGGAAAGGTGGAAAGGGGTCAGCATGAGGAGGGAAGAGGGGACTGCAGTCTGATTGGAATACAGAAGGCTGAGTATGCAGATGCGACTCTGGAGAGGCAACTCTGGCCTCAGCTCCAAAGGCTGGCAAGAAAGTAGGGATTTCTAGTGCTTTGCTTCAGGCATACTTGGCCTTCCGGGGTTTCTCAGAGTGTAAAGCAATTTAGGGGCATTCCTACCAGTGATGCAGAGTAGACCCTTTCATACACTTCTGCACTTCTTGGGCTCATCTCACTTTAAGGGACATAAAGAGACAAGTTCATTGTCTCGAATATACTTTCTCGTAGAGTTGTTAACTGACAGAGCTCCAGGAGATGTGCTCTTGTAGGAGACAGAAAGGCCTCTAGGGACAAATAAAAGAGTTTATGGATGAAAACTGAGCAAGTCCTTCTTGCATGAGCAGGAAGCCATCTGGGTGACACAGACAGTGGTGGGGATTTGAGACTCTTCGTCCTTGTCCCTCACACGGGCACCTGCTACACCGACAGCTTTTGTCTGAGGGAGAACAATGCTTTAGTAGCTGTTTTCTTCAAGGCCTAAACTTTTGTAGATGCAGAAGATGGACAGTAGAGACAAAGGAGTCTGGGTGTGATGATTAGGGAGAAGTGTTCCAGCCCTTGCTCTCCTGCCTGCTAGATGTGGGTCTTGCACATTAATTTCCCTCTCTGAACACCTCTTATTAGCCATCTATAAGATGAATAGTCTCCTACTGTGAGCTCTGGGGGTCTGTAGCCTTTCCCTGGTCTACCTTGTCCATACGTGCCTCTCCTTTTAGATGTCTTATTTTTGACTTATATGCAGCCCCACCCTCCACAGCCCTTTGGTAGATGAACAGCTTCCTGATTTAGTGTGCTCAGGAAATGTTTTTCCTAAGTAGACTATTGGGAGATTTTATTTTCTCGACAACAGATCTTTGGATGATGTCCTCACAGGCCAGCTAACTGCTCTATGGGGGGGGCAGCTTTTATTCTTCTGTATCATATGCATATGTGGTCACCCAAATTCATTTCCTGCTTCTTTTACAATTTTATACTATCATTACAATTTTATTTATTATTATTATTATTATTATTATTATTATTATTATTATGTATTATTATTAGTATGTGTATGTCTCTGTTTGGGTGTCTGGGTACGGACATGTTCTTGCCATACTATATACATGAATGTCAGGGGATGACTTTTGGGAGTTGGTATTTTCTTCCCATCAAACTATGGTCATCAGATTTTCACCCACTGATTCCTTTTAAGCTCTCAATAAGAGTGTTTTTCTAGACATTCTTGTTGTTAGATATAGATTATGCTGAGTTCTGGCCTGTGAAATGTGGATGTAAGTGAAATAGATACATATCTATTGCCACGCACAAAACTCAAGTCCAAGTGGATCAAAGACCTCAATATAAAACCAGTTACTCTGAACCTGATAGAAGAGAAAGTAGAAAGTAGTTTTGAACGCATTGGCAAAGGAGACCACTTCCTAAATATAACACCAGTAGCACAGATTCTGAGAGCAACAATTAATAAATGGGACCTCCTGAAACTGAGAAGCTTCTGTAAGGCAAAGGACACAGTAAATAAGACAAAACGACAGCCTACAGAATGGGAAAAGATCTTCACCAACACCACATCTGACAGAGGAAGTGAAATACATACACCACTATTAGGCTTGGGCCATAAATTCTTACACATGTCATTTTCATTTTGGTCATTTGCCTGTGGAAGACTCTGAAGCCAGAGGTTTTGGTAGAACCAGAGCTGTGACTATATGGTGAATTACTATATTCATGCTAAGAAAACGTTCCTTGTCTTAAGCCATTAGAACATTGAGAGGGTTTGAACCAGCAGTCACCCTGACTAGTACACCTGCTGCATGCTTAGGGTAGAGATGCAGGAGGGAAGATGGGCCTTCCCTTTGGAGCTGCTTCCAACCAGCAACATGGCTCTTCAGAAGTATAGTTTGGAGGAGAGGCAGTTTTGGTTATGGATGGAAGGATCATCTTCAGCCATGGGGACAAGCCACAGCTGGGAGAGAGAAATGGGGAAATGTGAAGGCCAGACTGCCTAGATTAGCATGAGCTGGTTTCCAGAAGCACGGGTGAGTCTGGAAATAGCTTCGTTTTCTCTGCCAAAGGCTAGGTTTTTCTTGCCTAGTGGAACCTGACACTTCTCATTAGCTTTTTCTTTGGGGAACAGTGGCAAACCCACACTAACAACCTTCTAATGGGCAGTGGAGGGTAATGGAAGTATTCCCAGAGGTGGCCTGGGACATGTAGGCTTCTTGTTGGATACCAGCAAGCTCTTGTTAGCTCTCAATTTCCAGAAAACTTATGTGAACTTGATGTGTGTTGGGAGCATGGGTGAGGGCACCACATGGGTGAGGGCACCACATGGGTGAGGGCACCACATGGGTGAGGGCACCACAGAGAGTCCAGAGCTGGACACAGCCACTCTCAGCTGCTTCTGGTGGGATTTGCTTAATCTTTTTTTTTTTTTTGAGTAAATAAGCTAGATTGAATTTTTTTTTTATTATTATTATTATTTTCTCTTCAGTTTGAACTCATCTTGTGGAGCTTACAAGGGAATGACTATATGGAGGAGTATGTCGATCAAGACATGTTTGTGTGTGTGTGTGTGTGTGTGTGTGTGTGTGTGTGTGTGTGTGTGTATGTGTTAGACAAAGTACAACCTTGAGCATCATTCTTTAGGAGTCATCCTTGTTGTTTTCTGAGATAGGGTCTCTCAATAACTTAAGTTCCACCAATTAGATGAGGCAGGCTTCCCAATGAGACCCAGGGATCTGTCTGTGTTGGCCTCCTCAGTGTTGGGAATGCAGGCATGCACAGTTATGCCTGGCTTCTTATATGAGTTCTGGAGATCAAACTCAGGTCTTTGTGCTAGCCATCTCCTCGGCCACAACAGATTAACTCTGTAACAATCAACTGCAATATTTTATTGTCGTAATATAGTGGAGATGGTTTACTTCATCATATCTAGTGTGGGTTAGGGCTGTGCTAAAGCTTTTCCATCTTATGTTCTTGCCATTCTTTAGTTCCATGGAATTCAGTTGGTGAATGGGAAAAGAGAATGGGGGAGAGTCAGTGGTTTACATGAGCTGTGATTAATTGCCATTATGGTATCTTCTTGTATCTCTGGAATTCTGGGAAACATGGCCTACTGTGTGTCCAGAAGAAGAAGAAACAGAAATAGGAAAAGATGAGTAGGTAGCAGTCCACTATTAAAAAGAACTCATCTCTAAAGAAACAATGTTTGGGTCCCAAGAAAAACTACGTACTGTTCATGGCTAAATAAAAAAAAAACCATTCAACAGAACTATTGTGCTATTAGCAAAGTTCATTTCCAGAGTAGTGCAGCTGGGACTTTGAGCTAGCTAGCTTTGATTCCTGAGACTTCTGAACTTGAGATGAGTCCACTGCTTTTATCTGGATCCAGGCTCATGCTGAGTGCCTGAGAACTTTCAGAACTCCCTGTGAGGTGGAGGGGCTGTGTTTCAGTAGTACCTCCCCAGGTAATCAAGTCTGCTTCTTTTCTTTGGAGTCTTCTATAGGTCTTTAGAAGGCTGTCAATTTCCTAGCTCTCATTATGGAATAATAGCACTGAAAGATTGTTGCCGAAAGAGAAAGTTCATGACATTGAATTGATCTGTCCTAAAGCTGAGAACACATTGGGATGAAACCAGGGTGGCATTTGGCAGGGAGAGTTGGCACTCTGTTTGACTAAATGTGGGACAAGGTTGTTCCCCAGATGGAGGGTGGTTAGAGGCAATTACTGCCAGGGGGAGCGATGAGTTCCTGGGACTCCTTGCTCTTTGCTTCTTGGACCTTTTCATTCATTTCATTTCCGAGGCACTCTCCTTGTTCAATCTTCTGTAACCTCACACAGAATCTCAATTCTAACGAGAATCTAGAAACTAGAATTCACCTTTGCTCTTCTCAGGAGAAATTATTTGTAAGCCTAAATAGAAATGAGCAGTTTTCTGCAAAGCAATTTTTTTGAATGTGGAAGGCAGTAATGCAAACAAGAGGAACTCACTGGTTTTAGTCTTCAAAATCACCCAAACTAAATTGCTACACCTTTGAAATTTGCCCTGCTGACCGATGTCCTATCCCTAGAGAAAGACACTCTCAGGTAAAACTAACACAAAAGGATTAGTGAGCCCACAGTTCTTTTTCCCACTCTTAATGACCTTATTAGAGAAATTGCACCCTGGATAACAATATAGTAAAAACTCCCTATGGAGTTACTTAGACTGAAGAGCTGATTCCTTTGGAAGAAAATGGTAACTGTCAGCAATGTTCAGGTTTGAATTAAATCTAAGACTGCATGACCCATATTCTTATGTAAACACGAATCCTTTAATCTACCTACATTCGATATTCATTTTGGATAATCTCTTCTAGCATAACATTGAAATGTTTGCAGGTCATAAACTGTTTTCAGAGCGCTTGTGGTGAGGCCCCTTTAGGGGTTCCCGATCTCCCCAGCAAAGTGAAGCAGAGAACTGAAGCAGTTCTTCAGATTATTATTTCTCATTATTATTAATTAGCAGCAGTAATAGAAACCACTGTTTATTGTAGGCCTGCTTCTTTTCCTGGTGTATGGTGTGCATTATCTCCAGGCATGAGAAGAGCCCTGAACCAAGGCTCAGATGTGTCCATGGGCCTGCCTGAGGCCACCCAGTCAGGAAGAGACACAGTAAGATCCTAAGCTATGACTGTTGACTCAAGGACTTTTCTTTGATTTTGCATAAATATATCAACTTTGGTAATATTTAGGAAATGGCATTTTGTGAGCATATAGTTTTGAGCCCCACCTGAAGTGCACATCCACACAACCATGCCTCTGATCAAAGTGTAGAATACATTTCCATCACCTATGCCCTCAGGCCTCCTGGCAGTCCTTCCTCCCTAGGCAGCCAATGACCTGATTTTGTGCACTATAGAACAGATTTATTTTTTCTAGTACTTCTTGGAAATAGAATTCTGTGATAATTTATATTTAACATTTTTAATTTATTCTGTGATAATTTCATACATGAATACAGTGTAGTTAGAGCATGTCTATTCACTTGTTTTCCCCAACTTCCTCCTAAATGGTCCCATTCTTCTCCCAACTTCATGTCATAGTCAACATTCTCTTCCTCATCCTTCTCATCCTCATCTTCCTCCCCCTTCTTCTACTACTTCTTCCCCTTCCCCTTCTCCTCCTCTTCCTCCTACTACTTCTCTATGCCACTCTCTCCCACTGAGTCCAGCTACTGTGCCCACATGAGCATGGGTATTGGTCACCATCCACAGAGGCATGTTTAACCAACCATGGGTATATCATTCTTCCTCCTCCAGTGGCCACTAATTCCCAATAGCTCCTCAGCTAGGGTTGGGGCCTCATGAACCTCTTTCTTCTCCATGGTGGAGTGCTGACTAGTTTGATCTTGTGTAAGTCTTATGCTGGCAATCACAGTAGCTGTGAGTTCAATAGCATAATGACCTTGTCATGTTTAGGAGACATTATTTCACAGAAATCTTCCCTTGCCTTTGGTTCTTACAGTCTTTCTGTGTCTTTTTCTCCCATGTTCTCTGAGTCTTTGGAGTCAGGGGTGAGGGTTGGACATAACATAGATGTCCAATTTATGGTTGAGCACTCATAGTTACTTATTCTGCACACTTTGGCCGTTTGTTGTCAAAATGGAAATCAAAACAGATTTCCTTGGGAACTTATTGTGAAGACTAAATGAGTTGGGACTGCAGAGCTGTCTCAGTGGGTGGGAATGCTTGCAGCACATGGAGCAGTGGAGGACCTGGGTTTGCATCTTCAGCACCCTTGTTAAAAGATGGCCATGGCTCTCTGTGTGTGTGTGTGTGTGTGTGTGTGTGTGTGTGTGTGAGAGAGAGAGAGAGAGAGAGAGAGAGAGAGAGAGAGAGAGAGAGAGAGAGAGAGAGGGAGGCGGGGTTGGAAGAGAGAGAGAGAGAGAGAGAGAGAGAGAGAGAGCAGCACCAGGATACATGCTAGAAAAGGTTTGCATTGTGTCAAACAGACCTCGAAAGGCAGTTCTGGTGTAGATTTTACAGGAAAGCTGTAGAGAGAAAGCCTCCATCTGCTCAGAGGCCACCCAAGTCATCCTGAATAGAGCCCAGTAGAAAGGCAATGGTATATGCCATTCTGACGAGATCATTGATGGTGGGAAGGATGTTACTGGACAATACTCTGTTTAAGTCCCCAGTCTGAGAGAGGATCTCATAGCGTACATGTTTGCTGTCAACTCACTTTGATCCTCCTGTTTCTACCTTCCAGGTGAGGGCTGGGATTATATCTGTGCACAACCATGCCTGGGCTGGCTAATTCTTATAAAGAGACAGAGAAATTCACTGATTTTTTTTTTATCATAGTTTAGTATATTTTGGAAGAAAGAACCACAATTGGATATTTTAGCTGATGCTGTTTGAAAGCCAAGTACTGAAAGTGTGGATTGACTCCTGACCTCTTACATGAAAGTAAACAAAGAGAGAAGTGACTTAAAGTTGTAGTTGTTTTCAAGCAGAAAGCAAGCAGAACCTAAAGATCTGGAAAAGTCTCAGCCTGCCTGTATTATAAATAAACAAACAATGAGGGGGTGGTCAGGGAACTGTCTGATGCACACATTAGGAGAGATCAGGTATCTTAGCCAAAGTCTGGTCTGCTGTCTAGGAGAGTGGAGGAATGACCTCCCAAGACAGTTCACAGATAAACCAAACAGCCTTTGAAGTTGCAGTCTCAGAGCGCAATGACTGGGGTGGGACATGGAACAGTTTCAAATGAAGAGCTATTGGCACCCACAGGCCTGCACATCTTTCCTGCTGTTTCTTCACATTGTGGGGTTAGCTCCCCACAACCTGAAGCCCATGCTCCTATGTTCCCTGGCCACCCCAGGTGGGCTCCAGTGACCCCCAGTGCAGCCTAGGCTCCAAGACCATAGCAGGGTCTTCATTCAAATTTGGGTTTGGGACTACACATGCTTTGCCCATTTTTCTTAGTCTTGGTGTGTTATGTTTCACATTGTATTATGCTGGGTTGAAAAATGCAGCCCCTTCTCAAAAGATAAACAGAACCACTGATCAGCCTGATAATTGGAGTGTAGTAAGATGTGGAACAAATTCCCTTTGGTTATTTCTGGTTTATGTCTCATTGATGATTGTTTTGTTGTTTTGCATGAAGCATTTATTACTTGGTGCCTTCGTTTTTCACATTACAGTGTCATTTTGGAGCAATTAGGGACATTTCAGAGGCCTGGGTCTGCCAAGTGTGACCAGGCCAAAACTGGAATCCATTTGCTCTATACCATTCTCCAGTTTTGGGCAGAATTTTTTTTTCTTGTCAGTGATCCACCCCTCCCTCCTTCCCCACTGTCCTTGACCTCCTCCTTGTCTCTCTCTTGTCTCCACCCCCCTTTTCTTTGGTCCCCATCTCTTTCTTCTCTTCAACCACCATCTCTCTTCCTCTCCCACTGTCTCTTTCTCACTCAGTCTCTCTTATGCACCTGTTGTTCTTTGAATTTGTCTTACATTTTTAACTATTTAAAGATAAATCACGTACCAGATAGTTCCATCACCTAGAACCATGTGGAGCTACAGAAAGCCATAGGGTCGAGACTCTAGAAGTCTTGGTGGCTTTGCTGTCGCGGCCTGGCTCTGCTGGATGAAAGGACAGGGCATAGAAGCCCCTGTGTAGCTTTGCCCCATCTGCAAAGCATGGGTTATGATCTTTATTTTGTCTCAGTAATTTGTACCTTCAACACATATTTTCTGGATATTTCTCTGTACTAGGCATTGGGTGAGGCATTGAGCAGGCAGGGGAGAACCAACCAACCAAAATGTGGTCCCTCATGTCTGCTTCCTTAAACTCTGAAATGCAGACAGACTGGCATCTAATTATTCAAGCGCTCTCTTTAGTAGTTCCTAAACTCTCCCTAGGTGTCACACAGAGGTTACCCAGTTGGTAGATAGCAAGCATGTTTGCTGTCTCAGTACCACATGGTCCAGTGCTTTGCTAGTACAATTACAAAAAAAATAAAAGGCAATGTTTTGTTCTGAAATAGTTTTTAAGTGCAAAGGAGGTTGCAGAAGTCTTGTAGAGAGTTCTCTGAATCCTCTGCTTGGTTTCCCCTAAAGGCAGTATCCAATCAGAATTCACTGTCAAAATGAGAAAATTGGTCTCAGATTGATCTTATTGTATTCCCTCCCTCCTCTTCCTTCCCCTCCCCTTCTCTCCCTTCCTCTCTTTTTCTCTTTCGTTCCCTTTCCTCTCTCCTCCCTTCCCCTCCATCCTACTTTCCTTTACTTCTCCTTTCTTTCCTTCCTCTCCCTTTCCTCCCTTCTCCCACCTCTCTCCGTCTCCTTGTATCACTAGTTTTGTGAAGTGTAATCACGTGTTTACATTTAGATAATTTACCCTGCAGCCAGGAAGAGGGACAGCTGACCAACCCCATCAGGAAGTTCTCTCGTGTTGTGTTACTGTTTAACAACCACACGGGTCTCTGTCTCTCACCCCTGGGCACTGTTCTCCACAACTGTAATTATGCCATTTCAAGAACATTATGTAAATGGAACCAGACAGTCTGTAAGCCCCGCAGTTTGGCCTTGTTCCCTCTCTGCGATGCCCTGGTGGCTCATCAAAGTTCTTCCTTTTACCAGTAGTTCATTTTGCTTTCACTTTTAAGATAAAAGGACTCCAGAATAGGACACTTGAGCAAGAAATTCTTTTGTGAAAATATTCATTTTTGTTTTCAAAGTTAACCTTTACGAAAATATCTTTCCTCCCTAGGGACCTGCAGCAATTAATCCGAGTTTGATATGCAAGTTTGCAAATTGGTAAATGATTGTTATTTTTATTTGATTTGTAAATGTTTTCCTAGTGTTCAACAACCACCTCCCCCCAAAGTGGGCTCTCACTTTTGCTTTGGGCTCAATATATATAGGAGAGTCTTCCTTTAACAGTAGAATTGTTCCTTGTATTATTTAGGTTAGTGCCAGGTGCTGTAATGAATGGTCCTCTTGAATAGAAGCTTTACATAATAAAATTTTATACCTTGTTTTAATAGAGTATGTGACCATGTCTTGTTTCTGAAAGACTTTGCTTTATAAGGTGATTTGGAGATGCAGGGCCAAGTCTTTTAGGATCTTGAATTCTTCTCCATGCAGTATCACACAGGGAAGTCTGTGAGGGGGTGTAGTGGGTGGGGTCGGGGAAGCATTGGATTTACAGTTCATAGGGATCATGAGTAGAAGGCCATGGTCTCTCACTTCCATTCCAGTTTGATTGGCAGATGAGATGGGAATGGAAGGATGTACTTTTTTTGTGGGTAACCACATCCCTCCAGTTGACCTCACCATACAATGGAAGAAGAAATCACAATCCTTTGGTGGGTAGCTATGTTGGCCCCCATTCTCATTAAAGTCCATGTTTCAACTTAACAGTTTTCATGGCAGTTGTAATGGGTGCCATCCACAACTTCACATTCTTGATTTGGCCCTTACTGTGGCAACTAGATAAATCATTGTCCCTCCAAACGGTCTCTGCTCCTTTTCATCCCTGCATTAGTAGATACATTAGATTTCCTCACTTAACGCTGTGCTAAGTTTACTGACCTTGGACAAATGGAAAGTTCTTTCTGGCATCTTGGCTGAAGGTGGGTTCCATAAATCTGGGCTAGCCTGTTAATCCAACCCCACATTTACCGTTGCCCATTCATTTTTAACCTGGAAACTAATGAAAACACAAGCAGCCCTGAGACCACACAGTACAACTGCCATCAGACAGGCGGGTTTGACAGTTTAGCCCTGAGAGCACTAAATTCAGCTCCTGATAAATAATTTACCCTGAGAACTGGGAAGCTGGCCTCACTGTCTTGCCTAGCTTACTTCTTGAGGAATGTAGACCATTCTGGTCATGCTAGAGAGGAGAGAAAAAGGAAATTTATCTCCCTTGCTCCCTGGCTGCCCATCCTTCATGTCTCCACAACCATTTTAAGAAAGCTGTGGATTTCTGTTTGCTAGTGCATTGAATACCTCATTTCCAGTTTGCCTTGCCTCTTGCCCGGTCCATAATCACTTGTAGCTCTGGCTGTCAGAGTCCCAGGAAAGACTTCATATGGGCTCACCATGTGCTGATTGATGTTGAGTTTACATCCAGGGTGAAAGGGGAGGAGGAGATAGAACTCAAATGTCTTTTTTCCACTTTCCCTGCCCCTTAATTGACAGGACCCGGCGGAGGCCATGCCAACCTTGTGAGTTTCCAAGTCAGGTTTCATTTTGGGTTGTACATATCATTTCTTTCGTGTTTCTGCAGTTGCTTTTCTATATGCCTGGGGGACGGAATAGCTCAGCTATGCATTTAGTTCTCTGTTGTTGGGGTTTTTCAGGGGTCGGTGCAACTCTGATGCTCATTAAGATTACTGAGCCTCATCATTTTTAATGTTAGGCCCAAGGTAATAGTTAATGAAGCTGAAAAGTATATTAATAAAATCGCTTGTAGTAATTAGCAAGAAATTATAATGGTAGGGTGATGGGGCGATTTTAGAAATCAGCTAGGAGTGATCAAGACCAATCTCGAATGTCACTACTTATTATTTTTTGCTTTCAATCATCATGAACTACACCTTTGCATTTTTATCTCTGAAAATAAAGCCTGTGATTGAGCTCATACATATTGCGATTACTTCACCCTCTTTTGTTCTCTTCCAAGGAGCATAGAGACTTGGAAGTAGATGGGCCTTTTAAATAATTTGCAAACCATCATGCTGCCCACTTCCCCCACCCCAAGGCAAGTGGGTTGTCCATTATTTCTCTTTTGTGGCTTCCTATCTGAGAAGAGAGGCTGTCTGAGACCACAGAGTCACATTGTCTTATGATGAGAAGAGACTGGAGGAAAGGATACCCCTGAGACTCACCGACTTGGAAGGGGGGCCTAACAGCAAACGCCTGTAAGTTTGTAGATTTTGGAGACTAGAGACTTTAAAACATTTGGAACATCCCCAGTTTCATGTATTAGTCACCCTTTTCCACCAGCTTCTGTTTTGTGTTATAAGTAGGTTTGGATCTAAAACTTCTAAATTGACCAGGGCTGAAGCTCGAACTTCCCATTCCTGACTAGACCTTCCCCTGGCTGGAGCTTCTTGGGGTTTTCCTTGCCACTGCTCCTGTTAAAATCTCGGTATGCCTATCAGTCTTTGATTAAAGATATTTATCATTAATGTGTGTGTCTGTGAGTGTTGGCACAGGTGTGCCCCAGTGCACATGAAGAGGTCAGAGGACAACTTTTGAGAGTCAGCTTTCTCCTTCCACCCTGAGTTCTGAGGCCTGAACTCAGGTCATCACACTTGCACCCACAGCAAACTCTTTCACCCACTGAGCCATCTACTGGCCCACTTATTTTTGTTAATTTTTGTGCCTGCTCAGATTGGAGGAGTATCTGAAAAAGGTCTAAAAATGATAGATGCTTTCTGTGCTCAGACAGAGTCATGGTCGCTTCATGAAATAGCGACAGACTTATTGAAATATACATATTATATTCCTTTCCTATTTCCTGTGTTCCCCCTCCATCGTATTTACTGAGAACTTATGATATGCAAGGCAGCATGTGTGCAAGTTCCAGAGGATATAGCACTGAGCATATGCCATTCCTGTCTTCCAGAAGTGGTCGCTAAACTGCTTGATATGTGAATCTTCCCGCCAGCTTTGCCTGTCAACTAGACACAGTCTAAAATTCAAGGGAATCTCAATAGGGGATTATCTTTATCAGATTGGACTGCAGGTACATCTTGGGGCATTTCTTGATTGCTAACTGAAATAGGAGGGACTAGCCCACTGTGGGCAGTACCATCCCTACGCATGCCGACCTAGGCTGTAGAAGAAAGCTAGCTGAGCAATCTAGACAGCAAGCTAATAAACATGATCTCTCCATGGTTTCTGTTTTAGTTTCTGCCTCCAGATTCCACTCTTGAGTTCCCTCCCCTACTTTCCTCTGTTATAGACTGCTATCCAGAAGTGTAATATGAAATAAACCCTTTCCTCCCTAGGTTGCTTTGGGTCATGGTGTTTATCACAGTATCAGAAAAGCAGGCCAGGCCAGGGGGGCATAGAGATGCTGACCAAGGAGCGGGAGGTTTGAATTATCTGTAAGATGGAGTGGCATTTCTAGACATGAAAGGCAAAGACAGGTGTTCTGGGCAGGAACAGAATATAGAGGCATTAGCAAAAGGGTACAGAAACATGTAGGACCCGAGGAACTTTGCAAAGCTGTATGATGCTGCTGTATTGCTTAGCATCTATTGTGGGAATGGTGGCTTATTGTCCTTGGGTGTGTCTGTGATACTAGGACATTGCTTTTATTGTGATACTTGTCTAGGGTTTTAGTCAACTTGACTAGATTTGTTCGTAGAAAAACTGCTATAGCATCTGGTACATGGGGTGCTTTACAAGGAAGGGCGCAATGGCAAGCGCCCATTGCAGAGGATGTGGCCCTGCTCCCGTTATGAGCACCAGAACCCAGGGGTTGTGACCTTGGATAGAATGAAGGTGCGTATGTGCTGTTTGTACTTGTTGAAAGTGGCCTCTAGAATTGAGGAGGGCCCTCTTCATCTCAGACTCAAGCATGTTTATTCCAAGTGTCCTTCAAAACTTCTGTCCTGGGTCAGGCTGCCCCTGTGGCCCTGTAACAGAGAGAGAGAAGAATAGCAAATGGCTGGCAGTATTAAAAACATTGTACCCTGGAGTACAGCTAGAGGGAAAGACTCTTCTCGGAGGCCACTGTTGTTAATCACATTATATAAAAATGCCTGTGGTAAGAACAGAGGAAGAAAGCCCATCCTTGAGAAACTGCTCTGCTCTGCTAGGAAATCGCTCAATTGAGAACTCCAGTTCAACTGTTTTGGCAGGATTTTCCCAGTCATTTCTGATGGATGTTTAAGTGTCCTGTTAGATAATGGTATCTATCTGCTGCTGGATATTTGTCCTGTTTCTTTTTGCTGGCTCCATGCTTAATAAATTTACCCATTTGCAACCAAAGTACAGCTTTGCTAGCTCCCTCTCCACATGGAACAGAGAGTGGTATGGAAGAGGGAGAAGGAATCTTGCAAGAGAAAGCAGGTCAAAGGACATTGATAGAAATGGAATCTATGTGTAATATGTGGCCTTAGTGATGAGTGTATAATGTTTCCAAAGTTCATCCATGTTGCGTATGTTTGAACAGCTCATTCTATTTCACTCCTGAATTGTGTTCTACTTAAGGTGCACAGTGTGTGTGTGTGTGTGTGTGTGTGTGTGTGTGTGTTCAGATGGAGTATCCCTGGTCAGACTGGAAGTGTTTGTATTTTGGAGTCTTTTGGACTTTATGGGTTGATCATTCCTAATCTGAAAACCTGAAACCTGCAGTGCTCTTGGCTCTCCAGGCTGGGGCTGATCAATTGATGCCACATTTTGTTTACTTTATCATCTTTTGATGGACACATGGGGATTTCCATATTTGGCTATTGTGAATAGCGCTTCTATGATTGCATCATGTTCAAGTTTTTGTTTGAACACCTGTGCTCAATTCTCTGGGAGTGTCGATCTAGGACTCCATTTGCTGGTCATCTGTATTTCTGTGTTGAACTTAATGAAGAGCTTCCAGAATTGACAAACTATAGAAACAAAAGTATATCAGTGATTACTCAGATTTGGGGGAAATTGAGGGCTTTGAAGGGTGATAGCCAAAGAGTATGGGATTTTCCTTTGTAATGAAAATATGCTAATATTGACTGTGATAAAGGCTGTACATATCTGGGAATATACTAAAAACTATTGTAATATGGCCTCTATTTAATTTAATGAAATTTAATTTCTTGTGGCAGGGTCTCACTGTGCAGTTAGTGCAGGCTATAAACTCATGATCCTCCTGCCTCAGTCTCTGAAGAGCTGATATTATAGGTGTCTGCTGCTGTACCCAGTTATGTTGTACTCTTTAAAGTGGTGAATTGTATCATTTACAAATTACATTTTGATAAATCCACTTTTTATAAAAAGAAGCAAATGGCCTAATTTTTATTTGAAGTTACTTTTAGGGCATTAGTGAACTTGTAGATACAAATGTAAATGTACTTTCTTTTAGAGTTTAAAATTATGTATTTTTATATACTTGTTTATTGTAAAAGTAATGATATGAGCTCAGAGCAAGGACAGTTTTATCTTCCTGCTGTGTTCCCAGACCCTTGCAAGGTACATGGAGCATACTAACTGTCTCCACATCTGTGGTAAATGAGTGAACTGCCCTCAGAGTTCAGGGAACTGGTTTATTGTGGATAGCCCATGATAAAGCTTTGTTTTGCAGAATAGCCAGGGTGCCGAGCCTCAGATTTAGTGGTATTCTTGTGTTCATTTAGGCTGCATTTGAGTCATTACCCTTGCTGGGAGGCCGTGTTTCCTGCCAAGCTCACTGTCATGGAGCCAATGCTTTGATCTCTTTCATGGGAGGTGAGGCTGGACTACCAATGAGTGGGCTATCTTCAGGCATATTGAGGATCACATGATAGGGATCCAAGACTCTACTAATATCTGTACTATATTCAGGCAAACTTTTATTATTTTTCCATCAGAACATTAGTCCATTTCATTATTCATTTATATTGATTCTCTAAATTATAAAATCAAAATTACCTTGAAATGTTTAACTTTAAGAAAAAATTTGCTACATTTTTAAGTAGGAATAATCTTGACAATTGTCTTTTACTCCTTTGCAAGAATACAGTTCCAACTGATAAAAGATGCTATGAAATGAATAGGAATCTTTTGTCTATCTATCATCATTTTACCTACCGACATATTCTATCCTATCTATCTGTCTATCTACCTACTTACCTATCTACTCTATCTGTCTCTCTCTCTCTCTCTCTCTCTCTCTCTCTCTCTCTCTCTCTCTCTCATCCATCCATCAATACCATATATGCATGCATGTATCCATTCATTCTATTTATCTATTATCTATATCTACTGTATGTATGTTTTATCCATCTATCCATCCATCCTATCTATCTATCTATCTATCTATCTATCTATCTATCTATCTATCTATCCAATCTTATCTATCCATCTAGCTACTTACTCAAGTTTTCCTGCAGTCTGGTCAGGACTTAATGAACCAGTCCCAATTGGGAGCTGGGTGTACTCCTTTTTGCTTGCCTTATGTTTAACTTTGGAGCTCAGTCTCTATAAAAATTTTGAGCTCATTGGCTCTTCTTTTCCATTGGATCAGCTTCTGCAGCCTGGATGTTGAGTGTCTCCCCCAATCTCATACATTGCGAGACTGGCCCCTAAAGCTCAAGGTGGGGCTTTAGGAGGTGGGGCCAAGGAAAGGAAGTTAGGACACTGGAAGTGTGCTTTGGAAGGGAATATTAGGACTTTAATCCCTTCCTTTCTCTCTTTTTGAGTCACAATTACCCTAGGAACAGCTTCTACCACTATGATGATGAGGTGTCCTATCTTATCACAGGCCCCCCAAACAGACCCAGTCTGGACTGTAGAGTCAACCTTCCAAGGCTATAAACTCAAATAAACCTTTCTTCTTTTAAGTTGAGTGCTTTGCACGTTTGTCACAGTGATGGGAAGCTGACTAACACAGTAGCCATACTTTTTCATCGGTAATGTGGGAGAATGGTCGGCAAGAAGCCATGTACAATGATTAGATAAAGCTGATGACCCAACAATAACTCAGTAAGGGTTAGCAATCACTCTTGTCTGCAGCCACCGGCTCAGGGAGCTTCTTTGACTGATCTAAGTTTGCACGCAGAAAGAGTAAACCAGGTTTGATGGCTTTCATTTAGTTGGGTTAACAGGCCACATGCTGCTACCTAAAGCATCTTTAGACACCAAAGAAGAATGAATACTCTTGCTCCCAAGAGACTGAAGCTTACTTTTCAGAGAGATTTCTCCAGGAAATACTTGAACAGAAATACAAAGGACGTGCAAATTGAGAGTCTCATGACAATGGCATCATTTGGGGTTTGAGCTCAGACCCAGTCTGCTTTTGTCAGTGTGTCTGGTCCTGGTAGTGGTGGTGGGAATTGAGTTGTACATGAAGACCTCATACCTTAGGTTTAACTGTATCTTGGGCAATGAATACCCAATGACAATAAAGTGGTAAACGTTATGCCATAGTTTACAGTCTTAGTCTCAACTTTCAACTACTTGGGAAATACATTGGAAAGATTTTTTTTAAGGAATGTAAATTAAGTGATGGGCTTCTGTTTGGAACTTTTAAAGTATATCTGTCTACCCATGTGCTAATTTTTGATTGCACTTTCACAAATTTTATAGATCATGTATTAGATACAGATATGGATTCTTCTCTCTATGATGAATATTAATTTTTCAACAGAAGACTGATAGGATGTTTTAACTTTTAGGAATTTTCTGTTAACTTTCCTAGCCATCTGCCTTGCTCCTGTCAGCAGGTAGATACTGAGAAGTGAATAGTTTTCTTTTCCCATGTTTCTGGGATGAGAGCAGAGTGGCTGCCTCTGATGGGATTCTTAACTTGTTGCATTGTCTTGTTCAGCCATCGGTTGTCAGTGTTGACAGCTTAGTCTGACACTCCAGTGCTGTCAGAGTCAGACTGACTGGCTTCCAAGGCAAGCACAGGTTGGATGGGCTATCTTGATGGAGGGTGGTTGGTCAGTGGTACACAAGGACCTTAGCAAGGGTCACTTGCAGGAAGACTGTGGTTGGTCAGAGCCTCTGTCCTCACTGTGGGTCCACAAACTTGGTCAGTTTGTCAGGCCTGTTTGCCTCTCAGTTGTGGAGCAGGTAGAAAACATCGAAGTTCATCATCACAAGAAAAATAAAAGTAAAATCCCAGGGAACTTTGGGAAGTAGTGACCAATATTCTTTGATTCCTCAGTGGGAACCACCAGCCCCAGTTTTTCCTGTCTGCATACATCTCTCAAATATCTGCTGTCTTCTCTGATGGACAATTCTTGGGATCAAGCTCTTATCCTTTCATGGTATTCTGACATGGAGCAAGCCATTTTCTAGATGGTTCTCTACATCGTGCTCAGTATCCCCCAATTCAAACAGTGAATATGTAGCTGCTTCAGGGCAGTAAGGTATAGGGAGAATCAGGGAAGACAGATTCTGTGGTATAGAGATGGAGGAGATAGGAAGGGTGGGCTGTGTGGAAAAACAACTACTTTTGTTTCAAACTCCCTTTCTCTTTGTGGCCATCTTCTTTGAGTACATCTCCTACATGAGATTGCTCTGTTTCTAGGCTGAGTTTGCGACTCTCTTTTATATTCCTAGGTCCTCTTTCTTATTGCTTTTATAAATGATTCATGCCCTTGGTTGTGTGTTTTACTCACGATCCCCATGAGATTCTTGTAGGAAAGGCTTTGCCTTGTGTGTATTCACACCCTGGAGACAAGGAAGCAGTGTGTCATGGTGGTGATGAGCTAGTTGTGACTTCAAAGTCCACATTGATCTGCGTGACTTTGGGTGATTTGTTTATCTCTTCTCAGGCTGAATTCCACATCGGAAACAACACATCATCTATTTATTACCTGGACTTATTGTGGAGGTCAACTCAAATAACTCTTGTAGAGCAGTAGCTAACAGAGTGGGATGCATAAATGTCACCTGTTGTCATGGTCATTGTCATCTTCATCATTATCAGTGGGTTCAAGATTATGCTAGAAACTCAAGTTTTTGATAAGTAGAATAACTGAATAGATGTGTAGTGTAAGTCATTTTGTTGAATTCCCATTTTCTCTGAAATGGAGTTAATAAAACTTAATTTTCTCATGTTATCTTTCCCCAGCCCTCAAAAGTGAATGTCTCTCAGACCTTAGAAAACACTTTGCTTGCTTAAGCGACCCAGGAACATTTGGAAGAAAGCCACTTTACCCAATAAGCTAATAGCTAAAGTCAGGATTCACCTCCCTGCTGTTTGACTGACACCCCATTTTCCCCTCTTAAAAGAGCTAAATGGCCTATATTTCTTTTTTAAATTAAAGTAAATGAAAATGAATTTCACCACTCCCTTGGAGATGACTGGAGACACACTGGGATGTCAAATAAAAAAAGTTGGGAACTGCTGAGCTCAAACTCAACACTGTGGGTTCCCAGGAAAGATGAAACATGAGAAGCATCCAGTGTGGAAGAGGAAGGTGGAGGGTGAATCAGAGAAGGCAAATTCTGTGGTGTAGAGATGGAGGAGATGGGAAGAGAGGACTGTATGGAGAAACAACTATGGAACAAATGATCTTTAATTTCAGTGAAAAGAAGGAAAGATAGCCCAAGATGAGTTGAATAATTACCCACGTTATTTCTGGCCACCCTAGGCATACTTTCTCACTATGCAAAAATATTGAAAGCAGAAGGGAAATGATTGTTTTGAGCTTGGAGATGTCTCAGTTCTCCAACTTTGCTAACGAGATTTGAGCCCATTATTCCTGTCTCACTGTGAGCCTTCTCCACAGCAAAACCTCAATTTCCTGAGGGACTGTGACTGAGTCCATTGGAGTTTAACAGTGTTTATTGAAATCCCTGGATGTGTCTGGGCCAAGATTGGAACCGGTGCTGTTTGCTAGATACAGATGGCCAGTTCTTTAGGCCAGAGAGATTCCTGGAGAGGTGAGGAGAAAGGCTGGAGGATTGCTTGTTGTTGTGTCTGCACCTTGCCTCTACCTCAGCAGAGGACCCGTGTCATCTTAGGGCAGGGAGGAAACTTCTCCATCAGGTTTTGGGGCTTTGGACAGGATCAATATAGCAGCGCCACTAGTGTGGGCTCCCGAATGCTTCTCTCTGCTTCTCGTCACCTCTGGTCTTTCTTGTCAACTACAGTAACTATCCGAAATCATACAACAGAACAAGTCCCCCTTTCGCTCTCTCCTGTGCATGGCTTTCTCTTGCACCTGGAATAAAATCCACACGATCTAAATTCATTAGCATTGTTTTGTGTGGTCCTGGCTCCTGCCTACCCCTCTGTTTCCTTCTTCATGATTAGAATTTACCCCCAACTGTAGTTTCCTAGGAAAACACATTGCTTCATCACAGAATCTGAGCTGACTCCCCATCCCTTTCTTCCTTCTGTCTTTGTCATCTATAATTGCTATCTGTAGTTATTATTTGTTTTCTCACTCTTGTCCTTGTTCTTTTGGCTATGGTGTGAGCTCACAAGGGCAGAGCCCACGTTCTTCTTATTTTCTGCCTTATGCCTACCATGCAGAAGTTGCTCAATAAACAACTGAGGTGAGTTACTAAGGTACCTTATCTGCCAATTACAGCTGGATCAGTGCCAAATAGCTCCCAGGAAATAGGCTCATTGGCACCAATGTCCCCCTAGATGCTCTTATTTGTGTTGAGGACTCTATTCTTTCTGGTTGTGCTATTTTGAGTTATGGTGGAAACTTTAGGAGACAGGGCCCGGCTAGAGGAAGTACATCACTGGAATGTGTAACTTTGAAGGATATTTTGGGACTCATGTCCCTTCCTCTGTCTACTTCCTTATTTGACTACCTGGCCACGATGAGGTGGACAGATTCACTCTTCCATGTCTTCCCTCCCACCATCACTCTGCCTTTCTGTAGACTGACAGCAATGGGGCAAGCCAGTCATGGCGTAAACTACCACCCCCGAAAACCATAAGCCACAATTAAATTTGCCTCTCTTAAAGTAATTTTGCTTTTTTTCTGGTGTCTGTCAGAGTGGCAAAGAGCCTGACTAACACATGTTAGGGAAGGGTCGGGGTTTCTAAACCGGGAGTCTAGACCATGCCTTCTGGTCCATTGTTTCAGGGCTGCCCAATTTTAAAAAGGACTGATCTTTATGGATTTTCCCTCCCAGATCTCAAAATTCATTGAGTGTAAGAGCTCAGAGATACAGTGTTCAGTTGATTGACAGCTCTTTGGCCCCAGCCTGCCCCAGAAATGTTTTCCTGAAGAGACAGTCCTGCCTGCCTGCCTGTCTCAAGGTGATGTTTTCAGGCTTAATTAGGGGCTGTTACCCCTTCTTAAGCAGTCACACACCAGACACGCCAAATAACCTTAGCATGGAGTGCAGGGATAGGAGACTAGAATAACAATTTGATTCCAAGTACTTAAGAGCCAAAGGCCTCTACATCACAATCGCTCACTTCCTTACTTTAACAACTTAAATGAGTTCTATATGAATTTTTAAATTTGTTCAATAGCGTTTTATTGAGTCTCCACACTGCTCACTATGCTGGCTCAGACGCTGTGGGAGGCACTGTGGAAAAAGGCTCCCTGCTACTGAGCGCAATTGTGAGCATGCCGCTCAGAGCCTTTCACTCACCTTCCTGTGTTTAATCCTTGCAGCAGCTCCTGAAAGCTGGAGACAGAGACACAGAGCACCGGCAGGGAGCTGCCTTAGCCCCAAAGAGTGGAATCTAAGCCTACAACTTTGATGTGAGCCTGCTTCACAGGAAGCGTTTACACATTGATTGTGGCAGGAGGGGCAGCTAGAATACATGAGCCACTGTATAGTCCACACTGTGCGCTGCCCATCTTTCTTTACAAAGACATAGCTATCCCTAGCTAGTCTTCATGGCAGGCAATGTCCTCTCCAACCTGTGGGGCTACCCCGACTGCAAAGCCTACAGATGGACCCCAGTGTAATAGGTCTCTAAAGAAACTGCTGCTTGAGTTTTAGGGCAGAAGGGTACCTCTGGCTTAAGATACCCTAACCCATTGGCTAGGGATTGGTCCCACCTCCCGATGTGTCCACCAAAAAGATGAGTAACGGTGAAAGCAGAGAAAGGAAATCCAATCAATATAGCATATTGGGAAGAGAACCAGATAAAGTGGTCCCGTGACCCCAGGCCCATCTTGGGTATTAAACATAATCATGAGCTTAAACAGAAGAAGAATTGGGTCAAAGGGCAAGAAGTATGTGTAACTGGGCAGTCTGGGTCAAGGTGTAGTCATTTCTGGTTTTAAAAGATAGTTCCAGGGCCTTTTTCTTCCTTAAGGGGACATGCTGATCTCTGGCCCTCATTTGAGGGGTGGTTCTCTACTTTCCTGACTCCCCCATTCCTTTTCTTGATCTCACTATGTAGCCCAGTCTGATTCCCAGTTCTTTATAACCAAGGCTGTGCCTGAGCTGCCTCTACTCCCAAGGACATGAGCCCACGGAGGACAGTCCAGATTCAAACTGTAACTCCATGTGACAAAATGCAATTGCTAGGAGCATGAACATGGCAGGCACTGAAGGTTGTGTGGTCTTCGCTTTGTAGCAGCCACATGTTTGCTTTTAAGTCTTATCAGTTTTGATTATCTCACTTAAAAAAACAGAGTCAACACTGTAACCTCCCTCAATGGTTATTTGTTAAATTGGAGTAGGATAGTTTGAACAAATTACTTACCTCCTGCCTGATGCTCAGTTACAATGAACTATTGGTTAAACTTTAGTTTTAGGACTTGCTGTTAGTATTAGGTACTTTGTTTCATAGAGGACACAAAATATTTGATATAAACAACATGGTATGATGAAATGCAGTGCATCATAGTGGGAGGATTGTGGAGTTTGTAGCAGTAGAGTCTATGACTGAGGATCTTCCCGTCCCAGGGTACCAGGGAGCAGAGAGCAGAGGTCAGAAGCAGGGATGGCCTTGTAGCTTTGAAGGCTTGTCCCTTTGTGACTCACTACTTTCAGTTTACCTCCTTAAATGGTTTACAAATCCTCAAGCTGTCCCACAAGTTGGGGACCAAAGTACCCAGACACATGAGCCTGTTGGGAACATTGCACATTTAAACCCCAGCACTGCATTTTCTCTTTCCTTCTCTCCCTCATTTCTCATGTCCTTCATGTGTTTCTCTGGACATGGAGTTCTTCATTTTTTCTGCCTTTGGTGCTGAAATAAATCAGCCCATCATAATGGTGCAGTGCATCCCATCAGGAAGAGAAGTGCCCATTGCTGGCCTCAGACTCCTGCTAGACATGGTGGATTGCAGTTGGCATTGATGCCTGGTGGCAGAGCTGCCTGTTAAAAGAGGAGGTCACTTATCCTTATGACTACAGACCTGGAGGTCAAGGGACCACTAGGTTTTCTCATCCGCAACTCCATAGCTGCCTTTATTCCAGCCATTGTTCTGATGGTCACAGGGAGGAGCCACAAGGGCCACTACCCAGGTGACCTGGGCACAGGGCACAGCACTGAAATTCATGGTCTCATATCGATGGTGATGTGGTTGGAGTTAAGGCAGGATGGAGAATGAGGGACAGAACCCTGACTGAGAAGATCTGACAAGCTGGAAGCAGAATCTGGAGGGAGGAAGGGAGCCGTTCAGAATATGTGAGCAGATGATACTGGACATGTAGGAGGGTAGGTAGATGAGGGTGGGTGGATGGGGGAGGGCAGCTAGGGGGCAGGTGGATGTAGGGGTGGGAAAGCCTTTCCCACTCCCTTGGCCTGGGGCAGCTCTCCTTGCGAGGTCTTTCTTGTGCTTGACTGAGAAGACAGACAGCTTTAATGGCTACTGCAGGTTATCAAACCTCTGCTTGAGAAGGATTCTTGGGTCACCGTTGGGAATGCTTCCCGAGGCAGAGATTTGTGGGGCTGGAGCGGTGCTGCAGTCAGGGCAATTCTTCTGTCCCTCCTGCATCCAGGATCTGTTGTTCCCAGGAGCCCATTTTTCATCTCTAGGGCAGAGCTGACTGTTGGCTCTGGGCAGGACAAGTTTGGCTTTGGGAGATGATGTACGGTATCCAAGTATGCTGCCTGGTTAGTAAATTATCTTTGGATCACTGGACGATGGGATGTTTTAAATTGCAGCCCATGAGCTTTCTGGAGTTTCTACAGTTCTGAATTTGCAAAGGGAGTCAGCCCTGAATAAGCAGGAAATGGGCCTACTATGTGCCAGAACCATGACACTGAAGGTCTCGAGGAATGTCTGTACTTACTGAGAGGTAGGGGACTAGCCTTTCATGAACACCTACTATGTGCCAGGCCTTTAACACATTCTATTTAAGCTAATCATTACCACAGTTCTGTGTGAAAACTTTAATAAAGGTAGGGAGATTGGGGCCTGGAAGGTGAAGGGACTTGATGCAGGATAGGCACTAGTGTGTGACAGCCTAGAATTTGATACAGGCATGATTGACTGCACAGATCTCTCTCTGTGTTGAGTGAGAAACCTTTAGACTAAGCAAACATTTTTCTACAAAGATCCAGGTAGTAAACATTTTAGGCTTTGAGGGATATAAAGTTTTTGCCACATGTATTTAGCTTTGCCACTGTAGCACCAAAGTAGCCGTTGATACTACATAAACAAGTGAGTTTAGTTAATGTCCAATAAAACTTTATGAACTAAAACATTCAGTGGGCCAGACTGGGCCTGTAGGCCACAGCTTGGCAAGCTTTGTTTCAGAGAGTCTGGCCCCACAGTAGATGCTATGCTGGCCGAGATCACCAAGGACAGCTGGATTTATTCTCTCACTACCTTTCAGACGGGGTAGGTCTGCACAGTGACCCAATGGCCCGGAGATCAGTGGCCTGTGCCTGCCAACCCTCCAGGCTGTCAGAACTCTTCCAGGTATTTGTCACAAGTAGATGATGTGCTTCTGCTTTTGAGGACACAGGATAGACTTGTCTCTGTGGTTCACACATGAGACATATGACGTAGATAAAATTAAATGGAAGCAGGTGGGAGCAACAGCACCTCTGCTTTCCATTCTGAAACTAATCATGACATTTGAGGATGTCTGTGTGTGTGTGTGTGTGTGTGTGCATGAATGAATGTGTGGTGTTGTGGAGGGCATGCTCATTTGTAGTTCAAAGATGGATGATATCAGGTGTCCTTAGCTATTCTGCACATTATTTTTTTTTAGACAGGTTCTCTCACGGAACCTGGAATGCACTCATGTGGCTATGCTGTCTGCCCAGGAGGCTCCAGGGATCTACTTGTCTCTGTCTCCCCAGGGCTGGGACTACGGACACGCATCATCTTACCCAGCTTTTTATGTGGCTGTTGATGAACTGAACTCGGGTCCTAACTTGTGCACAGCAAGCCCTTTACCAACTGAGTCACCTCCTCAGTCCTCACTTTTTCTACTTTCGATAATACATTCGCCTGAATTTTAGAGTCTCTCTGTTCATCCAGTGATAACTCTCCTGGCTTACTGATAGAGCTACTACAGGCTTTCACACCAGAAAGGATTCACCCTCTATTACTATAAAAATTCAAGTTTCACAATAATTTTTGCACATATATTCTTCCAGAAAAATATTTAGCTTAGTTCAGCCAAATGGTGTGCTCCTTCAGAATCCTGTCTGGACTTCAATTAGCTCTGCCTTGGACTTGTAGATTACTTTAGAGGCTACAGGCATTTTAGAATGTTGAATCATCTAAGCACTAAATAAGTTTTCTTTTGTTTTGAGACAGGGTTGCCTGTAGTCCAGGCTGGCTTTGAACTTACTACTTAACTGCAGATGACCTTGAACTTCTGACCACATGGCCTCTCCAGTGCTGCCAAACTTGGTTTATGTAATACTGAGAATTGAACTCAGGGCTTCATGCCTTGCTGAGCAAGCACGTCACCAGCTTAGCTAGATCCCTGTCCTAACACAAGATATATTTTGCCATTTGCTCACATCTCTGGTGTTATGCTTCAGCCAAGTCTGAGTGTCTTTTCTTAGATTCTTCACATTTTCTGTTTATTTTGTATTCATTCTTGTTTCTTTTGTATGTGAGTTAACAGTTTCTATTATATTTTCTAGCCAGCTCTTGCTGATTTAAAACTGTGTGTTTTAATGGGCCATGGAGATGATTCAGTGGGTAAAGTGTTTTCTGTGTACACATTAGGATGAGTTCAGATTTCCAGCATTCATGTAAATGTGTGACATGGTGGTAGCTAGTATGCACCTGTAACTCCAGCACTGGGGAGCTGGAGACAGGATCCCTGGGACTTGCTGGCTGGCTGTTCTAGCCACATTGGTGAGCTCCAGGTTCAGTGAGAGGCCCTGCCTAAAGTAGTAAGGAAGGTGAGTGATTGAGGAGGACACCTTGTGTTGGCCTCTAGATTCAAGTGCACACATGCATAGGGCACACATACCTGCAGACACATATATACACGTGTGTGCGTATGTGCATATACACACATACGGAAAAAAAACTTAAGACACATTTTAAACATCTATTTTATATCTGGATTCAGCACTAAACTTCTTTTATCACTCATGCTCTTGGATATTAAGGTCAATGATAACATCCTCCACAAACGACAGCCTGCCTTTTCCTTTAAAAAAGTTATAGCTCTTTTGTTTTTATTATTTTTGCTTCTTTGAGAAATTCCAGGATTCAATTAAATAATAGTGATAATAGCAGATAATTTTTTCTGATTCAATTACAGTGCTTCTGGAATTACATTAATTATAATGGCTATTTTTCCAAGATACATATTGTATAACCATGTAGTGAACTGCGTTCCAATTACTTTTATTGTTATTTATTTTTATAACAGGAATAAATGTTGAGATCATCATGTAGTTTTACCCCCACTGACATATTTTTACAGATATGTAAGTAAATTTTCAAATATTAAGCCATCATTGTAATTAACTTAAATTGGTTTTTTATTCCTTTAATATGGTAGTAGATTTGATTTGCTAGTATTGGGCACAACTCCTCAGTCCTTTATCTGTACCATGTTTATGATTTGGGCTCCATTTGAATCTTGAGAAGGTGCTGTGATGAATACATTGGGTGTGTTTTGTAATAACCCTACCGGAGTCTGGGAACATCCCCCTTCATTAAATACTCCAGTAGCTGTGCAGCCAGACACACAAATGCAAAACAAAATCAGGGAATGGATGCCGTGAATGGCTCAAAATGGAGATGGCCACAAGTTCTCAGGTCAGACATTCTAGTTTCTAGGGGTGGGCTCCCTACAAGAGCCCTTAAGACAAGGGGCCATGTGATGCAGAAGTCTTCCCAGGAGACGTAGACGGTCAGAGGGGACATGTGCAAGAAAAGTCCAAGGGAGTGACCCTGGCTTAGCCTCACAAACGTAGGTGGCTCTTCATAGCTGTCCTTTCTGGACAAGGGAGCTGGGATAGTTTAGTTCTACTCTTTTAGTAGTTATGTCTAGCAGAAGCTGAAGGCTGTGTGGGAAGGGGGAATGCGTTGATAGTATAGGCCACTCCCACCAAGTGAGTCATGGAAAGACCAGAGCCCAGAACCCTTGTGTTGTCAGAATCTCGAGAAGAGATTGATTTGGTCCTGAAAGTCTCCAAATGAAGAAACATTATTGCATTTGTCTGTTCCCTGCTATCTGGTAGCTGACTTTTGCCAGCACCCTGAGAGGTCAGGAGACACTTTCTCCCTTGCTAGCTTGGCTAGGGAGTGGTTCAGAGCACCTCAGAACTGACCTTACATTTTTTTCTGAAAACAAACAAAACAAATCAAAAACAAACATTGTGCTTTTCATGGAGGCACGGTATATTTCTCATACAGTCCTTCATGAAATTTGAGTAAAGCATGAGAGATAGTTACTTATTTTTTCTCCTTTTTAGTGACTCAAAGGAAAGATACTGTCTAATTTGTGGTGGCATGACTGACTACTTCTTGGCTCATAATAGATGCTCAAACAACATTTACTGAATGAAAGAATGAATGAGTGTGACACCTCAATTCTCCAATTCCTAATTTTATGAATTTATTTTTTTCTTCCTTGCAAGACGGCTAGTTATTCCTATGGTTTTATTTTTAAAGAGTCATCTATAACCTGGGCAGTGGTGGCACACACCTTTAATCCCAGCTCTTGAGAAGCAGATGCAGGCAGATATCTGTGAGTTCGAGGCCAGCCTGATCTATAGAGCTAGTCCTAGGACAGCCAGGGCTACACAAAGAAACCTTATCTTGAAAACCCAATATATATATATATAATCTATTATATATATGTAATATATCATCTATTACATTTACCTTTGATTTAAAATTTCTAATTCATTAACTACTTCTTGACTTTATTTTCTCCTGATTTTCATATATTTTCTAGTATGTTTGCTAAAGACTGACTTACTTTCAGTCTTTGTATGTATGTCTCTTTGTGGCTATGTGCACATGAGTGCAGGCACCCACAGAGGCCAGAAGAGGGCAGCGATTCCCAAGGAGCTGGAGTTACAGGTGGTTCTGAGTGGTCTCTTAAGTCCTTTATATGTGCTATAAACTTACAAGTTTATGAAAAACTCAGTCTTTTATCTCTACATTCAGCTTTGGTTGCATCCCTGAAGTTTGAAATGGTAGTTATTTTTCCCAGGTTTTCTAATTATTAATATAATTACTTAATAAATATTCTATAATTAGACTTACTTTCTTTTCAATGCACTGGCTCAGTGCATTCTTTCCTAGTTCTTGAGTGGCTGAGTTTTAAAGCATTGACCTTTCATAAGTAATGCCAAATTTATTAGATTGTGATCATAGAACTATGACCTGTATGACTTAATTTGGGGCATTTATTTTTGTTTAGTTCTTACAAATTCTAAGAAAAACAAAAATTTATTATTTTTTCTTCCTTTCCTCTCTGACTTTTGCTCCATACCTCATACAATTTGATGAGAAATTTGCGAAGTTGGCCATCTCACCAGTATTCAATAGTGTATTTAATTATTTTATGGATCGGGTCATTTTTCCTTCCCTTTATTAGAGTGACCTCCATAAAAACAACATGTATTCAACATGACCTGCTTAGGCAACTTTTTATTACAGATTACAACATTAAATATAGTGTGTTGTCTTTCCTCTATCGACTCTGAAAGAACCATCCCAAGGGAAATGCTCTCACCAGCTCCATTCCCCTGTCTCCTTAGGTTTGAGCCCCTCACTGGACAGGGCCTATCTCTGGTACTCAGACAGAGGCTATTACTGTTGTGGACTGCCAGTGTAGAGGTAGATCTACTGCACATTTACCAGGACAGACCCCTTCCCACCTTTATCTTCCATACAGGAACATAGATACTAATTCTTTGCATTATGGTGATGGCATGAAAAGGAATTTCAATACAGGAGGTTGGTTGTCTGTACTTCCCCCCCAACCGGGCTGTATCCTGCAGTCACTGCAGAAAAGGGACTTGACAGGGAGAGTAATTAACTTTTTACAGGGCTAAACTGATCTGAGCTGCTTTGCATTTGATCATTGGGCTTCAACAACTAGGCGCACCTAAAGTTACACCAGCTCTCAGCTGTTATCTTTGATCATTTGGTGTTTGAACACCACTTCCCTCTCTCCAAGGATCTTGGAGTCGACATCATCAAGAAGCAAAAATGAGGGTGAATTGAATAGACCCACTGTCCTCTAGAACAGAGGCCAGAAAAGTACATCCTGGTATTCAAACACAGCCCAACAACACGTCCAGACTACCAACTGGTTTTTGTAAATAAAGTTTTATTGAACACTGCCACACTCATGTTTTTGCTTTCTGTCTGTATTTTGTACAACATCAAGCAGTTTCTGGTGAGGTTATAGGGTCCACATATTCCACAATATTTATTCTCTGATCCTCTGTGGAAACAGCTTGTTAACTCCTCATGTAGAATGTTAGGGTCTAGGCAGAGAGATAACACAGACCCCACTGTTCTGGAGATCCATGTGTTCTTAGTAAAGTCCATTTCCTGGGTAGTTTTGAGGCCATATGTGTTCCTTCTGATCCTTGGTTCTGCTCACAGATGTATCTGTGAACAGATTGCAGTGATCTGCACTGCTGGGCTCACATACACTGTACCTAAGAAATCTTGAGGTGTAGTTTGGTGTTAGATTCACCAAGGACAAGGTGGAAGGGTGGGAACCAAGAAGACAGGTAGGGAGGAAGGATCATAAATAAATGTAGATGAGCTGTGGCTCTGTAGAGCGGAGGTGGGGGAACTGCGTTTGGCCAGTCTGAAAAGTTCTTGGTTGCTCACAGTCCTCTAAGTGTTTACACGCATCTAACATCTTCATTCCCAGTTTTGGGGTTTCAGCTTTAGGGGTTCTGTCTCCTTTGGGTCTCTGAACCCTGAGGCAGTTTATAAAGTCTTCATTTAATTTGAGATGTTTTATTAATTAGGGAGGATATAGCATCTAAGCTTTATGTAATCCAATCTCCTGGAAAACTCCTTTGCCCTTGGAGGACAGGAAGGGGAGGGGTGAGAGAGGCTTCTGCCCTTTTTTTGGCAGCCACACAGGGCGTTTCTGTGCTCCCAACCTGCCTCAGGCCCCTCAGAACATACCTAGGAAGTAGTGTCATGGTAATCCTGAGGGGGCTCAGCTGCTAGTTCGCCATCCCCATCTCCTCAATGTGTCCCGTGGGGGCTGCTTTTCTCCCCACTGCCCCAGCCGCTATGTGGCGTGAGCTACATGCTGAGTCTGTATTCTTGTACTAAAATGCTGCTGTCATGTGGCTGTTTATCGGGGAGAGCATTTCACTGTCACCCAAATTTGCTAGAGACACAGGTTTCTTTTAAAATGGAGATGCAGCCAAGGATGTGGGTTCCACGACAGAGGTCATTCCTCATGTAGATCCTCTTTGTCTAGCTGTATGGCTGGAGCAATTGAATTACCTGACTGAGCCTCAGTCTCCCCTCCTATAAAAGGGGGCCGATGTACCCTTCCCAGTGTTACAGTTATGGATGCAAAGACAGCATGGAGGGAGGTGGTAGAGTGGTCAAATACAAAAGCTCCCTGATTGCTGGATTTCAACCCTGGTTGCATCGCTTGCTGTATGACCCTGAGATTGCTGAAGTCTGTGCTTAGTGGTTTTCCGCAGCGTTGGGTGCCCTCACCCCTTTGTGCTCGCATCTAACTACATTTTCTTTTCTTAGGTGTACTTCATCTGTTGGACTCCTTGTAAGTTTTGGGATAAAATTGCCTTATTAATCATTCCTTTGTAAACACCACTGTGAAACAAGGGGATATTGCATTCACTCATCTTTTCATTATTATGGTAATAACTTTCAATTTATAACTAATTAACGTTGCTCCTTTCTAACCTGGCCTTCATTACAGGCAGCCAGTGAGGACTCCAGAAGTTGATGTGCAGCGAGTGTGAGCACGTGTTGTCCGCTCCAGCGGTCTCGGAGGGGCAATCTCTCCAATGCCTTCATTTTTAGATTATGGGTGGTGAGAGACCTGTTTCCATCTGCCTGTGTCTGGGGCTCAGGTGTGGCTGTCCATCTTCCAGCACGAGATTGGCTGGTGGGACTGAGTCTGTGGGGGAGTGGAGGCAGCCTGTAGGAAGCAATCAGAGAACACACCTTGAGAAGAACAGGAGATGCCCAGGGACATTCCAAAAACAAATACTCAAAGGGGCCTAGCCACTGTCTTCAAAATGACTTTGATGGGACCTGGATTTGTTCTCTGACCCAGGAGAAATGGGCAGTAGTGAGAAGGAGGCATATTTGGATGCAGTGTAAGATATGTGCCTGTTACTGTGACAGTCACAGCTATTAGGGTAGAGCAGTCCTCCTCGGGAGGTCTCAGTTGCTATCCTGTCTTCATTTGGAGATACATTCAAGTTCATTCAAGTTCAAACTCACGTGGCTTGGCGTGATGTATAGATAGCAAGTCATTCAATAGAACTTGTAGGTCCCTTGAAATTCTGGATTGCATGTCGCGTCTTTCTATTGTGGAGAAAGTGACTAGAAAGGGTGTTAGACATTTAACACAGCTACCTTGCTTTGTCAGGGAGTGTTACTATAGACCAACAGCATTATTCTGCTGCATGCTGATGTAGGCCAGTGAACTGAGAAGACTTGGCAGACACAGGGAGGGCTGGGAGGAGATGCCTTAATGACATGTGCTGATCCTCTTTGATCTCAGGCATGATGCAGAGAGCACCAACCCCCTCCTGCTGCACAAGGGGCTGAGATGAGAGACTCCAGTTTCCCTGTGGACTTTTCTGGAATGAGAGTCATTAGCTTTCCTCTGTTTATGAAGTGAACATAAACACATACAAAAATGGTTCTTCTTCTCCCTTCTGGATTAATTATACATATTTACTCCTCTTGGATTAATTAGGTTCATTTGCTACTTATTTTTTTTTTTTCAGTAAAAAGTTTTGGGACAGTGGGTGAAGGGCACGGAGAAAGTCTGCATTGTTGAAGCCTTGATACCCTTCCCAGGATCTGAAAGCAGCCCTTCTCACACTGTCCAGTAGAATTTTCTACAGTGATTGAGTGAGTCCACATCTGGTCTACTCAACAGGCGGTCACTATAGCTACTGAGCTCATGTGATCACCGAGCACTTGAAATGTGGCCAGTGCAGTGGAGGGGCTGACTTTTTAGTTTTATTTCATTCTGCAATGAAGAGATTCAGAACAAAAGAACAGAATTCTAGTTCAGTCAAACCTTCCCAAGTGGGAATGGGAATAATGTTGGGAATGCAGCCCCTGAGAGGATTTGGCACATAACCAGTGCTCACACAGGGTCCCTGGGGGTTATTTCCAGCCACTGGGTTGCAACTCTCAAGTCACTTGTTGTGTCTTGAGTCCAGGCATCACCAAGTTTTTCCCCAAGATAATCCTCCCTGTGGTCAGTGGCTGGTGTACAGTAGTCAGTGGCTGGTGTAGGCTTCCCTGATAGGAGGGACAGCCTGAGCAGGCCTTCAGAACCCCGAGTCATAGTTTTCTGAGAACCCATGAACAGACACTGAGGTCTTCTCCTCCAGAGAGAAAAAGCAGTTTTTTTTTGGTTGGACTGCCCTGCAGCAGGGGCCCCCATCCTGGGATGTTCAGGCCTTTTGAAGACACACAGCCATGTGTGAGAGGGGACTATTCACTATTCATCCCGCTGCTCTGATAGAATGCCCGAAAGAAGCAACTTAGAGAGATTCATTGTCTCCTAGTTTGGGGGATTTCAGCGTATTGAGGGGAGGCATCAAAGCAAGAGCAGCTCTGTCCATGTCATGGGAGTATGAGGTGGCTTGTCACACACGGTGGCTTGTGTGGAAGCAGAGAAAATGAGCCTAGAATCAAGACTGTGGAAGTACCTTCCTAAGTTCACCTCCACTTCTGCCAACCAGGCTCACCTTCTGAAAGCCCCATACGCCTGCCTCCCTAAACACCACCATTTAGCAACCAAGTGTTCAAACGTAGGAGTGTGTGACGGGCGTTTCACATGCAGACCGTGCCGGACACTGAAGAAGTCAAGTGTCATCCTGATCCTCTGTCACGTGGACAGATAATGGACCCTCCTTGAGTGTCCGTTTTTCCATCTATAATAGTAGAACCTACTTCAAAGGCTTGTGTGAGTGGATTAGTTACCATTTGGGCTGCTGGAACAAAACACCTGGCATTTACTGTTCACAGTTCTGGAAGCTGAGAAGTCCAAACGAAGGCTCCAGACCCAGTGTCTGGTAAGGGCTGCTTTCTGCTTCAAAGGCAGCACGGCTTCGCTGTCACCTCCGGTGGAGGGAGTGTGGGAGCATACTTGAGATTTGGGGGAGCAGAGCTCTTATGCCTCATGTCTAATACAGTCACACTGGTTATTCTCTCTAACGTTCAGCCTTTCTTTACTTCTTTACCTTTTGAGGACTCTGAAGCTTATACTGTAGCAAGGAGGATCAAATAATGGTAAGCTATTTAGCACACTGTCTGACTTACAGTAAATATTCATCCAGTGCCATATATAGTTGTCCCTTGTCAATGGGGAATGCACTATGTTAAGCATATCCACTGTGTTAAGTGGATACTATCACCTCCTTCTTGGATTCACTGTGCACCTATTCTCTGACTCTGAGAGTTTTTTTTTTTTTTTCCCCCCTGGCCTAGGTGAGCCCTGTCTCGGTACGGACTCCATTTTAGAAAGAAGGCACCTTGCTCATTATTGCACCCCTTTGCTAGGGTCCGTATCAATAACTGGTTGATATGGGGTACACGCTCTGAAGCTGTCACCTCAGTTCAGTACAGTGTTGAGGGGACAGCCATGGTTTAGAGCTCCCTGACTGATGACTGTGAATGTGTCATGGCTTGAATTCTTCCTCTCACCCACTCTGCTTCCTTCCCTCCTCATGGGTGATACTTCGGAGAACACACCCCAATAAATGACCTTACTTACAAATTTCTCCTCCTCAGAACAGTTTCCCAGGACACCCGGTCTGGGGTGGAGCATGTGCCTTCCCCTTTCTCCAAATGTAGTCACATTTTACTTAGAGTGAAGCCATTCTTTGGACCACATATCCTGTTCTAACCACTTTCCTGGCAAGGAGAGACCCCCACTCCTCTGCACAAAAGCCACCTCTTCCCTTTCATAACCAGTAGGTAAAGGAAAATCTCTTGGATATGACCTTCCAGTCTCTCACCCACTGACCTCTATGGAACGTTCTGATTTTATCATTCTGTCTATCCTAAGCACAGTCATTGCCGAACAACAGTATGCTCATGCCATTGATTATGATTTTTTTGTGTGTGTGTACGCGTGTGCGCTCGCGCATACACATGCATGCATGCGTGAGTTTGAATGTGTGAGTATACATTTGAGACAGTCTTGCTGTGTACCCTAGCTTGGCTTTTTGTCTTAGTCCCTTGAGTTTTGACATTGCAAGCATGCATTTCCACAACTGGCAGACTTTTTTGTCTTCCTTTTCTAAAACCCAGAATGTCTTTTTCCCCTTTTAACTACTAGAATGCCCACTCCTTTCTTTATTGCCAAACAATCCATTCCCCAACCCTGGTATTCCTTTCAAATTCAGCTTTCATGTCAACCTTATTTATTTATGGAATTTTGCAAATGATATGCAACTCTTAAATTCAGTTTGTCCTTTGGGTAGAGGAAGTAGAGAGAATGTTGTCTTCCCTCAAGCTCCTTGGTCCCTCTTATAACAGAACTTGCCACAGGGTATCAAAATGTACCCATGCTACATCTCTGTCTTTTTAGTATGTGCTTCTCTGATATGCATTCCCCACTCAACTTAGTGGCTGTCACATAGTAAGAACTCAGCTCTCAAGGGGTTCTCAATTCTTAATAGTAGGTTTTTGATAAATATTAGAGGAAGAAAAGGGGTAAGTGTGCTTTAGTCAGGTATAATAGGTTATATATAAATAATAAATGGTCTCCAATAAAAGTTCCCAAATCTCGCCGGGCGTTGGTGGCGCACGCCTTTAATCCCAGCACTCGGGAGGCAGAGCCAGGCAGATCTCTGTGAGTTCGAGGCCAGCTTGGGCTACCAAGTGAGCTCCAGGAAAGGCACAAAGCTACACAGAAACCCTGTCTCGAAAAACCAAAAAAAAAAAAAAAAAAAAAAAAGTTCCCAAATCTCAGTAAATCACCACAGAATCTCATGTTCCAGCCATGCATTACATGCACCACTGGTTGGCTGTGGCTTTATTCTGTGTGACTTTCAATCTTGCACTCGGACCTTGACATGGGAAATGAACAGTCTGTGGCACAGGCACATATGAGCTGGATCTTCAGCTCTCTCCTGGAAATGACACTTGATGGTCCATTTGGTGGTCCAAAACAAGTCACATAGTCACTGCTAAGCTCAGTGTTATGTCATGTTCTTTCCATGAGGAAGGGTGTCAGAACCTATGAGGCCAGAGCTTTCATCTCTTCAACGAGGGCTACATAATCTTCCTCTATGAACTGCCCTGAACCATATGGCCAAACCTGATGTTAATAGGTTGGAGAGGCATAAACCCTACAGGACTCTGAGCAGTAATAATACCATAGACTTAAAAGCCATGGATGAATGGCCCTTGTTCTCACTGCCCAGCAGATTTTTGGAGGCAGTTTTCAGGAAACAGGACCATCTAAGGAAGAGTACCCGCAGCCATCTGGTTTCTGGAAAGTGCTGTTCTTTACTGTGAGGCAGACTCGGCTGCTGATGCTGGTGAGGAAAACCAAAGCACTTCCAACTATGACAGCCCTGTGGTGGCCTGTACGCATGACTTCACTGTATCTCATGAGCAGTCGGTGGACCATGGAGACAGTTGATGGACGGCTACTCCTTGTAATTTCCGGCCTGCAACTTGTTTGGAGCTGCCTGGGCCAGACAGCATGACTACTCTACCATCATGGCTCTGAAAAATGCCCTTTGAAAGGCTTGTTCTAGTCAGTCACTAGATGGAATAAATCATGGAAAAAACAGAGAGTCCCGGTGGCAAGACAGATCTCGTGATTCAGAGATGCAATGCAGAGCCCGAGCGGCTGCATGGCTGCTGAGATACTGACAGATGCCTGTCTTCACAATCCTTCCCTGACCTGACCCGAAAGGTTGACAGCTTCCTTTTTTTTGGGGAGGGGTAGAGGGAGAATGAAAGGGGTGATTCATAAAGAAAAGACTGAGAAGCCTGATCCCGTGTGTGCTGGCTAGCTTTATGTCAACTTGACACAAGCAAAAGTTGTCTGAGAGGAGGGAACAATTGAGAAAATGCCTCCATAAGATGGGGCTGGAGGCAAGCCTGTAGGGCATTTTCTTGATCAGTGATTGATAAGGGAGAGCCCAGCCTCTGTGGGTGGTGCTACCCCTGGGCAGGTGGTCCTGGGTTCTAGAAGAAAGCAGGCTGAGCAAACCAAGGTGAGCAAGCCAGTAACACCCCCTCCTTGTCCACTGTATCAGTTCTTGCTTCTAGGTCTCTGCCCTGTTGAGTTCCTCTCCTGATGTCCTTTGATGATGAACAGTGATGTGCAAGTGTAAACCAATAAACCCTTCTCTCCCCAGGTTGCTTTTTGGTCATGGTGTTTCAGTACTGCAATAGTAACTAACTAGGATACCATGACATCCTGACCCCACGTCATCCTGACCTCATGGCTTCCAGAACCATTTCATCTCCAGCGCCTCTCTTCCGCCCTCTGCCTCTTCCTTGTGCGGTCTCACTCATGGCCCTTAGGTTCGCCTCTCATGTCACTCCTCCTCCTGCTCTCACACTGAGCACTTGCTGCTCCTCAGGCCCTGGGATCGTATTTGCATCACTCTGTCTGCAGGACCTATCCTGGGCTGTAGGCTATAGGATGCCCAGGACACAGGAAGGAACTTGTGGTATCTCTCTTGGTGCCATGGCTCTGCTCACAGATACTTCACCCTCCTGGAAGCTTTGTGACCCCTGTTTGTCTCCCCTGAAGTAGCAGGGCCTTGGAGACAAAGTCTAGAATGCTAATGTCATAGTAAAATGGGGTCAATGGTTTAACGTTCAATTCCTTCTTGCAAAATCAGGGTAAACTGGGGCAGAAACAGTGCAAGATAGTGGTGTCTTCTAGAACTAAGTTGAATGAGAGGGGGCTTTTTACCTATGACGTTTCAGGGAAGTTGGAGGCAGGGAAGTGACCACGCTTGTCACCAGGGAAATGTTGCTGTGAACCAATTTCAAAAGGCAAATCAGGACCAAAGGAAAACTCTTGGAAGGTCTGCTCATGTCTTGCACAGTAGGAGGGGCCTGATGTCAACCATGGGTTGGGGACAGTGGCTCATAACTCAGAATAGAATTGGGCTTAATGTAATTGTCAACAAAAGTGTGTCACATGGCCCTCTATAAGGGAACAAGGTCTCAGATTTCCAGGGCACACGGGGCAGGCTACTGTCACTGACCAAAGGAGGTGGGGGGCACACTGGTGAGAAGAAGCAGAAAAGACAATGTTCTCTTCAGGAGGCTGCTCTGTTTCAGAGTGTGTGTGCTGCTTTTTAAATTATAAAGTATCTTTTTCATTAAGAAGGAAAGGGTGTTCATTGTGAAAATACAAGCAGGAGGGAACAGCTGAAGGGAAGTCTTCACAGTCCCTGCCTTCCTACCAGGCCAGGTTTGGCTTCTGTGTTTCTAGTTCTTATACATGCAAATTCTCTCTCTCCTTCCCTCCCTTCCCTTCCCTCCCCGTCCGCGACATTCACATGAGCACGAGCATTATTAAAAAGGATCATTGCACCTATATAATTATTTTCTTTTGAAGAGAGAGTTAGTTGTTTCATCTGCGTCCCCAGCTGACTGGACAGTGTCCACCTGCACTGAGGATTATCTTCCCCACTCAGTCCTCTGGTTCAAACACCTGTCTGCTCTAGAAACTCCCTCAGCCCTGGGCCCGAGGCAGCCTGCCATTCTAGCTGATGCCAAGCCACCTGTGCTTCCGTTCAAAGGAAAAGACAGACTCAGTCCTTTTTGAGCCACTATAATAATTCTTTGCCCTCCTGCCTGCCTACCTGCCTCTCTCTCTCTCTCTCCCTTCTTCCTTCCTTCAACACAAGGTCTCATGTAGCCCAGGCTGGCCTTGACCTTCTGTGTAGCAGAGGATGATCTTCAACTCCTAATCCTCCTGCCTCCACATCCTGGGTGCAGAGATTATAAGTCCACACCACCATGCTCTAAGGTTGCCAAACACCTATTATAGAGCCCCACCTCATTCTTTTTATTGGCAGTGCGGTATTCTGTTTCCTTGGTTTAGTGATGTTTGATCAGTACTAACGGTAGCATAGTGAGACGATCTCTAATATATCTATCTCTCTTAGCCATATTGTGATGAATAACCTGTCTCTGGTTTTGTATTTCTGCAGAATACATTCCAAAAAAGAGACTGAATGTGTTGAAAAGAATGTGCATTTAGAACTGTAACAAATATCAGCACATTTCTCTGTTGAGGGATGAAGCTGCTTCTCTTCTAATTTTCAACTCCGTGTGTTCTTGAAAACAATGGATATTTAGCTTTGCAAACTATATCTTGGAAAAATTGTGTCTTAGTTTTTTAATGTAAAATTATGAGTTTTTCCTCACATTTTTTGTTAATTTGTTTTGAATAGGAACTTTTCTGTAATTTTCTTCAAGTCCTTTGTCTACATTTCCTCTTGGCATGCCTTAGTTTTTGTTGATTGATAGGCACTCTTTACATTTTAAGGATAGTCATTCATGTTTTGTCATACAGATTACACATTTTAATCATTTGTCTTTTAATATTATTGATGGTATTTTTTGTAGTACAAGAACTCAATTTTGTTTTGTGAAATAAACTTTTCCCTGCATGAGTTTCATGCCATACTCAGAATGGTCCCTATCTTTCAAACTTTGAGACATTTTCCTATGCACTCTGCTAGAGGTGGTTTTTTTTTTGTTTCTTCTCACATTTAATTACTCATTTTGGCTGTAGCTGATTCTGAGTGTGGTGTAACTTATGGGCCTTACTTCATTGTTCCTAAATCATTTAACCACTGTGAATGTGGAATGTAGAACCACTGACTTATCTTTATTTCTTACTTCCTGGAGTATGTGAGAACTATTTTGCTCTTTAAATGGATAAGATGGTAGAAAGAGAAGAGCCCTGGCATGGTCTTTAGACCCACTGGTCTCTTAAATGCTCCATGGTTGGATCAGGCTATAAGCCCTTGGGCGAATCACACAACCCTTCTGTTCCTTCATTAGCAGATTACAAATCACCATGTCCTGCCCCTGATGTAGAATGTAGGATTAAATTAAACAGAGAGGATGATGGCCCTGGCATATCAGGAGATGTTAGGTAGATCTATTCAGCTTCACTCTTCTGAGCCCTGTCCTAAAAAAAAGACACTAAGGAGAGTCTGACCCTGTCCTGGGGGACCAAGGTCTTTTCCAGCCTCAGTCTGCTCCCTGGTGCCATCAGACTTTTTCCATTGTTGTCTGCCAAGCTTCTGGGATTGCTATCTTCCATGACTCCAGCTGCCTATGGGACACAGGAGTTTGTTACTGAAGGTTGGCTTTTGCAGTGTGCTGGCAGATGGCAGGGAGTTGGAAGTCAGAGCCTAGGCCTGTGTTTGCATACACTTCTTCTCTGTGAGCGTGGATTCCAGCCTGAAGGAGGCTTATCTGCCCTTCTTTGTGTTCCTGGCAATGCTGGGCTTGACAGGATAGCTATGGGTGCAAGGGGACGAGGGGAGTCTGGGAGGGGTGGCAGGGGAGAGTCGGAGCCACCACGAGGAGAGGTGATGGCCAGGTGGAGATGAGTGACAGAGAGAAGAAGCAGGAGTAGGGAAGGGTAAGAGGCCAAAGCAAGACTGAGATGGGCAGAGAGACAAGGGGATGGAAACAGGGGAAGGGAGAGAGGAGCAGGGAGAAATAAAACATGGGGGCGGGGCGGAAGAGACAGGAAGGAGAATTCATTAAAAGGGATCAGGGCTAAGTCATGTGGTGTCCAGAGGACAGCATTTCCCAGCTCTCCTCCCCGCCCCCAGCTCTTACATCCTTTCTACCCTCTCTTCCTCAGGAAGAGGGTTGGTAAAGAGGACCGACCCATTTAGGGCTGATCACTTAATAATCACTTACTCTCCACACTCCAACCAGTTCTGAGTTTCTACATGAACTACTGCCTGCTGCAAAAAAGAAGCTCCTCTGGCCAAGGTGGAGAGCAGCACCAGTCTATGGGTGTGGTCATACATAATCATAAAGCAGCTTGACAACATGTCCACTTCACAAAACAACAGTCGTTACCTATGGCCTCGTACTTCCCATACCCTGGACTTTTGACAGTGCCCCCAGGAGCGTGCCTGTGGTGTAGGCCTCAGGTCCAGCATTCATGCTCTTATTGCACCAGTGAACACACATTGCCTGGCAGGTCGGTATTGTAGCATCCGGTGTTCAGTGCTGGATAAGACTGTTGAGAGCTCTTCTCCCCCAGAAGCCTGCATGGCACCTTCTGACCATGTAAGCTAGCCAGTAAGGAAGATGTGTTCAGGGCAGTTCCAGACTGATCTGTATCTGACAACTGAAAGGTGTTGCTTCTTCAGCAATAGGGTCTTACCATCTAGTCATGGTGTCAACGTTGTTTTTGAGGGCCTTTGGTGTCTCCTGATCTGTAACTCAGACAAAAGTATCCATGTCCAGCACTGAGACTTTTTATTTAATAATTCATGTCTTCTGGAGGAAGCGTTTTCCACTCAGGCAGGTTATCTGCTTTCAAACTCCTTTTTAAAATTATATTTTTAATTAGAGTACAAAGTAGTAAGTTTCAATAAGGATTAAAATTTTCTTTTAGTCTTTATTGTTTAAGATTTAAGTTTAGTTTTATTTGTGTGTACCTGTGTTTGTGTATATGCCTGGGAGGACAGGTGCTCAAGGAGGCCAGTAGGGGGTATCTGATCCCCTGAAGTTACTGGCTGTTATGAGACATGGGGCCTGGAAAGTGATCTTAAGTTCTTTGCAGTAGCAGCAAGTACTCTAAACAGCAAAGCCATCTCTCTAGCCCTTCCATAGGGGGCTCTCCATAATATGTCTTAATTTTAGTTAATCCACCCTCTGATCTGAGATAGGATGCTTTTAGCTTGTGGATAACTAGAATCATTTGGCTGGATTCTGTGAGAGGGGGCATGTCTCAGTGTTTGTGGCAGATAATTCCTCATCTCTCTCTCTCTCTCTCTCTCTCTCTCTCTCTCTCTCTCTCCCTCTCTCCCTCCCTCCCTCCCTCCCTCCCCCCCCTCTCTCTCTCCCCCCTCTCTCTCCCTCTCTCTCTCCATCTCTCTCTCTCTCTGTGTGTAGGGGGTATATGCAGGTGTGCTCACCTGTTGCCTGTATGTGTGGAGGTCAGAGGTTGTCACTGAGCATCCTCTATTGTTTTCCACTTTATCTCCTGAGACAAGGTCTCTCATTGAACTCGGAACTTGCCATTTTGGCTAGAATGACTGGCCAGCAAGTCCCTAGGACCCGCCCATCTCCTTTCCCAGTGCTGGGGTTGCAGAGGCTTGCCACCACACCTGCCTCTCCTACATTGATTCTGGGAATCTGAACCCAGGTGCTCACCCTCGAGCAGCAAGCCTCTTACCTACTGAACCATCTCCCCGGCCCTCTTTTTCTTGTGGACTGTCGTGTGTATATTCTGTAAAGCTTTCTGATTTTGGTCAATTCTTAGGTGTGTTCTCCTAATCTTATATTGTGTCTCCACAGGAATATGCTGGGCAAGTATACCATGTGAGTTGCACACCTAGGGAGGGCTGGTGCAAAATAGTTGTCTCATTTATAGGTGAGAGAGTCTAGTACTGGCAATGGATACCACTTGCCCAGAGGCACTTATGTGTGGCAGAGCCTGGAGTACAGCCTGGGAACTCTGATTCTATAGTTCACTCTCAAATTCTTCTTTGAGGCTGGAAGTTGGCCATCCCACAGCCTGTGACATAGAGCAAACCAGAGTGCTCGCTGAGTACATCCATCCATCCTAAGTGTTGCCATTCAGATTCTTCTGATTTGGGACTTTTTCTTACTGTCGATGTGGACCACAGGAAATTAGATGTTGGTTATCCATTGAACTGTGACACCCACAGAACACTGCTGGCTCCTCTTTATTTTATTGCTACTCTAAAGACAAGCAGAAAGAATGGACATGATGCATTGGAACACCTATGTTCTACCAATGACTTTTATAGCTGTGAAAAGCAAGGCACAGAAAGTTGAGGACCTTGCAGTCACTGAAACAGAGCTGGAGTGTGATCTTGGGCCTGTCAGATTTTGCATCTTTCTGCTCCTTTGTCTACTTAAGAAGTACCCTAGGCTTTAGAGGACAAATTGACAAGCATGTCCCGTAGGGTACCAAGTTTCTTTGTGACAGTGTCAGAGCAGGGCCAGCCAGAGGGAAGGTCTGCAGGATGGAGAAGAGGATTCTGTGGTCACAGTGGAGAGCATAAAGGACTCAGCAAAGCATGCATGCCATAAAAGCCTGAGAGTAAAATGAGAGAGAGAAGTTCTTTCCCTTTAAAATATTATATGCTCTCCAATTTATAGGAAAATGCTTTAAATGCTTATCTAGGACCCCTAATTCCACATCCCTTATACTATTTGACATGCAAAGTGTCATATTCAAAAGCAAATTAGCCTGAAATGAATCCTCTTTTACCCTTTTTATTTTCAAAATCCAGATTTAGAATTTAGGTTCATTAATATGCACAAACACTACTCGATTAAGCCTGTTTTAATTTCTCTGTGTGCTTTGTAAACAGGGATTACAAAGATGTTTGAATTTTCATGGCAGATTTTGGAGTAGTGTATACATTTGGGCCATTATCACATAATAAATAAATAACCCCCTGAATCTGGGAGTTGGTGATGTCATCCCCAGAATATTGATTTTTCTTCTCCTCATCTGGTCCTGTAAATATATGGCTTTGGTCTCGGAAAGCACTTCTCTGAATGTGGCAGAAAAATAGAGCCTATGCCTGGGTCCCCATGTAGTAGGCATGTTCCAGCATTAGTGCTGAGGGATTGAAGCCTCCACTTGGCTTTGTGAAACTGGACTTGGAAAAACACCACGTTTATTAAATCTCACACTAAACGCTGACAGTTGTAGGCATTAGTTCTTCATGGTGTCTGCCAAGTGAGCTGGAAGAGTAGGCTTATCTTGTTATATGCAGATCGAAGAGTGACAGCCTTACAGAGGATGGTTCCAGCCATCAGGGTGAATGGCCAAGACTCATGGCAGAGAAGTGCCCTGGGGAAGCAGGGCTCTCCAGGGGAGCTCGGTTTCCGAACGTGGAGGCAAGATGCACTTTTCCCGTGATGCACCATGGCTCTGTATTTTAATTGTTATCTGTGCGTGGGGATATTTGAAGGAAAGAAGTATATCCAGTAAGGAGAGGAACAATATATGGAGTGCTTTGCATTGTTGTGTGTTAAACAAAGAGCTGGCTGGCTTCTGTTTTCACTTTCTTTAGTCCTCATAACAGCCTTTTGAGATGTTTGTTATTATTTTTGTTATTATTATGCTTACGTCATAGATAAGGACAAGAAATGTTGAGAACTTAGCAATGATTGCAAAGCCACAGAGAACTCGAGCCTAGCTTTGTCTGCCCCAAATTCATTCTTCTCATCCGATCTCTTGCCCATTTCTATTGTGTCCCCAGGGATAGGAAAGCACACATGCCCAGCGATGTTTGCTGAGTGACTGACTGAATGAACCCTAAGAGGAATCAGCTGACTGCTCCCCCTTTCTTATGGTACCTGTGCCCTGTGTTGTCATGAATTCCTGGTGTCCTGGAGACTCCCTACAGGTTCTATAGGTGCCACAAAAGGCTCTTACTAGATGGCCCCCAGATGTGTACTCCTCCCAGATGTGTACCCCTCCCTGCTTTCTCCCTTTTTTCTGCTATGTTACCTGCTGTTTATTTCCTTTTATTCCCCAGAAAGCAGGTTCAATGTAGTGGCATTTGCTCCGCTCATGACCCTGGGCTGTACGGCCCAAAGGAGTCAGTGCTTCCTGCAATTGTACATGACTTCTGATAATCAGATAATAATCTGATAACAATAATCTGATAATAATCAGATAATAATAATAATAATAATCAGATAATGATAATCTGATAATCAGAGGTTATGTACAACGACACGAAGCACCGCCTCCTTTGGGTGGTATACCAGGGTCATGAGCAGAGCAAATACCACTACAGTTCAGAGTTTGAGCTGTCCCACTGTTTTAGCTGTCTCTTGGGTCTACCACAGCCTCTGGGCACAGAGAAGGTGGCAAATTTTGTTTTCTTGTACTCACTCGTTTGCAGGTTACTTATGGGGAGTCCAGTGCATGGAAGCAGAAATAATTTCAATGAGCTCTCCACTTTGAGGTAAAAATCTCAGCCCCCAGGCATCAGTTGTGCAAGTGTCCCCACCGGGCTCGGGCGCATCCCCCTGACCATGTCCTGCTCAGTGTGGGAGGTACCATCTCTGAGTGGGGACAAGTGGGGATTTGGGGAATCAAGCAGGAGTATATTCTTATAGGAACAAAACAGAAACTCAGAGATGTGTGGGCCTGTATACAGAACATCTGTAGTATCAAAAGCCATGGGAGAGATTAAGTAAAATATTAAGAAGTCTTCTTAGAACGGCAACAGTGGAAGAAGGGCTAGGAAATACTGCTGGATGCCGAGCTGATATAAGGACTCCTGTGAAGGTAACTTCCAGAAGAGTGGCTCTGGGATGGACTCTGACAGAGTGGGCCAGAAAGGGGCAGAAAGAAAAGCAAACCTGTGGCCTCAGCTAGAGACAGGAACCTTCAGCTGGACATCAGGGTCTCCGGGGTATGGATCCCATAACAGAGAGGCTTCTTCCTAGAAGTGGGAAGCATTTTGACCTCCAAGGCATTGAACCATTAGCCCCTGGCTATCTCCATGGAAAAGGGTTGGTAGGGGCTAACCTTCCATGTGTTTGCTGCTTTGGATTGGCTGAGGACCATTCTCTGGTTCTGGTGGTCACTCTGAGCTCCAGCATCCAGAGCTGGGGTGGAGCACGGCAGCCCAGTACAGGGATTAGGATAGGCATCTGGAGAGCCCTTGCCAGCATTGCAGCTACCTCTATGGCTTTGGATAGGTCTGCTGAATAGCTGTTCCTCCTCCTCCTCCTCTTCCCCCTCCTCCTCCTCTTTGCTGGATATATATATAATATAAATATTACAAAATTATTTATTTATTTTGTTTTATGTGTGTGTGTTACCTGTATGTATGAACATGTATGCACATATATGAAATGCCTGTGGAGGCCAGAAGAGGGCATTACATCCTTTCGAACTGGAGTTACAGGTGGTTGTGAGCTACCATGTGGGAGCTAGGATTCAAATTCAGGTTCTCTGCAAGAGTAGCCAGTGCTCTTAACTGGTGATCCATATCTCCAGCTCCTATTCATTTTTAAGTGTACAATAAAGTGACAAAAGGGGCAATCACATTGTTGTGTGTCCATCTCTGACATCCATTTTTCTAACCCACTAAATCTCTCCACCCAATGACAATCCTAATTTCCAGTCCTCTCTGCACCAACCACCATTCTACTATTTCTCTATCAATTTGATGTTCTAGATACATCATCAAAGTGGAAACATCTGCTATTTGTCTTTTTGTGACTGCTTCCTTTACTTAATATCCCCAGGATACATCATGTTGTAGCCTACATGAGAATTCCCTTCTTTGTGTTTGCAGTATTTGTTCCATTTGCTTACTGAACCATCAGTGGGCATTTGGATTGCTTCCAACGTGGGCTATTGTAAATACTGTCCACAGGGATCTAGAAATGCCTGTAGTTGTCTCTTGTTTTATGCTGAGGTGCAGCAGAGCTGTGGGGTTTCACTATGGAAAATTCTGAGTCAACTGAGCATCCTTACTTGAGGCAATAACCTCAACCTCCTTTGGTGTCTTTGACTGTGGAACTCAGCAGCTTCAGCAGAGGTAGGAGGTGCTTTGCATTTCATCATGAATGACTACTGGTTGAGGGATTACCATCTTTGGGAAGTATTTATAGAAATTGAGATGAATTTCAAAATTTCATTTAGAATACTTACAGAGAATAAATTTATGATCTGTGAGGTTTCAGAGTCATTATCTACCCTTCTTCAGCAGATTCTGGCAACTTGTCACTTAGGGAATTTTCTAGGAGGCTGTGGTCACCTCTCCAACCTGTGTCACTTTCTGTAGCCTGCCTGATGCTTTTATGGTGGGTGGGGCTGTCACTGGGCTCATCAATGGATTCTGAATAAATGAATTGGTAAGTCAATCAATGAGTCCACGGGGAGGCAGAGGCCATTCTACCTTAGATTTGAGCCAAGCATGTGGCCGACTGATTTGCTTACAGAATAAGCAAAGGGCATTTCCCTAAGGAATAAGGAGAAAGAGGACCATGCTTCCTTAGTTTCTCAGGCCTCTCAAGTTTTCAGGGCAGCAATCTGTTTCTTGTTTCTCTGCCTTGACAGACAAGGACAACGGAAAAGCAATTCTTTCTTGTTGCCTCTCTCAAGGGACTTGTGAAGCTGCTTGGGGTGGAATATTCTGAGCTCTTTAATCTCTTAGGAAGAAAGGCATTTTATGAGGATAATAATAGACTGTCCTTGGTACATTAGAACCTGCATGGTACCCATGGTTAGTGGGGACATTGATTTTGAAGAGGTTTTTTGATATTGTTTATTTTTGTTTACCTAGCAAGTGTTGAATTTATGCAGATCTGTATTTTTAGCTGGGTTGAGGTATTTATAAATGAAGTTCAGTGATAATGACATCACTCTGATGATAGTGATGATGGTGATGGTGGTTGATAGAAATACTCTCAGTCAAAATGCATTAGTATTACTAAGTTTGAGATTCCATGCTCAGTGCTTTCTTCCAGCCCTCATGGCACCATAAGGCTGATGCTATCATTGAGTCAACTGTAAAGATGGGTAAACTGAGATCCAAAGGGGTCCCATGATTAGACCTAGGTCATTCAGTTGGTAGAAAACAGAGTTTTACATATATGATTTCCATATGGCGCACAAGAAAATTATTCTCCCTAATAAAAGTATAAGTTGAGATCTAATCAACTGTAAAGGAAAGGGACAGGTTTCCAGGGGATTGTTCTCAAGAAAGAACTTTAGTGAAGAAAATTATCTGGTTGACCTTGAAGGGTTAGATGATTGTAGGTGATGGGAAGATGTTGAGTTGTGTTGTGTAGTATTATTTTAGGATTCACATGTAATTGAGTGTTGTGAAGGATAGATGGGGGTGACAGAGGATGATAAATGCAGAAAGAGAGAGTGGGACCAAATAATGGAGAGTATAAGTGCTATTTTTTTTTTTGCCACAACCAATAGCCAAGGACATACTTGGAAAATGGTGACTATAATTAGGAGATAAGCCTGTAGACAAAAAAAGTAAGACAATGACTTTTCTCTAAGGAGAAGACCCAGTTCCTCCCTTCAATTCTCTTTTATCAAAGGACAATGGAGAAACTCATAAGTTGCCAGTTAATAATAACAGATGATAGATAGGAATTTCTGGCTTTTGGAATGTGCAGCCCCCAGAACGCTGGGTCTGGTTAGCTATGGTTGAATAATTTATAAGAGGAATGAGAGAGTACCCTGGCTTCCTGTAGGCAGATAGAGGGTTTGATAGGGCACGTGAGTCTGACTGAACAGACAGACAGATGAGCAAAAAACATTCTAGGCAGTGTGCACAAAGAACTCAAACTATTGGCATAGTGGCTTCCTTTGGGAGGGTGTCGGGGGAGGGTTGGTCTTGTGCCTCCATCTTTGCCTCTGCTGCTTGCTGGAGATGGGTCTTGGTACTTGGCTCATAAAGCATCACTCCAATTTCTGACTCCACCATGCATCTCTGGCTTACTGTAGCTCTGTGAATTTGTTTCCCTTTGGGTGAGGCCCACTTCAATCTAGTCTGACTTTATTTTCACTTAAATAACAAAGCTGCAATAACCTTTCCAAATAAGGTGGCATTCTAAGATTCCAGGTGGTAGAAATTTTTCCTTCTGGGACACTCTCTGATCTAGTCCATACTGTGTAAGGAAGCGCTGGAGTAAGTCATATGGGTCCAAGGCCATCTGGGTGATTTGCTCAGCAGGGAGAATTCAGGAAAGTAAGTGTGAGAATGGGGCTCCTGCTGGAAAGCCTGTTGGGGACCCAACCACCTAGGATCCGAATGACGTATACATGATTCTGAGCTTTATACTCCGAGGAATTTGGAGTCTGTGGCCTAGAGTGACTGATAATGGAAGTTGGGACAATTGGGCAGGGAAATAGTGACAGTCTGGGTCAATTGGAAGGAGCTCATGACTGAGGTGGGGTAATTGTACTGGGAAAGGAAGGGGAGGAAGAGGTAGTTTTCAAATTTTTATTTATTTTTATTTCATGTGTCTATATGAGTGTTTGGCCTGCATGCATGTATGTGTACCATGTGCATGGCTGATACCCACAGAGGTCGGAAGACAGTATTGGATCCCCTGGAAGTGGAGTTATAGACAGTTATGAGCTGCCCTGTGGGTGCTGGGAACCAAACCTGAGCCATCTGTAAGAGCAGCAAGTGCTTTTAACTGCTGAGCTATGTCTCTAGCCCAGACGGATGCATTTTAAAAGAAAGACAACAGACCCAGTGAGAGATGGGATGTGACAAGAAGGGAGAATGAACTTTTGAACTTGGGTGAATCTAATGCTAAAAAAGAGAAGCGTTTATGGAGGAGAACAAGTTTTGCCTTGGACACGAAGAGTTTGGACTGCCTTTGGAAAGGCAGATTGAAGACATCTATCAGCCTGCTGCAAATGTGGTTCTGCAGCTCACTGGTTCCTTCCTGTTTGCTTCAGTAAATCTGAAGGAAAAGATACTGAAGTATGAGGGACCCCTGCTCTTCGAGGAGGTCAGATTCTAAAGGGTTTGTATAAATGCAACCATAGTCATAGATTCCGTGTGACTGGAATGTGCTAAGATTGTACCAGAAGCAAAGATGGTGGGAGAGTCTTTCTGGAACACAAACCTGAGGATGTCTCAGAATACACTGTCCTATGGTGTGCCCTCAGGGAGTGGTCCCCACTGTCCTAATGATAGAGTACTGCTCATTAGCTTGCTGACAAGTTCTCTCAAGACCTGGAACATGTCTTAGACTATCATTACCCCAACTTCTCTGATCCTTCTACAGTATGAAGAACACACACACACACACACACACACACATGCATGCACGCACACGCACACGCACGCGCGCACACATGCACATGCACATACACGCACACACAATGTCTTTGATATCTGACTCCTGGTTTTTATTGATAAGATTAATTAGATTTAATTAATTAATTAATAAGAACATATCCAGTGTACCCTCTCACTTTTATAATTTGGATTGGACACTTCCTTTTCCTGGAACTTTGTAGGAAGATATTTCTTTGAGACTGTCAGCTCCTCAATAATAGCATAGAGACTTATTATGAAATATGAAAGCTTGGCCAATAGCTTAGGCTTGTTTCTAGCTATCTTTTTTAACCTAAATGAACCCATTTATATTAATTTACTTTTTGCTTCCTGGCTTTATTATCTCATCTCTGTATTTCCTATCCTGCTTGCTCTGTATCTCCTGGCATCTCCCCCTTCTTCCCAGTGTCCTCTGTGCCTGGAAATCCTGCCTACCTATTGGACATTCAACTTTTTATTAAACCAGTCAGAATGACATTTTCACAGCATACAAAAGGATTGTTCCACAACAAAACTCTTATTTGCTTCCATTTCCCCATTCTTTCAACATCCCAGCTCAACACTGAATGATCTGTAGCATTCTAGGTAAAATGTATTCACTGACATGCCTTTCCCCAAAGCCTGTAGGCTCCCTAAGAACTGGTACATCCCTATATCCCTACCTTCTCCTAGAGAACTGACCATGGGATATGTATGAAGGAGCCATTCAATCCCCATTACTTCATAGAGGAGAAAAAGAATGAAATGAATAGATAGGTGGTTCTGTGTATATGTAAGCCAGTTGCAGAAACATGCTTCCAACAGCGTGTGTGTTTGTGTGTGTGTATGTGTGTGTGTGTGTGTGTGTGTGTGTGTGTGTGTGTGTGTGTAGCAATTCTTGCCTATCTCTCATCACAGGGCCCCAACAACAAACCAACTTAGGATTCTACCAGAATTTACCCTGGGGAACCAATGAGTTTATTGATCATACTTCTAGAGCATGGGTGACCCTAGAGCAGCTGCACTATAAGATCTGTGGCCAGCAAGGATGACAGCTTCCCAGTGACTGCATAGATGGTGACTCCTTCAGTTGACTTTCCCCAGTTGGGGGGGGGGCGTCTCTGCAGGTGTCAAGGCAGGCAGTTATCTGTGGAGAGGTGAGAATGAAAACTCAGTTCAGATTGACTTCATCAATCTGGATCAAACTTCAGGGAGTCTGATGTCAGGTGGTTTATTGCCCACACATTTAAACCCAGTATAATTTGGAAAAGAATTTCTAGTGGAATATAATCCCCAGTATACAAGATGCATAATTATATCAAAGCTCAACTCAGGGCACATGTAATTTCTTTCAAGAAGATGAGTTTGAGAGATAGGCTACCCATACTAGCTTATGGGCCTTTTGGAGGATCTGGCCTGGTCTTCATCTTACAGATAGCATGGAGGTTGTTTGGGCTGTTAGCCACTGGTTCTGATTGTGGGAGTTTGGGGGAGACCCTGGCCATACCGATAATGTAAGGGTCATTTATACTATTAGGTATCTCTGGTCCTGGTTGTGGGAGCTTAGGGGAGTTCCCAGTTGTACAGATAATGTAAGGGTCATTTAGATTACTAGCCTCCTCTGATCCTAGTTGCAGGTGCTTGATATGGCCTGGTCCAACAGAGAACACAGATCACCAAGCTATTAATCACCTCCAATCTCCAGCTATCTGGATAGAACAGGTTTTACATATTTTCCATTGAAAAGACAATCCTGCATGCTTAACATTTCTTGTTTCCGTGAAAATCTGTAAGTACAAGGCCCTTTGTGCCCTCCAACACCCAGTTTATATACTGTAGCCCCGCCCCGAGACTTCTGAAGTCATGTGCAGTTGGGACAGAATTTCATACAAATGACTGGGTACTCAAGTTATGGTCCAGTGACCCATCCCTAACCTTCCTTCTAGGGGGGAATATCTGCAGTCTGTAGATTGAATTGATTCTTGCAAGTAGGCAAAGCTGATCTGGATGAAGATGGCAGCTGTTTTGCTCAGAGAACTGTACTCTACAATGTCTCAGTACAGATATGACATGTCATTAATATTTAGTCCTTTCCCAAGGTACTTCTCAAGTCCCCCCCCTTTCTCCTTTATCTTTCTCCCTTAATTCCCTTTCTTTACAAGAAACATCACAATTATTGGAAACACAAACTTTCAGTGACCTTGGGTGCTCTCCAGCACTCCTGTGGTCACATGTCCTTCCTTGGCATTCGTTGCTCATCTTTATTGTCATTTATACTAAAGGATTCAGGATTATCAGTTGAAGAGCAAGAGTCCCATGGACCATCTCATTCTTCTGAAGCATGAGTAGGACCTGCATGTTTCCAGAAGAAAGCTCTGGACTTGTAAAGTCAAATGGAGGGCCTCAGACTACCACCAGAGAAGGGGCACCAGAAAGTGGAGCAGCTTTGTGATGACCCTCAACCCAGAGCATGGGTGAGGAGGGAGAGCATTGTGGCCAAGAGAAATATTATAGTTTATTTGTGCTGACATCTTACCCTTGAGAAGCTGGGTCACAGTCCATTTGTGTTATTATAATAAAAATATCTCATAGATCAGGTGGCTTATCCACAACAGAAATGTATGTTCTTCTTCATCAATGTCCAGCAGATTCTGGATGTGGAGAGGGTCAGCTTTCTTTTATTCTTTTTTTGCTCCTTTCCATCAGTTGATGGAAGGGGTCAAGCATCTCCCTGGCGGTCATTTATGACACTAAGCAATTTATGAATGTTCTACCCCTGTGACTTGATTTTGTCATGCAGGTCACACTTCTTAGTACCACCACCCTTGATATTAGGATTTCAGCATGTGAAATTTGGGGCATAAATTCAAAAGAATTTATCAAATCAGCTTACATTACAATAGTTAATGGCAGTTGTCACATTTGGGAGCCTGAAAACTCTGTAGTTTCTGGGTCCTTGAGGATGGATGGTTGCCTTGGTAGTCTGAGGAGTCCCACGATGGCTGTCTCACATTACAGAGGTCAGGAACCTGATAGCTGTTTTGCCCATGAGGCTAAATGCCTCAGCTATCCCAGTCTGGCTCCCAAGTCCTGGAAGGTTCCTGGAAAGTGCTGGTCCTTAGTCAATGACAGAGCATGGAAATGCTGTTTCTGACATCAGGGGAGAAATCAATAGCAGCAGCAACAGGGAGAATGAACTTAGCATCAAAAGAAGGCTGAACAGACAGGTAGGATGATCAAGCAAGCAAAAGGTGAATGATCTTTTTTCTACTATGAACTTCTTTTGCTGTTTTTATTTTATTGTTATTTGTTTTCTTGAGACAGGGTTTCTCTTTGTAATCCAGGCTATCCTGGAACTCACCCTGTAGACCAGGCTGGCCTTGAACTCAGAAATCTGCCTGCCTCTACTTCCCAAGTGCTAGGATCAAAGGCATGTGCTACCACCACCCAGCCTGCTGTGAACTTTTTAAAATCTGGGCTGCTACTAGAAGGAGAAGCCCACTCTTGGGATAGGTCTTTCCACAGCAATTAATCAAGAAAAGTCCTTAGTTGAGGCTTCCTACTCTGGTGATCCTAATTTGTGGCAAGTTGACATTAAAACCAGGCAGCACCCTATCTGTTAGACTTTATGAATATCCTTTACATTTGTGGCAAAGCCATTGGTACAACATTGTGACTAAAAAACCGTTACTTGTTGATGTTTATTGAGCACTTAGCTTGTGTCAGCCTCGAGGCTAAGCCAGGACTTTAACTTTTATCACTTCATAGCTGTGGCAGATTCTAATCCTTCATTTGTTATATAGTTATTGTGTGACTTTTCCTAGGGATACTTGAACAAACTTTTTTTATTACAATGAGACATCAATGACAGATCAGAGAAGAGACTCAACTCAAATCTGTCTTGTTGAATCCATTGGTATTACAGGAGCAGGGGTGACTCAAAGGCACCTGTTACCACCAAAAGGCTCACCCAAACATGGGTGGCAACTCACAAAGCTATGTACCTGGGGCTGTGGGCTAGGTGGTCTCCTCTTCCCTAGAAATCATTCACTGCTTATAAAGCTTGAGAAAGGGGAAAGGACCTTGTGAATCTTTTTTTTTTTTTTTTTTTTTTTTTTTTTTTTTTTTTTTTTTTTTTTTCGAGACAGGTTTCTCTGTGTAGCTTTGCGCCTTTCCTGGAACTCACTTGATAGCCCAGGCTGGCCTCGAACTCACAGAGATCCGCCTGGCTCTGCCTCCTGAGTGCTGGGATTAAAGGCGTGCGCCACCACCGCCCGGCTGGACCTTGTGAATCTTAAGACTTGCAGGAGTTTCCTTGTCTTATGAACTACCCTCCAGAAGAGAACACTGGAGCACAGAGGAGTAGATGTTGCCATTACAGTAAACGAAAAGGAAGGAAACAAAGGTGAATCTAACTTGGCCAAGGCCACAGAGCTGAGTAGCTGTAGATGAAGTGCCACCTGTCATGCCCAATATGTCTTTGATCTGAGGCAACTGAGTTTTTCGTAACAAGTCATGATATGACTCCTCTTGTATTTGAGACAGGAAGTTTGGTCACAATTGGAAGATTGATGGGTGATATGCCTGTGTTAACAGACACTGTGCTGGAACTTACAGTAGAAGATTTCCAGATGGTGGGTTTGGGTTTCAAGTGGTCCCTAAAGTCTGCAGAATCCTGTCTAGACATTTTCCTAACATGCTTCAAATCAGGCGATTCTGTGGTATTCAGTTGGATAAGCAAACGTCTTAACGAGAAATATTAGTGTTTCTAGATCTTTATCTCAATCATAACATTTGGTACAGTGGCTTTAATTTACATATCAAAGTTACTGAAAGTAAAATGATAAATAACTCATGAAGGCAAAAATGGCTAGAGATAGTTGAATAATAAGATCTGATGCTGAAAGCATTTAAATCCAGAAGCCAGTATTTCTTTCCTGAGAACCATTAAAATCAAATATGTTAGTTTCTAAGGTAAAAATCAGAACCAACCAAATTCTATACTTTCTGAGATCCTACTGTTCCCTTCAGATCCTTTAGCTTGTCAAAGGAAAGAGCAAAATGATGTAGTTAATTGACAGCTCTCACATCTGCTCTGCTGGGTGCTTTATTTTTTAATTAAGTGATGATGATGTTTCAAATCTTGCCTAACCTTTTGATTGACTTGGCCATCTCATCTGTACTTTCTCTCTCTCTCTCTCTCTCTCTCTCTCTCTCTCTCTCTCTCTCTCTCTCTATCTCGACTCCTCTGTCTCCCATTCTTGATTTTAGATTGCTTCAATTGTTCTAGTGAGATTTACCTGGAGTTCGACTCATGCTGCTTGGTTGGAGCCTTGAATTAGAATGAGATACTATTTTGGTGACCCATTGGAAACTTCATACTTCCTGTGGTCTAAAGATTTCTGTGTAGAATCCAAATGATATCACCACCCCTTGCCTTGCAGCTTTTTCCAGGAGATAAGTTTAAATCAGCTTATCATCCTTTCCTACTTATGCGCCAAGGTGCTAGACATCTCAGCAAGTATATGTCTCTCTTTCTGGGGACCCACGGGCTACTGTGGATCTGTGACCTATAGAAATAAAAATAACTTCAGTTCCTTTTGAGATAAATGTCAACAGATGATTTCACTCATCAGATTTTGCATTCATGAAAAGAAACAAAGACGATTCAATAAAATGCCTCTCAGAGTATTTCATAGTATGACCTATAGAAGTGGAAGGTAACTCTGGAAAGAATGGGGCTGATAGGAAGCACAGAAATGAAGAGGTAGAGACAAGAAAGAACAAGGCAGGCAGACAGGGCTGAATGGAATACAGTGGTCTCTGTGGGTCTTGAGGTGAAACCACCCCTATTGATGATTTTACCTTGGGTTTGGGGAATCAGAATAAATTATCATTTGCTATTACTATGCAGGATGATATGATCTCATTTTGACTAAACGCAATCTTCCTTGATTAGGTTCAGCCACTCTGCTTTATTTCCAGATGTACTGGGAAATAAAAGTTTTCTTTCTCTTGAGACATGAAAGGTTGTGCTCATGGGGAAGGGTAATCTGATTTGTCCTTAATTTTAAAAAATGGAGTTTATTCTGTATTTCTTTTTTATAACTGTATCTTTTTGATCAATGCCAAAAATTAGAAAATAAAGGAAAATGTAAGAAACATACAGAAGAAATAAAAACCACGACTCATATTTTTAGAGTATTTCTATTTTGCATATGAAATGAAAATGCCGCTTCAATAAATTGGGGTCTAACTATGCATTATGCTTCCTGCTCCTCCTTTAAAAATTGACCATATTATCATATACATTTTATTTGACCATTCCATTCCAGGTGTTAACTTGTTCAAGTGTCTCCCTCTGATTGTGCATAAAGGCTGTTTGTCACTTTTGCTATTGGAAGAACATTATAATGCAAAGTTTAGGAAATGACTCTTTGCATTTTTCTGTGATTATTTTTGTAGGCTAGAGTCCCACAGGAAAAAAAATGACTAAGAATATTTTTTAATCATGTTTTAAAACACCAGTTCATACTTTTATCTATTTGCATTTTTTGAACATCATTTGGAGGCACTTGGCGTGGCTGGGTCAGAGTTAGATGGCAACGCTCACATAGCACACAGGGCTTGCTTTCTGAGCAAACACTGCAGAGGAGGATACAGAGAGTGCAAGTGTAAACAGATGATTACTATCAAAATGACAGCACTCCCCCTCATTGCTGAACTGTGTGCTCCATATAGATTCAGGGACTGGGTAAATCACTGCTCTCAGTTGTCTACCCACCAAGGACCCCACCAAGCTCCAGTGGACACTTCCAAGATTGTGGTGACACACGTGGTACTGGTGAAACCAAAGTGGTCACAGAACAGAGGTCATGAGCCTTGGAAAAAGGCTGGTAGAAAGCGGGGTGGTGGCTGTAGGGATGGGAAGGAGATAAGAGGGTGTGGGAGAGAGGAATCAATACATTATACCCAACAAGACTAATCAATTATAAAATGGGAAGAATTATGGCCAGTCCCTCCCCTCGTTGCATTGAATCATACAGAAGACAAGCAAGAGATCGTAGTATGGAAGAGGGCCAGTTAGTGGAGCTGCCCCGAGGGAGAGATTGTGCAGTTGAAGTTGTAAGGACTAAAAGCTTGCTCTGTGCAGAATGAGGAAAAGAACATTTCAAATAGAGGTGTGCAGAGGCGCTGGTGGCTGGACAGAGCGTGGGATGTTCTAGGAATTAAGAGTGTGTACAGGGAAGAAAAGGAAAGAGGGAAAAAGGAAGAGTGAAAGAGTGAGTAGGAACAGATCACTGTCATGTGGGACTCTGGGAAGTGTGTGTGTGGTGCATGCGTGTGTGCATGAGTGAGTGTTCATGTATGTACATGTGGAGGCCAAAGATCAACCTTAGGAGTGTTTTCTCAGGACTCATCTACTTGTGTTTGAGGCAGGATCTCTCAATTGGCCTGAAGCTCTCTGGATTAGTCTAGTCTGGCTGGTCACGGAGCCCTATGGAATCCATCTGTCTCCCATTCCCCAGCACTGGGATTACAGGTTCATGCTATTATGCCTGAACTTTTTAATAAATTCTGGGGATTGGACTCAGGTTCTGTGGTTTGCATGGCAGATACTTTACTGATAGTCATGGTCCCATCTTAGGGAGCTGACCTTTTTTTTTTTTTTTTGAGATTAGAACAATAAGAAGCCAATAGAATGTCAGAGTTTAAATTCCATGCTCAAGAAGAACAGCCTAGTGGTGGTGTGATAAGGAGATTATCAGGAGGCTCACAAAGCAGTTAAATCTTTCTAAACAACCAACCATGCACTTGGGTGTTTCCTAAACACCATTGATATCAGCTGCCAGAGCACTTAGGCAATATTCATGCTGAGTTGAAAGTTCTGAGGGATATTTACATCCCTAGATATATAGATTATATATGTATAACCAAATTCTCATGGAAGTTTTTTCATTTATCATTATTTAAAATATGTTAGGTGTGTATTGCCTCTAAAATATTCTGGCCTTAAATATGAAGAAACATGACTAAATAGACCAGAATAACATTTTATTTTATTGAGATAATTAAAAATTTATATATAATATGCAAACAAGTAATAAGAGATGAAGATGACATGATTCTTGACATGGTTATGTTAAACTTACCTTGACAGACCTTTGCATTGTCTTCACTGTTGTAAGTAATACAGTAAGGAAGATCCAGCTATCTAGGTCTCGTGGATCTATTCTGATAGAATAGATGCCTTTCTAATAATTGTTTACCAAAGAAAACTCAGCATAGTTGTTTTCCAATTGAAACTTTTACTGCAGATATATGCAGGTTGCCCACCATCTTTGTTGACTCAGAATAGTATTCTGCTCTAAAATCTTTGTCTGTCTGTTACTTGAATATGTGTTCATCAGTATTTCTTTGGTTACTGGATATTATGTAACCTTTATTTGTTAAAAAGTCACATTTCCCCCTGCTGCTGCTGCCATAGCAGAATCTAGAGCAATGCCTAGAGATTGAAGCTCATTGTTCATTTGCTTCTTATTAAAAACATCCCTGTTTTATTAACCCTTTCTTTGAAGAATTGGTTAGTACCCTGGAATGGTAGCATGATTGGCTTTTCTGGGCATGTTTTGGTAGTTCATTAGTTTTTATAATAACCCTTGTTTGAAACTTCAAGTCTATTTTCTTTGGCAGTTTTTCATTACATCTTGTGCATGATTAAAAGTTTCTTTTGCAATACTGATTATTTAAAAAAAAACTGGTTTAAAATATCTCAGTCATTTTTATGATTTCTGGCTTGGAATTGTATTCATAAAAGTCTTCCTCCGCTAAATAAATTTACCCGTAGTTTTCTTTTCTCTTAATAAATTTAGCAATAAACTGTTGTCACACACTCAGAATGAGCTCTGCTCCCTTTCTGTTCATGATTTATTTAACAATGTGGGATTCCTTTCTCTTAGAAGTTTCAGTTTGAATTGTGTGTGTGTGTGTGTGTGTGTGTGTGTGTGTGTGTGTGTGTGCATGTGCGGGTGCCTATGAGCCATGGCTCAGGTGACGAGGGTAAGAAGAACAATCTCAGATGTTGGTCCTTGCCTTCTATCTTGTTGGAGACAGGGTCTCTTGTTGCTCAGCACTGCTCATGGCAGGCTAGATGGCCTGCGAGCTCCTGGGATTCTTTTTTTCTACCCTTCCACTCTCCCTGGGAGCCCGCTCTATATTAGAGATTTGTGCTAACAGCTTTCTGTGTGTTCTGGGAATCTGGACTCAGGTCCTTATCATTGGCCATCTTCCCAGCCCTCATTTTGGGATTTTGAATCTATATAACTAAAATACTCTACTATATTATCTTAAAGGGATTTTGCAGTTTTCAACTTTTCTCAAGATCTAAAACCATTTGGCTATGAATCCCTGGGGCGGTGGGGGGGTGGGGGTTGAAAATGAAACTGCCAATTGAGTAGGGCCAGGTTAGGTTAGGGTTGGAAAGTTAGTCTTTTAGATGTGTGTTGACAGGGTGGGGGTCAGTGGGGGTGGGGATGGGGGGCGGAGTTCTGGAGTCCACCCAGGAGCTTGTTCATGTTGACAAGCACTCTAACACCAAACTGCAACTCTAGTCTAAGTGTTAGTCTTTCTAGTGAGCCATCATCAGCTAGTGCTCTGTTGCTGGCATGTATAGAGCACCTCTTTTGAGAGGTATGAAGATGAGTATTGTGTATACATAGTTTTATTCAAGTTCTCAAATTATTGGCAGATGAAGTATTTTCTAATGATTGTATCCTTGCATATTTTTTCTGTATCTCATTCCAATGTTTGCTTTTGTCTTTGATTTTCTCTTTGATTAGATTAATTCATAGCTTATCTACTTTATTGTCTTTTCTCAAAGAACCAGCCTTTAGATTTATTTATTAATTCTGATGTTTTTGTGCTTTTTAACGAGTTGATTTCTTCTTTGATCTTTATTTTGCCCTTCATTCTGCTTCACTCTACTCTGTATTTTCTTCTAAGTTTACATATTAATTTCTTGACTCTTATTTTAGTTCTCGCTCAATGACTAAAGTATTTAAGACTCTGAAATTTAGGTTGAGTATATGTTGGCCAGTCTCCATGTATTTTGGTATGTGTTAGTCTCACTATTGCTATTCTCTAAAATTCTGTAATTGCTGTTTTGGTTTTATTTTTTTGACCTAAGAATTATTTCCAAGCTGCTGGAATAATTATTTTGTTCTACTTTAGAAATTAATTTCTGGTTTCTTGTAGTGTGAGAGGAGGCTATAATCTATATTATTAATTTCCTTTTTTTTTGAAATTTAATGGGATTTTCTTGGTTGTTGCATATTGGCTGATTGTATAACTATTCAGTGGGCATTTGAAAAGGAACTCAGTTATTTATTTGCAGTATGTAAAGCATGGGTAAAGCTTTCACATTGATTTTAATAATATTAATCACATTCTCTAATTCTTATTGTAATAGTGAGCAGTCTACTATTTTTTTTCATCCCATTATCTTGAATTTTAAAGAGATTCAGTCCTGCCATTCTTTCACCAGACTAAAACTCATGGCTCCAGAGAAGCTAGCTAATAAGGAGGACCCTAAGAGGGATGCATGGATCGCCCTGGGAAGGGGAAATGGAGGAGATCTCCATGAGTAAACTGGAGATGGAGGGCACTATGGAGGGTGGGGATGGTCAAGCTGGAGCAGGGACAGAGTGGGGGAGCAGCGAGAGAGATACCATGATGGAGGGAGACGTCATGGGGATGGGAAGACTGAGTGCTGGGGAGGTTACCAGGAATCCACAAGGATGACCCCAGCTTAGACTACTAGCCGTAGTGGAGAGGGTGCCTGAACTGGCCTACCCTGGTAATCAGATTGCTGCATACCCTAACTTTCATCATAGAGCCTTCATTCAGTAACTGATGGAAGCAGATGCAGAGATCCACAGCCAAGCACCAGGCCAAGCTCCAGAAGTCTCTTTGTTTTCTTGTAATAGATTATCACTATGTAACCTAGGCTTGCCCCCAACTTTCCATTTTCCTACCTCCACCTCTCAAGTGCTGGACCTATAGAGACACTACCACACCTACTTTGTAAATTTTTCTTTAGGATATTTGATGCTGTGTAGTTTAGACTATGGCTATTTTGATATTTATGTATTTATTCTGCATTGTGTTATTTTTCAATTTAAAAGTGACCTTCTTAAAAATACAAAATATTATTGTGTTTACGGGATCCAATTTACTAACCTATAGAGTTGTTTCTGTCTTTATTTTACTTGATATTTTTGTTTTTGTCTTTAAAGATCTTCTATCTTTGTGTGTGTACATGCTTGTATGTTGAGAGAAGTGCCCATGCACATAAATGAGCATGCTCATGGGAGCCAGAGATTGATATAGGTTGTCTTCTTTAGTCACTCTCTACTTCATTTTTTGAGAGAGTGTCTCCCACTGAGTCTGGAGCTCACCAATTTAGCTAGTTTAGCTGGCTAGCAAGCCCCAGGGATCCTCTGGTTTCCATCTCCCACCCTTAGGATTACATATGTATACACTGCCACAACCAGCTGGGTGTTTGTTTTGACATGGTATAGGGGTTTGACCTTAGGTCTTCATGCTGCAGTGAGCGCTTTGCTGACTAAGTTATCTCCTCAGCAGTAGTTTGCATCTTGGAGTTGGAGTTCTGACTGTCTCCATTAGCCTGGGGATCATTTTTCCTATTGAGTTCATACTATCTGTGTGTGGTGATTAATCTCCATGTAGCTGGACTGAGAAACACTTAGGATTGGGATTATCAATGCAGGTTTTACCAGGGAGGTGTAACTGAATTGGAAGGTCCACTATGAATATGAAGGGTGTCATTGATGGACTGAGGGTTTTTTTTTTTTTTTTTTTTTTTTTTTTTTTTTTTTTTTTTTTTTTGGTTTTTCGAGACAGGGTTTCTCTGTGTAGCTTTGCGCCTTTCCTGGAACTCACTTGGTAGCCCAGGCTGGCCTCGACCTCGAACTCACAAAGATCCGCCTGCCTCTGCCTCCCGAGTGCTGGGATTAAAGGCGTGCGCTACCACCGCCCGGCTTTTTTTTTTTTTTTTAAATGTGTGTTTCTTTCTTTCTTTCTTTCTTTCTTTCTTTCTTTCTTTCTTTCTTTCTTTATTTCTTTCTTTCTTTATTTCTTTCTTTCTTTCTTTCAAGATTTATTTATTTATTATGTATACAGAAAAGGGCACCAGATCTCATTACAGATGGTTGTGAGTCACCATGTGGTTGCTGGGAATTGAACTCAGGACCTTTGGAAGAGCAGTTGGTGCTCTTAACCTCTGAGCCATCTCTCCAGCCCCGGACTGAGGTTCTTAATGTAATAAAAAGGAGAAAAAGAAGACTTGGGCTATCTCCTTTATCACTTTGCACTTTATTATTTTTGAGGCAGGGTCTCTCATCCAACATGGGGCTCATCCTTTCAGCCAGGCTGGTTGATTAGTGAAGCCCTAGGATCCTCCTGTTCTCCTGCAGCTGTGGAGTTATAGATATACATACCCACACCTGGATTTTTATGTAGGTGCTGGGATCTGAATTCAGGCCTTCACTGTTGCCTGTGCAAGAAGCCCTTTCTTACTGAGCTGCCCCTCCAACCCCATTCATTTTTCCTTATTGTATGTAAGTCTCAACAGTCAGACTTTCTTGAAGACCATGAATATTTTCTCTTGCAATATCCCTGATTGTAGTTTCTAGCTTGCTTTGGTAATTCTTTTTCTGGGGGACAGGCTACACATAGGAAATACCTGACTTTTTTTGCCTCTAACATTATCAAGTTGTATTTTTGACCCAGCTATTATACACTACAGCATCCCTCTAGAATTTCAGGCTTGCTTTTCTCTTCCATAGTTGACTTCACTCCTTATGCCTTCAGCAAGGACTTCTTTCTTTCTCTTATTTTTTTAGTTCTGCCATTCTACTTTCTCATCATACTTCAGACCTGATTCAATGTTTTCACAATTTTCCAGTTTTCTTGAGAGTTTAGATTGTTGCTGTCACACATTTCCTTTTCTATTTTCTTGAGTTTGTCTTCATGAAACATGCAACCTCAGAAATGCAAACCTATAATCCATTTTTAAAAATCTATGGGTTTTATTTGCTCCAGAAATGTTATGTGAGCCTCATTTGTACTTTTTGTTGCTTTTTTAACTCATTGTGAAATGTAACTTCATATTTCAGATCTGTTACTTGTTATAAGATCCTGTGGTTGATTTTTCTTTGATATGCAGCCTGCTTTCTTGGTGCCATCAAATCTCCTATAAAACCAGAGATGAGGGACAGCTTTGAGGTTTACCTTCGGTTTTGAGTTTCCTGTTCCTTTGAGAGGCAGGGGAAGAAGAAAGAGTCAAGTCTTTGGTTTATTGCCACTTGGGAGTTTTGTGTTCGTAGTCTCTATGACATTTTCCATTTTTCTCCCTTTCCCCCTCAATTATTTCATTCTGTCTTAAAGCCAGTGATTTGAGCATATACCATGACTCATGATGTGATAATCCAAATTGCCCCCATCCCACGCTGTCTCAAAAATCTACCATATTGGTAAGTAATCCTCTTTTTTACAAATCAGACCAAAACCACTGAAATATATACAGCTTCTATCAGGGATGACAAAAGCATTTTTAATTTCTTCCCTACTCTGATTTGCTGTTGTTGTTTTTTTTTTGTTTGTTTTTTTTTTAGGAATAACCATTTCTGTCACAAAAGTAAAAGATTCTTATTGTGTAAGTTTCTGAAAGTGATTTAAAAATATCCAAAGAAGGAAACAAAAGCATGTTGCCATCTCACCACACAGAAGTGACTGCTTACTTTTTGACACTAATGTGCTTGTCTATTTGTGTACATGTGTGGGCTAATATAATGTGGATAATATACATGTGGTCTGATATTTTCTTTTGCTTAGCAATATACTTTTGCAATTTTCCTGAGTGTCTAAATATTCTTTTTCATCATCAGTTTTAATAACTGCATGGCACCTTCCTTCTCCTTGTGCTTTTCTGTGTCTCTTAGTTTCCGGAAAAGAAATACTATGTATAATAACTGAACAAAAGGCAAAGCTAGGGGCTCACAAGATGCAGTAAGCTATACACTCAAAATAAGTGTAGCATAATTTCATCATGGTGAATTTGGGGGAAGCAGTGGGTGGACTTAACATGCCTCTGCACACATATACACACATAGGCACATGCATGCCCATCCTTGAGGACAGCAGACAGGATTTAGCAGGTGTCAAGAATCTCTCTCATTTCCAGTGTGTGATGGGATGGGGTATGTGATTACTACATTGATCTTCTTTATCTCAACTATAGAGCAGGAGATATCACATCTTCCCTTAGACATCTTTCAGAGCAACTTGATTCCTAAAATGCTAGTGCAATTGCTAACTGAATGATTAATTCCATGCACCAATAGGGATAATAAGGGCGGTGAAAATCCATTCGATTTCACTAAATTTATCAACATCTACTCTAAGTAGAAGCCAGGGTGGGCAAGCCACTACTGGGCACCATCTTCTCTACTGAAGTGACTTGTTAGGCAAATTTCTTTCTTTCTTTTTAATCAATGATCTTCTGGATGACAGTGCAAGCCTTCTCTCATCACTCTGATATGATTAATTCATTCATCATGTCAGACTGATTTAATTATTTATTATGCCGTTTTGTTTATTTAATTTGCATATCAATGGCCAGGGTGCAGCCCAGCCCAGCTTCCTGAAGAATCATATTAAGAAAGGTTTCTAGGGCGATGCAGGTTCCAGGGCAAAAAAAAAAAAAAAAACAAACCCACGAAGGAAAAAACAAAAACAGAAACAAAAAGCCCAACAAACCCCCTGCCCCCCAAAAAACAATTTCTCTGTAATTGAATGAATACTTAGGTGCTGGAATGTAACAGCTAAAAATTGTTTCTCACCTGATAGCCAACCAACTCATTCTTGATCATTCCAAGGAGACAGTGAGCTGTCAATTATTCATTCTCATCTACCTTCTGGTCAATGTTGGCATATTTTACCTTTTCATAGAGAGTGAATCTGTTCCCTTGAAACACAACTATCTCAAACTATTGGTCCTTGACTTCAGGGAGAAACAATACTAGTACTCATTCCCTGATTCCTTGTCTCTGGATTCTCTACTTTTTAATACAGACACTATAAGATGGGGACCCCAAAGAGATATTGTTCATGTTTTCACCCCAGATCCCCAGCTTGGAGCAGTAGGAGGAAGGTAATATATTTTCTTATACTACTTGGGCATCAGCATCTTATGAAGTAGACTGAAGGCCTATGACCGAGCCTGGACAGGATGATTAGTGTGACCTTGGCAAATTTCTGAAAGCTAATTCATATCTTCCAGGCACTTTTATTGCCATTTTGTAATGTCCCTCTGTGTTCCTGCTCAGTACACTATTGTTGCATAACAGGCCACCTGGACACTTGATGGCTCAAGACATTAACTACTAACATTGCTCATTTGGATGGCTTTTGGGTAGCTTTGGTTAGAGGCTTGTCTGTGCCCTGTGGTATCTGTTGGGATGGTTAGGGACTGAGGAATGCCTTGCTTTCCTGCCTATGAAGTGAGTGCTGGAACTCAGCTGGACTGAGGGCTGAGGGGCCTCAGTGTCTTTCTTCTTGGGGTGACCAAGCTTCTTCATAGTATGGAGATGTACTGCCTGGCTTTTGTAACCTTGTTTTGAAAGTTCCATGGAGTCTCTTCACCACAACAGTTTTGTATGTGTGTGTTCACAGTCTCAGCCAGGTTCAAGGCAGGGGAGGGATGAGCCTGCACATAATGATGGGGCAGTGCCAAAGTCAGAGAGCAGAAGAGCACGTGGGTGGAAGATACTGTTGCTGTTGTCATTGGAAAATGCAATCTGCTTCAACTTGTCAGAGCTCGAATGCCTTTCCCTTCTTTTACAGATGGGAAAATGGAGACCTAGGAAGGCTGAGTAACGTCTCCATGGTCACAAACTAATGGGAGGGATTGAGTTGAGCTTGACTCCTGGGAATCTGGCTCTGGAGGACACACTGTTGGACACTAGTTATCACCATAGCAAATGCTTGTGGAGCTATTACTCTATAGTGTTACTGTGTAGTATCTATTTATTTATTTAGTGCTCTTCTAAGCACTATGTGGGTATCACCTCACCTAAACTCTTTAGCAAAATTTAAGATAGATACAGTTGTGGTGCCAAGACATGTAGTTGCTTAGTGGGGAGTCACACAGGCAGGTACCAAAGGTGAGATTCAGACCCAGCCTCTGGAGATCATGTGCAAAATACTTTGTTCAGATTCTTATGTAACTGTGTAAGTTGGTTGTAATGGCCACTTGGGTCCCCATTCTTCTGCACCAAAACCAGAATTTATTTCTCATTGTCATCTGTCCGGTATCTCATGTTGTATGTGTACCCTTAGGGTTATTAGAGTTATTAAATCAATAGCAAGATGAGTTTGTATATGCAAATGAGCCCCAACCTTGTGGTCCATGAAGAAGAGTGATGTTCCTCTTATGACACTGGCTTTTGTCTTTGTCTCTTCCATCTTTTTTCATAATTAATAGTTAATTAATTAATTAGCTAATTAATTAATATGGATGTATCTGTGTCACAGTTCAAGGACAACTTGCAAAAGTTGGTCCTTTCCATCTACCATGTAGGCTCCTGGGATTTAACTCAGGTCATAAGGCTTGGCTGTAAGTACTTTTGCCAACTGAGCCATCTTGCTGGCACACCTCTTCTTCATCCCAGCAGGATTTAATGTATGCCATTCATACCCTCTTTATTCAGTTGCTATATGCTATCAGCTGAGGTACTGTGTAGAAAGAGTCCAGCTATTATAACCTCATTATAATGTGGGAACCTCATTGGGTTACTAGAAGGATATAAAGACAGAACATGAAGAATTGAAGGTAGAGCTCAGTGACAAAGCATGTGTTTAGCATAAGCAAGGTCTCCAGGTTCAAGTCCCAGCACTGAAATGGAGAAGTAAACATGCAAGGATGCAGATGTATTGACATTGTTCCCATAGATGCTAGGAACATCATCCTCCCTTCTCTCTGTAGCCTCTGTCTGATATTCCCTAAAACACCCATGATTGGAAGTTATCTGCTCCTTTTTACTTGCAAAGAGGTTGTTGCCTTTGTCATGTTCAGCCATCAGGGCTGATATGTTACGTAGGTGGCAGCGAGTTAGACTGGAAGCAGAGAAAGGAAAGAGTAAAACCACAAGGCTGTTAGTTGAAGCACTGGGGCCCTGCTCTGAGTTTGGGGATGTGATCCTTTCCTGGAGTGTGGTATCAAACTTTCCTTCCCAGGCATCTCAGAGAGGTTGGATGTTTGTCCTCAGCACTGGGCACCCACCTGTCCTTGTCTCTCACACCCAGTGTCAGTGTTGGGGGGATGTCTAATGGTCCCCTGGAGTCCATTTTTTTACAGGAGCAGGAACTGAGGATGGTCTGAGTTCTCAAGTGAGTACCGTATGGCTGAGCCAGCTCATTTTGCAGGTTTGTGAAACAGAAACAAACCTGGAACCAGGCTCCTCAGAATCCCCTGCTTCTGTTTCATTCTCCTTGCTATGGTTCTTTCAATGCTTGTCCTCGCATTAAACAGAGCCCCTGGTTTTGCTTCTGTTTTTGAGTAATGTCTTAAGAGGGATTGTATACTTGAACCACTCAGCTAAGCGACCTCCAAATTCTCCATCCATAGAAACTCTAAGATAACAAATATCCAGTATTTTAAGCTACTAGAACTTGGGGTAATTTGTTGTGTAGCAGTGGATAACTATTACAGTATGAAATGCTCATGTTCATTGCCCTTGATGAGCTCTGGACTCTAACCATGTCAGTGTGTCCTCCTGCATTTCCATTTATCCTTTAAGGATCCATCTTCACAGATTGCTGAATATTGTAAAATTAGTATTAGTTTTCAATGAAGAATTTTGTGTGGGGGGGCTGTGTGTCTGTATGTTCACAGGTGTGTGCTGGTGTATCCCACTCACCGATGTGTGCACCTGAAAGCTAGAGGAGTATGTTAGTACCCTGCTCTATTACTGTCTGCCTTAGATCCTTAAGATGGGGCCTCTCACTGAACCTGGACTTCGCTCTGGAGGGCAGCCAGCAAGCCCTGGATCACCTCCTGTAGTGCGGGGGCTGTAGGCATGGTCTGGGTGCTGGAGATTAGATCTCATGTCCTCAAGCTTTCACTGCAAGCATTCTTAGCTACTCCCTAATCCCTGAAGAATCTTGCTTTCAGGTTTGTTGTTTGTTTGTTTGTTTACTTTAAAAATTTCTACTTGTGGGCTAGGAAGATGGCTCATTTGTTAAAGTGCTTGACACGTAAACATGATGACCTGAGTTGAGATTCCCCAACACCCACATAAAAAATCTAGATATAGGGGACTGGAGAGATGGCTTGGGGGTTAAGAGTATTTGTTGCTTCTCCAGATTACCTGGGTTCGATTTCCAGCACCCATGCTATGGTTTATAACCACCTGTAACTTCAGTACCAGGGGAGTTAATGTTCTCTTCTGGTCTCCAAGGGCACCAGGCATTCAAGTGGTACACAGATATACCTGTAGGCAACACACACACATACACACACACACACACACACACACACACACACACATCTAAAAACGTAGTGGTATCCACTTGTAATTCAGTATTGGGGTGCTGGCACTCACTAGCTGAACCAACTTGACCCTGTCTCAAAAAACAAAGAAGCTGTACCCTGAAAATGACACCCAAGGTTTCTTTCTTGCCTCCATTGACACATGCATGTGTGTGTGTGTGTGTGTGTGTGTGTGTGTGTGTGTGTGTATGTGTGTGTGTGCGCGCGTGCATGTGTATACCCCCACAAATCATGCACATATACCATATACATAGTAACACACATTGGACTTTTTAACTTGTTTTAAAATTAAATCTGCGGGGGGCTAGATAGATGGCTTGAGGTTTAAAAAACTGATCTTGCAGAAGACCCAAGTTTAATTCTCAGCACTCATATCAGGGAGCTCACAACCCTTTAACTCCAGTTCTAGGCAATCTGACAGACCTCTGGCCTCTACAAACATCTGTACTTACATGTACATACCCACATACAGACATGTGCACATACCCTTCCCACACACACTTAATTTAAGAATAAATCATTAAAATTAAGTTTATCAATCATAGGCATGTCCAGATTAGCCTTGCATTTTATGAACACATTAAGAGTTTTCCCTAAAGAGAAAGTTATTGCTTCTATATGACAAATTATGCTGTTCTTCTGGGTCAACTGGCCCAAATGGTGGCCAAAAATTGCAACTTCTCTTCTTCTATCATATAACCTGAAGTCTGAGAGAAAGGTTATAAATTCCCCAGTAATCTCAGGCTAGGGATTAAAAAACAGAGTGTGGCTTCATCTGGTTCCATAGACTGTGTCTGATAAATACACTAAGATGCTGCTTGGACATTCATACTGGTTTTTCTAAGATGAGTGTGTATGGCTACTCCCAGAGGGTCTGGAACATAGCCATGTGACCCACCTCAAGTGGGGCATTTCTTTAAAGTTTTATGCTTTCACTTAAAAATTCATGTGGATTTTTAATTCTGCTTATAAATATATTCATGTTGGTTTTAGCATCATGTTGTTAGTCAGACTAGTCTTAGCTATATCTTAATAACAAATAAACCCCAACTCTCCATGGCTTGTTAGATTGGGGATTGTACGTGGCTGTGTTGTCCCTTCAAGGTCTGAGGTGACCTGAATGATGCAAAATTGTATTATCTCAAATTCCAATATACCTCAGTGTTGTTTCTTAATTTGGTGTTCACTTTGAAGGCAGGAAATCAACATCTTAATAGCTTAATATGCATGCACATATGCACATGTGTGTTGCTTGATTAATTCTTTTTATCCACTAAATGGAAGATACTTCTGGCATTCTAATGGTGAGACACATAATTGTAATGAGGAAGCATGTGATTAACTTTGTGTGTGTGTGTGTGTGTGTGTGTGTGTGTGTGTGTGTGTGTGTGTGTGTGTGTGTGTGTGTGTGGTGTATTTGTGTGCATGTGGCCTCCATGTGTGTGCATGCTTATGGAGTCTGAGGTGGATGTTGGGAATCACTTTTGATCATTCTCACACCTCATTCAATGAGGCAGCATCTGTCAGTCAGTCTCATGGTTTGCCGACACATTTGTTCTGGGATCCCGTTTCTCCACGTTCTGAGGTTGTAATTATAGCTGGGCTGTCACACATATCCGGCATTTAAAATGTGGGTTCTGAGAATCCGAACTCCTGTCCTCAGGCTTTAACAGCTGACCCGTCTTTCCAACGACCATGTGCATATATCTTGAAGAATATTTAAGAATTTTTCACTGTGACACAAAATACATAAGGCAACGCTCATCATTTTAACCATGTTAAGTGGCTCTAAGTATATTTATAGTATTGTGCAGCCATCACTACCGTCCATTTCCAGAACTTTCTCATCACTCTCAAAGAAACTGAAACCATGAAACAATATTTCTTCATTTCCCACCTGCCAGCCCCTGTCAGCCTCCATTCTGTGGTCTGTCTCTGTGACCCTGCCTATTTCAGCCACTCTGTGTAAGCTGAGTCAGACATAATGTTCCCTTGGATCACAGCCCTGCTTGCCTGTGTTTTGTCTGACTGCTTTTGTACTACGCTGCAGAGGTGAGCATCTGTGATCGACGCTGAATGTCCTAGGAACCTGAAAATATTTGCTATTAATGCTCTCCAGAACAAAGTTTGCAGACTCCAGAATGCAATTGGAGGTGGCTGACCTCTATGATTATTTCATTAGTGTGGGAGAGGAGCCTCATTTCCAGACTGTCAGGGATAGACTTTTGCAGCATAAATGTAACCAAGACCTTTAACTCTACCTGCTCAAATTCCTAGTGTTTTCTGCCTCCCTCAGTTTTGTGGCTAAAAGGATGAAAACCATTTGGGGACTATAGTTAATGTATATTTCAAAATAACTGAAAGAGAATTTTAAATGCTTCCCCTAAAAGAAATGAGAAATATTGGAGGTGATAGATGTGCTTGTTAATATGAACTGGTCATTCCACCAACTCTGTATGCACTGAAATTGCATACATATGAACAAACATTTATTAATTAAAAATAAAACAAAAACTTGGAGTCAGCAAGATGTCAGGCACAGGGGTGAAGATGCTTGCCACCAAGCCTGATGACTTTGAGTTTGATCCCTGGAATCCATATGGTAGGAAGAGAGACCTGACTTCTGCAAGTTGCCCTCTGACCTCCACATACCATGGCACACAAGTGTATACACACACACACACACACACACACACACACACACACACACACACACACACGATAATGAATAAATGCATTCTTTTAAACTTTGAAAAATGGACAGTAATATAAGACATTCTTTCCTGGCTTGTTCATTTTCTTTTTTTTCTGTAACAGAAACACTTTAAAATATAATAATTTATTAATCCTTAGATAATTTCATGCAACATGTCTTCATCATATTCATTCACCACTTCCCTCTTCAGCTCCTTTCGGAACCAAGCCCCTACTTCCTGTCATTTTTTTTTTTTTTTTTTTTTTTTTTTTTTTTTTAAGAACCAGTCTCACAACAGATGTCCTGGTCCTCCACCTCTTAGTCTTTCTGCCCGTCTTCTGTAATGTTCCCTGAGCTTTAAGTGTGGACACTGTGTTATAAATGTATTAACTGGGGGAAGGCGCCCCATCCTCACTCGATCTCTGCATTTTGACCAGTTGTAATGATCTCCATTTGTTGCAAAAGGAAGCTTCTTTGATGAGGGGCAAGAGCTGCACTCTTCTGTGGGTATGAGGGTCAGTATCGAGAATCCAGTTGGAGATTATACTGGTTTAGGAAAGTGGTAGTAAGTAGTGTGTTCTCCTCTAGGGCCCATGACTTCACCAGCCATGGGTAGTTAGCTAGGTTGATAGTGCAAGGTATGAATTCCCTCCTCTTGAGTACACTTTAATTCCAGTTAGGGGACTGCTGGTTACCACCAGGATAGAAGTGCCATTGCTGTATCTTTCAGGATGCCTTGCCTTGCTGGCATTGTTGGCTTTCATTAGCCTTACAGATGGACAGGAGTACTGATTGCTTTTCTCTTTTGGCAGCTCTCGTGGCCCTTTCTCAAACCATGAGAACTAGTTAGCAGGGAGGAGGTCAAATCCAGGTCGATTCCTCCAAATCTTTTGTTCAAAGTGTGTGGTGTCTTCAACAACAGGGTCTTACCTTCTTTTTCGGGATGGCACCAAGAACCAATGGCAAGAATGCATATTGTCTGGGGAGAGTTCTCTTGGACTCCCCTGACCAACAACTGGAAAGGAGGTTTCCCATGCCTAGCACTGGGGATTTCATTAGACAGTCTACAGTTTTTTTTTTTTGGGGGGGGAGCATTGTCTCCTTAATTTCTATCTATCTTCAATTCAAATATATGTATATATTCATAGACTTATGTATATTTTATGTAATTTTAAGTAGGGATAAAATCATATAATTCCTTATGGTTTTTAAAACACCCTCCATGCTGTTTATCTTTCCTGCTTCTCCCTCTGTGGCGCCATTACTTCTTCCTCTCCAGGTACATCTGCATCACCTGCTTCCCCCATTTCCCTCCTGTTAGTAACTGTGTCCTACTGTTCCCCACCAGACCCCTTCTGGTCAATACTGTCCACTCCACACAATTTTTTCCTAATTATGAAATGATAGTGGATGAATCAGCTAACTTTGCAAACTCCCTTTCCATTAGTTTGAGTGATGAATTTGATTTCCCTGCTTAGATTTTGACCTTTCTTTGTTTTATGATCTTACCTTTTTGTAAAGGAAAATAAGGATCTGGCTTAGAGTTCTAAAGTCACTGCCACATCTGTCTTTAAACTCATTTCTTATTTTACTGTGTATTTAAAAATACAAGCCAGGTGATCATGATTTCTTACTTTCCAAGATCCATCACTTTTACTGTCCCTTTTAACACACTAATGGATGAGAGATGATGTCATGAGTGACATAGAACTACTTACTATCTGTCATTTGCCAAACAAATGTTTTCATAAATATCTGCATCATAATAGTACTGGACAAAACCTCAACAAAATTATTCATGTCAGAGTTTGGCAAAAATGTCTCTAAAGATCCAGGTAGTTAACAATAGTGTAACAGGTGTGTGTGTGTGTGTGTGTGTGTGTGTGTGTGTAAGAGAGAGAGAGAGAGAGAGAGAGAGAGAGAGAGAGAGAGAGAGAGAGAGAGAGAGAGAGAGAGAGATGTCATATGTGAGTATGGTGCATGCACATGAATGTGTAGGTACATATTCCCATGTGTGTGCATGTGGAGGCCAGAGCAGGACATTGGCTGTCTTCCTCCTATGCTCTCTGAGTTACTACCATGAGACAGGGTCTCTCATTGAAATGGGAACTCTCTTGTGTTTGCTAGGCTTGGCTATCCATTGAGTTCTTGGGATCTGTCTCTTTTCCCTAAGGGCCACACAGCCAAGCCTGACTTTTTACATGGGCTCTGGAGATCCAAACTACCCTACTCAGACTTGTAGGGCAAGTGTTCTTATCTATTATCATCTTCTTAGCTCTGTTTGTTTGTTTTAAGGACAAAGTCTCACTCTGTAGTCAAGGCTGGCCTTAAATTCTGGGTAATCCTCCTGTTTCAGCCTTTCTAGTCCTAGGCTGATAGGCATGAACACACCTTACTTCCAATATATTTTTATTCCAATAAAACGTTATTGGCAAAATAGATAACAAGCTATACCCTATTCTAAATGATGCCATTCTCTCTCCTAACCTTGCATGTGTTTATAAGTGTGTATTATTTTTAATCTCTTTGCAAAGCTGATGCCGTTATGAGGTTATAGAAGATATCCCTACCTGAGTGTCACCTTACTTGGGCACTTTTTTTTTTGTTCCTAACGTAACCAATAAGAAAAACTCATGTGTGGAAGCCAAAGCACCAAGCGGGACCTGCTCTGCATTGTTCCTCTGCCTCTCCACTTCTGGTCAATACTGCCCACTCCACACCATTCAACAGCTCCTTAGTACTGTGTGTTATTGTATGAAGCCCAGGGAGAACATTCTTGTGGTGTGATCTTCTGCAAGTTGAAATTTCTCTATATTTCTCTTGTCTTTTTTCAAATTCTCAGTGATTTCAAGTCTTTTTTAAGGTTCTAGTTTTAGTTACCAGTTTTCCCCATTTGAAGTCATCCTGAAAGGTAAATGGAAGATAATGGGAAAATCACAGAATACTGGAGTGTTCACATTTCTCCAGCAGGAAGGTAGAGAGAGTGTTTGGGAAATAGAATGAAGTCTTGTGAATGGATGCCTTGGTAAGAACTGAAATTGATGGAAGGAGCAGATGAAGTTTTGTGTAAGGAGACAACGTCTTTTTTCTAGAGCAGCACATTCTATATTTCCATAGTTCTAGCTAGGGACCCTGTTCAATTTTGTCAGCTGAGAGAGCCTACCTCCTAACACTCCAGTTGTGTCTCAGAAAGAGTGTGACCACATGGACCAACATGGGTCCTAAGTACTCTGACAAACTGCTGAGCTGAAAGGTCTTCCCAAACAACAGCAATATTAGGATTCCTCATCTCTCCCTGTCTGTGGGCATTTCTTTGTCTCTGTGTTAGAATCTACTTGTAAAATATTTATGGGTTAAATATACTATAAAAAGGTCCTTAAACTTAGTACCATAGAGTTGAAAGTTCAAATCCTCCTTTCTGCTCAAGTACAACTGTGGCTGGAGTTTTCTCTCTGGGTCCCACCAAGCCCCGGCAGTCCCTTAGCCCACTTATAAAATAAACATACAGACGCTTATATTATTTAAACTGCTTGGCCATTAGCTCAGGCCTATCATTGTCTAGCTCTTACTCTCATATTTAGCCCATTTCTATTAATCTATACTTTGCCATGTGGCTCATGGCTTACATCTTCCTTGTCCTGGCTGCGGCTGTAGGCAGTCTCTCCCTCTGCCTTCCTGTTCCTTCAGTTCTCCTCTCTTTTAGTCCCGCCTATACTTCCTGTCTGGCTACTGGCCAATCAGTGTTTTATTTATAAAGAGCGATATCCACAGCATACAATCCTCAGGACAGAGACCTCTATTTTCTATTTTGTAAAATGCCCATCTTATTGTATCTTCTTGTCAATTCAGTAATTCATTTAAACAGTTCTTGAGTACTTCCTGTATGTCATAAGCTATATATGATGCTGTTGTGAGACTTCATGGATAATAGATTCAGACTGATGTTGCAAGGATATAATATATATAATAGGTATAATTACTGCTACTTAGTAGGCGTTACTATTCAATGATAGTGGTGCTCATGGATGTTAGATGTCCCATGTCACAGTCAAGGACTGATGTCCTCATTCCTATTATATCCTATTGGTTGTTTGGCTTTTTGCCCCAGGGGTCAAGATTTGGTGTCCATTATCTGTTGCAAGTGACTGGCCCAATCACACATTTGACCAACTCTCCTGTTCACTGTAGTCCTGTCTCCTTCAGTTTGTTTTCTGGGAGAACAACTTATAGACAGTTGATTTCTCTTCTGATCCTGCATGAGTGTGTGCTTCTCTAATGCGCAGTGTATAATTTCATTGATGATCATAAATCAAAAGACAAAGTAAATGGAAAGGGGTTTCATAGCTTGGGGCCTGATGCCTTATTTTCCTTAAATATGGGAGTGAGGCCTATGTAGATAAGATACCAGCTCATTCTTTATTTTATTAATACATACAAAACTGTTATGCTCAACTTCTGGGGACAGAGAGACAAGCGAGACAGATAATTCCCCAGAGCCAGCCTCAAATTGGCCCTAGAAATCCTACCTCCTGGGTTTCTCACCTTGAGGACTTTCAAACATGTAACTCCAGGCCGGTATGAGTAAACAGTGGAATTGGCAAGAAGTTGTGATTTGTCATTTCCAATAGTAGCTCATAACATGATATCACAGCTTCTACCTGGAATTTTTCTCTATGTGGGATCCCTCACTCAGGAGAAAGCCAGTAGTCTCAGCATGAACAATCTACTGTCCAGAGACCCATGTGACCTCTGGACAGTAGCCATGGGTGTAAGTTCTCACTGGCCTGTGGCCTGTCGGTGTCACAGACCTAGCAAGTGTCGTGAAAGGGCAACAAGGCCACAACAAGGGATGACAATACCTATAGCAAGTGATGTTTGCAGTGATGTTGAATGGTAATGAAGTGTTAGCCAAGGAGATGGTGGAAAATAGGCAGGCATGTGTGTGGTTTCTCCAACTGGGTGATATTGAGTAGCTTGAGAAGATGGAGAGATAGAGCATGTATCTGAATTATAATCTGTGGGACAAGGGGTTCCACTTGGGGTACTGTCAAGGTGAGCAGGGCCTGGATAACATGAACAGTAAAGGCTGTAGAAACCATGTATTGGACAACACTTCCTTTTGTCATGGTCATCCTGTATCTATAGGTCTAATAGGGTGGCCCAGCAACAGGTGACTACTAAGGACTAGAAATGTGGCTAGTATAAATGGGGAATTGAGTTATACATTTTATTCAATGTCAGTGGCTTGAATTTAAATTTCTCTGTGAGGTTAGTAGTTACTATATGGGGGAGCGTAGACAGGGGAAGCTAGGGGAGGGGCTTCTAGCTGGTCAGTGGAGATCTGGATTATAGGTCTGCTTTACCAGGCTGGGTGATAGTGGATCTTCTAGGATTTGGGAGAACTCATTGATGGCCCTGGAGGATGGGTGGAAGATGGCAGAGAGATTCTGGGAGAAGAGTCCAAGGAGGATGACAGTAGCCTGGATTCTATGGCCTCTTGTTCCTTCCAGGGGCCGTAGGACCACATGCGAACTGGAGCTGTGGAAGCTGAGTAGATCCAGTTCTGCCCAGACATGCTTGAATGAAGTAATGCGACTGCCATAATGCCAGTTTCTTGATGGCAAAAGGGTGCATCAGCTCACCACTCCCCACACCCTTTACAAAAGGGTTTGTCTGCAGCCCCTGACATTCACAGACATCCCTTTTCACTATAGAATTCCATTTCTACAGGTTCTTTTTATCTGGCTCCCTATATAGGAAGACTACTGACTACCTGTGCATTGACTTCTTTACCTGCAGAATGGAATCTAAACACTATCTACCTTATACAAATTTCATGAGCCTCGAGTGAGCTAAATTCATGTAAACCACTAATGAGAGTGGATGGCACATGGTAGAATTATGGACTGTTTGGGGCCAAGGAGATGGCTCAGTTAGTAAAGTGTTTGCTGTGCGAGTGTGTGGTCCCAATGCCCATGTAAAAAGCTAGGTATCACAGTGTATGTCTGTAAGGTGGAGGTTTGGGATGGGAGGGTACAGATAGGTAGATCCCCATAGCTCACTGGCCAGTCAGCCCAGCCAGTTTGTGAATTCTAGGTTCAGTAAGTGATCCTGGCTCAAAAAATAAAGTAGAACACAACTTTACCTCTGAGTGCTAGGATTAGAGGTGTTCAGTGTTTTTGTGATGTAAATTTTTCCCTTTTAATTTAGAAACACATAATATCGATGTTAATAAAAGAGGCATATGGACACACACTTTTAGTTCCAGCACTCAGGAGGTAGAGACAGGCAATCTCTGTGAGTTCTAGGCTAGCTAGGGCTACACAGAGAGAACACATTTCAACAACAACAACAAAAACAACAACACAAAAGGAAGGAAGGGAGGGAAGAGAAAAGAGGAGGGGAAGGGAAACATGCAGGCATGTGATCACATGTGCATATACACACATACACATCAATTCACATTCATATGGACTCTTTTTTTTTTTTTTTTTTTTTTTGGTTTTTCGAGACAGGGTTTCTTTGTGTAGCTTTGTGCCTTTCCTGGAACTCACTTGGTAGACCAGGCTGGCCTCGAACTCACAGAGATTCACCTGCCTCTGCCTCCCGAGTGCTGGGATTAAAGGCGTGCGCCACCACTGCCCGGCTCCATATGGACTCTTATACACACACACACACACAAATGCTTAGGCAAACACATATACTAAATAAGCATGGGCACACAAAAGAACTGAGGACTGCTTACTGTCAATCATTTTATTATCATCACCAGTGTCATCGTTGAGTTAGGAATCTCTAGTTCCATATATTCACTTCGTCTCACTTCATCTGATGCCCAGGGCTTCTCTGAGCCTCATTTAGAGACAACCTAAGGGGATGTTAGAGTTTAACCCAACAGGATGTTGCAAAGACCAGGATGAACAAATTGGAGGAAGATGCTAGAATACTCTCTAGCCCATTTCATCAGATGCCAGTTGTCCTGAAATGGGAAGGTAGAGGGCCGGGAAGCTAATGGGCTTTGGTAGCAGTCTGAGAGTCTAAGTGAGACACAGCAGATGTGGGGACACCCTGGGCTTGTCTCCCACCCAGTGGCACTCATGGGGAGCTTCTTTTTGAGAAGGCAATCTGAATGGAGTTTCCCCTTTCTTCCTGTGGCCTTTACAAGGCAGAGCACATGGGCAATGAAATGTTCATTGGCAAAGGTTTGGAATATCTCATTATTGCCAAGTTCTGGTTAATATTGTGTTAATATACGATCTTTCTTCCTGCTGCTCAGATAATGAAATGAGTGACTTAAAGAGATGAATGAAATGCTCTCCTGTGAGACTGGCCTTACTCTGTGGTCACACTCATCTGACTTCTCTCTGCTCTCACCTTTTGAGGCACCTGTGGTTCACAGGGGTAAATTTACTGCGTCCTATTTCTCACCTCTTCATTCACTTGATTTTGCTCAGACTTGCTACTGGGATGTTCCTTGAGCAAGGAGACACTCCTTGCCTCACTGCTTTTGAGCCGGCTGGCTATTTTTTTTCCCACAGAATCCTTTGTACCTCACCTCCACCATCTACAGGACCACTACCTCACACCCTCCATATCTCACCCTGTGTCTTATTCAATGGGCCAACCCTGATCCCTCTACTTAAAATGATGACATCATCCTTCTGTACTTTTGCTCTGCCTTAGCTATGCTTCCCCACAGTGTTCACTAAATTTATGTAATTTAACTTTTTATCATATTTTTGGGTTTTGATGTTTGCCACTACAAATTAGCAGCCTCCCCTGAGAAGCACAATTTCAGTTCTGTAAGTGAGGTCCACACTATGTCCTCGTTTCTTGGCATGCTGCCTGGCATAAATTGTGTGACCATCAGCTGTAGAATGAATGAGTCTCTGGGCTCCCAGGCTGCTCTTCAAGGCTCTGACCCCTAATCTCATTTTCATTCTATTCTCTTAAGATTCCCTCCCATCCCCACACGAGTTCTCTCCACTTTCCCTTCACATCTGTATATCCTTACTTTCTGAATCCATTATTGTCTCAGTCAACTCTCTTTTGACAAAAGGATATTCATTCACCCCTCCTGCTGTTAAGGACTTCCTACTGGGTGCATCCAACCTTGGACAGTGTTACATGACATTATCATCTACACAGTTCCTTGAGGATTGGACTTGTAAAATCAAGTTACAGAAAAAAAAATCTCATAATGTTTTAAATTAGCTTAAGGTTTTGTGTTGGGCTAGTGTCATAGTGAGCCTTGGTCACATGGACATACAGCCACATAGGGACCATGGGCTTCAGGTTGGATATGCTCATGAACCGTCTTGTCATCCTCTCTCATAGTTGCTCATTTACTGTTTGTCATGTGGCAATCATTCATTTTATCTTGGGTCTTGAGTCTTTCTTTACTCTTCATGCTTCTGTTAGTTATTTTTCTTGTGACTGTAAGAAAACCCTTGAAGAGAGCAACTTAATGAAGGAAGGCTTTATTCTGACTCATGATATTGGGCAGCAGGGGCATGAGGCAGCTGGGCACAAGGCATCCATAGTCAGGAAACAGAGGGACTTCAATGCTCATGCTCAACTTACTTCTTCCTTATTATCTAATCCTAGACCTTGGCCCATGGAATCATGGGGCTTGAATAAATTTACTCTGGATATTGCTGAGACTTGTCTCCTAGGTCATACTAGATTCTGTCAAGTTGGTCTTCAGTGTTCACCATCACAACATTCATGCTTAGACTTGCCTTGGCTTTGGTTTAGGACCATGGACATGGGGGTCTGGCATACCTAGATTTTTCTTTCACTGCCTTGGATACTTGGTCAAGTCAAAGTACTTCTCTGAGCTCATTTATTTTCTCCTAAAATTATGAGTAATGATGCTGACTTGAGAATATGACATGCATGGGGGCAAATAGTAGGTGCTCAAGAAAAGTGCTGAGGGAGCTGTGGAGTGAGATTGGAGTCATGGATAGGTGTGGGGATCAGTAATGTTAATTAAAGCTATGTTATTTCCATGTGCTGAATTTGGAATGGGAGATTGTTTTTGTTCTACATTAGAATAATGAGAAGACTCTTATCTTTATTGAAATCCTTCTGCAGAAAGAGGCGAGCTGTATTTGTGTCAGAGATAATGCTGGCTTTTTATAAGCCTCTGTGTGGTAGACAATAGCAGGGCCTTTTAACTGATGTGCTTAGGATTTTTCTGTCTGTCTCTCTACAAGATCTGTCAATTGTAGTCTTGCCTTGGCTTTCAGGTGACTTTTATGACATTTGGGAAGGCACTTATTTGTGAATTATATATATGCACACTTATACCTATATACTCATGCATACATGAACACACCCAATATACCTAGGGAGATATGTACTTATGCACACATAGATAAATGCATATTAGTAAATATGTATGGATACAGTGTGGTCATTGCACACATCCATTTCCATGCATATGAACATGGTACTCTCCTACAGGTGAAGCCTGTGGGTATGGTAGATCTTCCTAGCCAGCTCTAGCCCTGGGGACTGAGAGCAAAGTGGAGTTGGTTGGCTGAGGTACAAGAGTGAAAACTGGGGCCCATGGGACTACTTTGTAGCTGCTGCTGTGCCATGAGGAATGCTACCTATGTTAAGCAGGGCATATGGAAAATTAGGCTGCTAGAAGCAAAACAGGAAATGGATCATATGTAGGCCCTCAGGTAGGAGGGTGGGGCCTGCTGGCATCAATTCCAAAAGGCTTGGAGCCAACCACTGTCCTATTCGAGAGGGCTATGGGCAGAGGCTCTGGCCACCTACCCCAAGGGGTTTACTTTCCCTGGGAGTGTGATGTGAGTATTCACACTTCCCAGGAAGAGGCTTGGACTAACAAACAGCTTCTGTGTTGACATTCTCAGAGGTCGATGTCCCTGTGACAGTGGACTTGGCATTGAAGGAGAGCAGATCACTTGCTGTTATCTGAACCCCATTGTAGCTGTGTCCTTGGGAAGATGCTCAGCCCCCAGGACTAATGAGGGGATTAAACAGCATGATGATGTACATAGAGTATTCAGAATTGTAACTCTGACTGGCAGAGAGTCCCTCAGGTAAAGCAGGATCTTCCTTCTCTGCCCAGCTGCATGGTCATTTCCAGACCTCAGTGTTAGCAAGACCCTAGTGGGCAACAGAGAGGCATAAATGAAACATAAGGGGATGTGCTTAGCGATCATGGGGATTCAACAGTTTAAGCAGAGAACAGGAGAGTTCAAAATAAATGGAAACAGAAAAAAACAAGGTTAAGGTGCCACAGTACTGAGAGACAAAAGAGCCAGCCTGGAGTCTCCCCATATGCAAAGCCAAGCTGTGTGCTGAACCTCGCTGGCTGTGTGATCTTCGACAGGTCACCTTATCTCTTTGGGGTGTGGGGAAGGTGGTGATTACACCTACTTTATATGCCATGAGATGTTAGGACCTCTCCATGATAGGGATGGTGATGACAACCTAGAACATGTTTCCAGGAGGCAGGTATGAGAGGGTTGGAAGGATGAGTTGCTGTAGTTGGGAAGCCTAGTGGAGAGAACATGGGTGTGATCCATCTTGTATCTTCTTCTTGTACCATTTTTTTCCCATTGAGCTCTCTCTACATGGCCTACCTCTCACTTCTCAGAGGCCCTTGCTGCCTCAGAGATTGTGCCCAGTTCTCTTTGCCTGCGACATTTGCAGTGTTTTGCTCATGGGCTCTTTCACACTCTTGGGTCTGCTTTCAAATTTCATCTTCCTCCTTGAGATCTTCCCTGTCCATCCTAGCAAAGTGCATGCTCATGGTCACTAGGTCAACCACCCTCTGCCAAGCTCTGTTCTTTTCTAACCTCATGGTGTAATTACTTTTCTTGTTTACCCCATTGTGTTCTGTACATACCACACTGAGTTCTCTTACTTCCTCTGTGAACCAACACCAATGCATACCTCTGTGAACCAATACCAATGAACACTTCTCTGTGAGCCAACACCAATGCATACTTCCTTTGTGAGCCCATACAAATGCACCCTTCCTCTATGAGCCAACACCAATGCACACTTCCTCTGTAAGCTAACACCAGTGCACACTTCCTCTGTGAGCCTCCACCAATGCATACTTCCTCTGTGAGCCAACACCAATGCACACTTCCTCTGTGAGCCAACACCAATGCACACTTCCTCTGTGAGCCAACACCAATGCACACTTCCTCTGTGAGCCTACACCAGTGCACACTTCCTCTGTGAGCCTACACGAGTGCACACTTCCTCTGTGAGCCTAGCTACACAGTGCATACTTCCTCTGTGAGCCAACACCAATGCACACTTCCTCTGTGAGCCTACACCAGTACACACTTCCTCTGTGAGCCTACACCAGTGCACACTTCCTCTGTGAGCCTACACCAGTGCATACTTCCTCTGTGAGCCTACACCAATGCACACTTCCTCTGGGAGCCTACACCAGGGCACACTTCCTCTGTGAGCCTACACCAGTGCACACTTCCTCTGTGAGCCTACACCAGTGCACACTTCCTCTGTGAACCAACATCAATGCACACTTCCTCTGTGAGCCAACACCAATGCACACTTCTGCTATGATTTCTAATGGCTTTGTGTAAATCTGGCTGCATTTGGTAGAGACAAAGCTACCACTCACCATTTAGCAGTAGCTTCTAGAAATTCAGTCTTACTTGAATAACAGAGTGCATTTAACACATTCGCAGGTCCTATCAAACTGCAGATGCAGCATACAGTCAAAGCAGATCTTAAAATACACTATGGAATTCTCAGTCTGCAATGTCAGAGACAGGAGGGCTCAAGAGTCCAAGTTTGTCTATTCCCTTGACTGTGCCAGTGGAAACTGGTCTTGTCCAATGTCACAGAGTCTGGGTTGAATCTGAGGCTGTCCCAAGGACTCCCAACTCCTGATTCCAGTGCAGAGTTCTTCCCACCCCTTTCTCTAAGCCTTTGAGGCAGTGGCTTCTCCTGCTTTCCTTTCTTTTCCCCCTCATTCCCTTTCTTTTTAAAGGCTCACTGGCAGCTACTGCTCTAAGGCAGAAAATGTATTCATTTAAATGACTTCGTTTGGAAATAGAAGCTTGAATAATGATGTTACCATTTATAATTGCTCTGATTAACCACACCACCGTTTTGCAGTTTAGAATAAAAAAAGCCTCATTTCCTTTGTGATGTGAATTTTAATTGCTTTCTCTCAGGAAGACCCCTTCAGGCAGACTTGTATGCTTCTCAGTTTCTAGAACATCAGAAAGACCCCTCAGGCCAGACCTGTGTGCTTATGACTTCTCTGCAGAGATTTTGGACTGGCCATGGGAGGGTGTTCAGGGGATTCCTGGATGACTGGAGATTCCAGGAAAGATGCTACTGATGGCTACAGTCACTCACCTTTCAACTTAGATGTGATACTTCCCTGGGGGATCATAGCACCAGAGGTTCCCACAAAGCCCAGACTAGAGACCCAGGATAAGGGGATTTGAGACTTTTCTTAGGGTGTTTAAGGCTCCCTGTAGATGTCATCCTTAAGATTACAAACAGGGCAAGATCATCCCTAAGGCATCTGCCAGTGAATCTGTCTGTGTCTTCTCAGGTGGATTTTCTTTTTCTTTCTTTTTAATCTTTAAGGCATTTCAGTTATTGTTTGACATTTCACCCATACAAAATGAGAATCAGCCCGATACAGTGGGGAAGACAAGAGTTTAAGAAAATATAGGTGAATATTTATTTGATCTTGGGTGGTAGCAAGGGATTGCCGACTACAAAAGCCAGGGAATAAATTACAAGGTTATAGGCAATGGATTAGTAACACAGAAGTCAGAAATATTTGTAGGTAAAAATATAGTCACACAAAAGTTAAAAGGAGAGTGACCCCAGGAAAATATTTATAACACAGAGGGCTCACGTTAGTCAACCATTTTTAATATATAAAGAACAGTGATAAATAGCCAAAGAGCAGTGTCTGAACAGAAAAGTAGGGAAAGTGTGAACGGACAACTCGTGTGAGAAAGACGACCAGTCAGTAAAAATCTGGGGCATAAAAATCAACAACCCAGCTTTCCAACTGAAATGTAAATTTGAAGAGACAAAAAGAGCCTGGAGAGATGGCTCAGTCTATAAAATGCTTGCTTTGCAAGCACAAAGATCCAAGTTCAATCCCCAGAACCCATGATCAAAACAGCTGATCCTCACAGTTTGCATTTATAACCGCGATGTTGAGGAAGCAGAGTGAGGTACCCAGGGCTCCCTGGGTTGTCAGTGTAGCCAAACGGGGGAGCTCCAGGCCAAGCCAACAAGATACCTTGTCTTCCAAAACAAAGAAAACAAAACCAAATGAAAAGATGGCACCCGTGATTGTCTTCTAGCATCCCTGTGCTTATGCACCCACACATATATGTGAACCAACACACATGTGAGCCTATATACAGGCACATATACACAGAGAGACACAAAGACACATGCACACACAGATACACTCACACAAACACACACAGACACATACACACAACCACATACACACACAGATACACTCACACAGACATACACACAGACACATAGACACAGCCACATACACAGACACACACACACACACACACACACACACACACACACACACACGCACGCACGCTTAGTGAGCTATCCTCTAGATGTAGTGTTCCTGTTTTTTTTTTTTTTTTTAAGGGAAACATAAACATATGTAAGTGAATAGAAGGAAAAAAAAAGCTAAGATTTATAACTTATTTCTCCTGAGTGGTAGAGTATGGATAGTTTCTGTTCTGAAGGAACTTGCAAACTGTTTTTTTATATTTCTGTAGCAAATGCTTTTAAGTTAGTGAGTCTAATAAATGATAAAATAAAGCAAATGGAAATGAAAGGGGAAAGAGTAAGTTTAGACTAGGCTTATTTGTGTTTAGATAATTTGAGATTGCATATACCAGCTCTTTGCCATTGTGGACACATTTGAATCTGTTTTTGAACTGCTTGTGATACAGGTTCTTGCAAGATTGGTCTAAGGGCGAACTCAGAGTACAAGCAAGGAGTGTGGGACTGAAAAGACTCGGTAAATATTGCTGGAATCTTCCGACCCCTCCTTAGTCGGTATAGAATGATAGATTTGGATCTGTTGATCTTAACCAGTCTTCAAAGTTTCCTCTGGAGTTTTGACTTTGTTCTGTGTGACCACAGCCTCTTATTTCACTCTCCCACAGTGAAGGCCGGCAGGCCTGCTCCAGAAGCTCAAGCCACTGTTACGATGAAAAAGCTTTTTTAAATAGGTATGTTTAGATGATATTACATATAACCTGTTCAAAAGCTGGGTACAGATATTTCCTTTCTGTCCCTTCCTTCTGGCCATTTGGACAGTTTTCTAAAATTTCACAAAATTCTCAGAGGTGGTGAAGTTATAATGAAACAGCTATTTGTATGCCATGTGAATGGACATGCGGACTCATCTATCTTTTGTTAGGAAAGTTCGGAAGAATGGACTGGCAAAATCGCTCGATGAGTAAATATGCTTGCTGCCAAGCCTGACAACCTGAGTTCAATCCCTGGGACCCACATGGCAGAAAGAGAGAACAGGTTCCACAAATCTACCCTTTAACCACCACAGGGATGGGTGGCGTGTGCATGTTTATATACATACATACATACATACATACATACATACGTTTGTACATACATACTGCATACATACATACATACATACATACGTACGTACGTACGTACGTACGTACAATAAATGAATGTACTGCATTTTCAACAAAGTGTGGAAGCCTATATCAAGTCTTTAAGCATCTTCCTGTCTTTTCACTCATTAATCTCATTGAGAAAATAGTATTCTAAGAGACAAAGCAGATGCATATCAGAGTTTCTCAACAGTGAGTTCCAGCTCTGTCCTTTCTAGGGTTTGAGGGGATAATACAGAAAGTTAGTTGCTTGTCTTCATGAAACCAATGCATTTAAAGCCTCTTTGGCAAGAGATGCATGCTGGTCTATCCAGAGGATGGTAGTGTGCTGGGTTTCATGTCTCCTGATACAGTTCTTTGTCTTCCTTGTCTAGATGAAAGAGTCCAGAGAACTTCATTTATATCCATGAGCTTGGATTTGCATCTGAATGTTGACAGGGAACTGATATATGAACTTGACTAGAATGCCTTCCTTCTCTGTGCCTTCATTTTTTCTCATCTGTAAAATGGGCTTGCTAATGCTTCACTTACAGGGATTTAAATGGACAAGAACGCATGAATGACCAAATGCCTATATATATTCCTATAGCCTTCCTTTCCCTTCCAGTGACTTTGAATGATGGTTTTAGATGCTTTGGCCTTATTTACTGATTCTTCTTGGATCTCTAAGAAGCAGCTAGGTTGCCAGGCTCCTCATTTACCTGTAACCTCCAGAAATAGCGCTGGCTGAAACCTTTATAAGCCATCCTTGGAACCAGGGATTGGTATAGGGTTGGTGGCAGTTCTTCCCAATTCCTTCAAGTGTCATAATGCCAATAGGGTAGTTTCAGATAGGCTCTTTGTTATTATTATCATTATTATTTTATATTTTGTATTTACATATGTGTATGTATGTGTATGTGAACGTGACCTATGTGTGTGGTGTACGTGCATATGTACATGTTTAGTTATGTGAGCAGATGCCAGAGGAGGATGCTGGGTATCTTGCTATGTCACTCTTTTCCTCATTCTTTTGAGACTGGGTCTCCCACTGATCATTGAGCTTGAGACAGGGTCTCCCACTGATCATTGAGCTTGAGACAGGGTCTCCCACTGATCATTGAGTTTGAGACAGGGTCTCCCACTGATCATTGAGTTTGAGACAGGGTCTCCCACGATCATGAAGCTGTGATGGCAGCCAACAAGCCCTGGTAATACTTCAGCCTCCATATGTCATAGTGCTGGAATTACAGGTTTGTGTGCATCAGTGCCCAGCTTTTTATATGGACGCTAGTGTCTGAACTTGTCTTCATGTTAGTTCAGCAAGCATGCTTGCGCATACCCACTGAATCATTTCCCCAACCTCCAGGATAGAACCTTTTATGAAAAATGTTTGCACAAAACAAATTTACAAGTTTTAGATATTAGATGAAAAATTTCAGATTAGGAGAGTAGAAAGATGAAAAATTTCAGATTAGGAGAGTAGAAAGACTAAGGAAAAGGTAACAGTATATTTTATGATTACTCAAACATACCCATTGGTTGTATTTTCATGTGCTACTTAAGGCTGCTTGGTTTAATACAACTGATATCATGCTGCATGAATTGCCATACATTTTGATTTTTCATTAAATATAGAGTATAATATTCACTTTTTCATGTTTTCAAAACTCTTTGTAAAAATACCTTTGCATATATGGATCATATTCCATTTAGTAGAATCACAATTACTCATTTTGATTATTTTCAAATCAATAAAAAGCAATATTGTTTTCCACATCCGATAGTTTTGTTTCTTACTCTTGGCATCAATATTAGTTATTTTACAAATTATTCCCTTGTTCAGTATCTCTAAATATTAAGCTAAGGACTACAGAATTATATCTTAGTTCAATGTCTGTAGTGACTCATGGTTACATTTTTAATCGATTCTAGTTATTTTTTAAATGTTCTATTGTCTATAATTTTTGCTGAGGATCAAGGTGACACAGTGGCCTTGATGAGAAATCATGGTACAAAAGAAAGCAAACTTGCCTGCTTCCCTGACTTGGAGTGAACACTGATGGCAAATTGTAAATGACCTCTGCAAATGATGTTTCTTTGAGTGTGGTATGTATGTACATGTGGTGTATGTGCATGTGTGTGAGCAGAGGTCAAAGGGAGACACTGAGTATCTTGCTATGCATATAATAGCTTTTGTTTAAAATTTTGTTAAGAATTTATTAACAATTCTTCATTAAAAAATGAAGATGTGTTCCTTTCAGGGGATTTTTTTTTTCTTTCCTGCCTCTGGTCTTATTGAAACTTGTACCAATTTTCTGGAGTCGGTCACCCAGTGCTTACAATTGCTTTTAGCAGGAAGGATCTTATTTCAGGAGCCTGTGAAGAGGACAAGGAAGTGTGTTCTCAGGATCAGAGTCAGTGTGGAGTGGCACAAGCCTCACAGGAGATCTGCTTGTGCCTGTGGTGTGTAAATGTATGAGGGGGTGTCTTTATGTTGGGGTGCAATGCAGCAATGCATTGCCAGAGAGAATCTGGCCCGTAAGAGGCAGAGAATGTGGTGTAAATGAGAGACTTGCCCCAAGTCCTCCACTTGCTGGAACGAACAAATTTCCCCAAGATTTGAGGATGATATGACCAACGGTAGTTGGTGAGAAGAAAGCTATGGTTTTTGTTGATGGGGAATGTTAACCAGAGAGGCTGTTTGACTTTGTTCAGGTCCTGCAGCTGACTTCATTGCATGTGTACCTCTTGCCAACTGCTTCTTCAGCCATCTTAGTCTGGTTTCCTGTGGCTGTGGTAAAATGCCCTGACAATAACAAAGTAAGGGAGAAAGAGCTTATTTGGCTCACAGTTTCAGGTTACGGCCTATCACTGATGGGATAGTCAAGGCAACAAGAACTTGAAGCAGCTAGTCACATTACAGCCTCTTTCTTACAGTGGGGCTGCACTGGGTCTGAAGAATGAGCTTGCTGTGTGAATAGGGTTTACTTTTTGGGGCAGAGGGTGGTAATGCAACAGATAGATACAGACAAGCCTGGGGTAGAAAATGATGGGGGAATACTGACAGCGAATGATGAAGAGGTAGATGAAGACAGTGATGAAGAGGCTGTGATGGTCCTCTGAGGAGCTGACATTTGAGGCCCAAATGTCAAGAGTGAGGCTGCCACATGAAGACTTGGGCAGAATCTCCTGTTCTCGTTGCCTGTCTCCTTCCTGAGACTCACAGCCTCTTCAGCCATTCTCACGTCAAAATGGCACCACAACCATCCAGTTGCTGAAATTAGGTACCTAGGTGTTATCCATGGTTTCTCAATTCCACTTTGTTCTCCTCCCACTCCTGTCTGTCTCTCCTCCAGTACCATACTCCCAGCCAGAAGGCATTCTTCCTACCATCTCTGCTCCCACATCTGGCTACCCTCCACACGGCTGCACAGTCTCCTGATTAATCCTCCTGTCTCCACACTCGCCGTTCTTCTCCCACATCCCATAATTATTCTTCCCCCACAGTTGAGTTGTGCTGATCAATATGCTAACTGCCAGGCACATGTGAGTGTTCAAAAGGAAATTAATTAGAGAATCCAATTAAGCATTCAGTTCCTCAGTCACATCTGCCATGTTTCAAGTGGTCAACAGCCATGTGGCCAGTGACTACCATTCCTGACAGTATATCCGTATGACATGTCATCAATGCAGGAAATCCACTTGGACATCTGGAGTTAGAATGATGAAATACCTGGTCACATCTCTCTCTCCAAGAGCTCAGGTATTTTCACAAGCGCCCTTGGACTAAAATCCAAACTCTCACTTCTCCAGAGCCCCACCAACTGCCTCTTCAGTTCACACCATGTCATCCTCTTCTCTTCCTGAGCACTACCTTAGAGTCAGATCCCATGTTCTATTTCCAGAACACCAGGAGATTGTGTACTCCTTGACACTTTTATGGGCATTTACACCTTGGGTTCCCTTTTTATGGAATACCCATCTTCCTTTCTCCAACATATCACAACCTTTGTGCTGAGTATTATTCAATGATATTTCCCATTTCTGTCTCAAAATATGTATTACAGCATTCTGGTATATGAGCTTCTAGAAGTAAAAACATTGTCATTCAAGGCTGTGATCTCAACAGTGCCTAACATAATACAGGAGGTGGTCAGTTAATATTTATTTTAAGAATAAACTAATCAACATGAAAGAGCAGGACTTGGCAGGGGAGGGGATATTGCTTTGCCTGAATTAAAAAAATATCCTTTTCCGTGGCTACTTGTGCAGTGAACGTACTTCATAACTGGGCCAGTAGCCTTGATGGGTTGATCATTCCAGCCAAAAGGAGGAGGAATAGCAAATATAAAGACTTTAATATGTTTGATGTGCCTGTGGAAAAACAAGGAAACAAGCAACAAAAGCCAAGACTGGAGTGTTTAAAGCATACTTTATGAAGGAGACCTTGTAAAGAATAAACATATATTAAAAGAGTTGGGCAGGACACAGATCACATGAGCCCCAGAAAGCCACCAAAAGGAAATTGCATTGTATTCCAGGTTCAGTAGGGAGCCATGGGAGGTTTATAAACAGAGAAGAAATATCTGATTTATGATTTATTTGCTCTTCTAGTTTTAATTCTTTGCCTTTCTTGGTAAATCTGTTTTAACATTTCTTTTCCTTAGGTGGAGGACTTGGGGATAGTTTTAACTTTGAGACTCTCTTTCCCAAGGGACAACACTCTCTCGGAGTGAGCAATTAGACTCCAAACGTACTTTGACTCTTTGAAATGCCTTCTGACATGCATTGTTGCTAAGTTTGAAGGTTAAAATCCTTGGCTTCCTCCAGAAGGTGACAGAGGCACATGCTGAAACTAATTAGCAAAAATTCAAAGTGGTGGATTGCAGCCATTTGTTAGGGTTTTGAAATGCAAATAAAAAAAATCCTTGCTTTGCTCTTCCCTGGGAAGGAGGATATCTCTGGGACTCATGCTTGGTCTAACAGCATGTCTAAGATCATGTGGCCTCCATGTGGAGACATCTATGACCACAGCTCAGGTCTGTAGCTTGTTCTTCTCTCACTTTCTTAAGACCAAGTTGGGGGGAAATATGTCCAAGTTTTCCAAAATATTCCCTTGGTTCTAAGATACTGTTTAGGAAGCAGCGGTAACTGGGGATAGGCTGCTGCTTCCTGGAAATAGCTACAACATAAACATTAATATTAAAAATACACATCTATGGCAAGAAGGGTCCCCATTTTAGAGGTGTTAAAACATGAAGCAAAGTCCATCTCTCTATTATCTACCTATGTATCTATCTTCATCTGTGTATCTATCATCTGTCATCTATTACTTATGATCTATCTATCTATCTGTTCTGGTCTGAGTGAGAATGGTCCCCACAGGCTCATGTTAGAATACTTGGTTCCCAGTTGGTAGAACTAGTTGGAAGGATTAGGAGGCATGGCCTTGTTGGAGGAGGTGTCACTGGGGCCAGGCTTTGAGGTTTCAAAGGATTTGGACTATTCCTGGTATACTCACTACCTCTTCCTTGCTGGTCAGGATGTGAGCCCTCAGCTGTCCTGCCACCATCACAGACTCGATCTAATGCCCTGAGACTGTAAGCTCAGTTAAACACTTTCTTTTGTTAGTTGCCTTGGTCACAGTGCTTTGTTACAGCAATAGCAAAGACACTGTTTGCCTTCTGTTTAATGATGGGATGTGTGTGTGTGTGTGTGTGTGTGTGTGTGTGTGTGTGTGTGTGCGCGCGTGCTGTCCGAGACCACATATGTGCTGATGTAGGTACTTGTTGAGGTCAGAGGGTGACATTTGATATCTTCCTCTATTACTCTCCACTTTGTTTTTAGACGGGATCTCAGTGGATTGGCTAGCGTGGCTGGCCAGTAAGCTGCTGGGATCCTTTTGTCTCTGAATTCTAGTGTTAGATGATGCATGTGTGCCACTGTGTTCAGCTTGGCAATCAAACTCAGGCCCTCATGCTGGCACAGCATGTACTTTACCCTTTAAGTCACCCCAAGCCCTGTTATGTATGCATGTATCATCTATCTATCTATCTATCTATCTATCTATCTATCTATCTATCTATCTATCTATCTATCATCTATCTATCATCTATCTATGTATCATCTGTGTATCATCTACCTACCTACCTACCTACCTACCTACCTATGTATCACCTATCTATCTTCTTTCTTTTGTCCATCATTATCCATCTGTATCACTTTTCTATCATCTAGCTGTTGATGAAGGATCATGGTTTGAATAAATGTACCCACAGGGTCACCTGACAGGCTTGGTGTCATGCCTGTGGCACTATTGAAGGTGGGCAAACCTCTAAGATGTGGGGCTCCAGCTCAAGTCTGGGTCCTGGTCATTCATGGGAAATGAGTCCTTGACTATGACTGATGATGCCATTGATGGATTCTGGATGCAGATTTTTATTGCATTCTTTAGTTAATTATTGTTCTATTGCCTCTTAGCCAGCTAAGATGACATATGTGTACTTTTTGCTCAAGATTCAATAGGATTGAGTTTCTGGGCTTGAAGGATGAAATACAGGCCACTTAGAAGGGACACATGGAAGAAAACTGTGGGTAATCATGGCAACTTTGCAATAAACTCTTTCTGTTACTTTGGAGCGATGCAGCAACAGGTGAGTTCTGTAACCTCTCTGAGTCTGCCTCCTTAGCCATAAAATGGGTTGAACAAGTTCTCAACCTCTTAGCCATAGTTCTTGTGGCCAAATTTATTTCTGAATTCAAATTTACTTAATTCTTTAAGGAAGGCAATATACCTATCACATATAATGAATAGCATCCCAGCAGAAGCTGGGTGGCACTCTCAAATCAAGTATGCCAGGATTTTGAATTAAAAAGT